>NC_141685.1:300727050-301134550 GCF_964263255.1 Lissotriton vulgaris
TTTCGGGTCACTGAGACCGTTGCTCCTAGCAGGTCCGGTGGGATGGCTCCCGGTTCCGAAAAGGAGTTAAACAGCCGAGTGAGAATAGGGGCCACGACCGGGCAGAAGGTTTTATATAACAAGGACGTGTAACCGTCCGGGCCCGGAGCTTTCCCGTGTTTGAGCCTGGCTATCGCAGATATCACCTCCTCCACGTGGATGTTACGCTCGAGGTGTTCTGCCTGAGCGGGGTCCAGCGCCGGAAGGGCCACTGACTCCAGATATTCCGAGGCATCCTGCGTCGAGGGGGGTTCTCCCGTGTATAGCGCTTCGTAGAAACTACAAAACGTTTCCGCAACCGCGGCGTCTTCAGAAACCGTCACCCCATCAGCACCTAATAGTTCCTTCACCACGTTACGTTGGTGCGCGATACGAAGCCTATTTGCCAAGAGTTTGCCACACCTATCCCCACCCGTGTAGAACGCATGTTTCAGACGCAGCGCTGCATATTCCGCCCTATCCATGTCCAGCGCCGACAGGAGCTTCCTGGCAGCCTTCAACTGCCTCCATACCCTTGGAGCTCCAGTACGGCGATGGACCTGCTCCAGTTCCTGGACCTGGGAAGTCAGCTCCTCCCTCTTGCGCTGTCTCTCTCTATTTTCTGCTGAGGAGATGGAGATGAACTCCCCCCAGAGAACCGCCTTCAGCGCCGCCCACTGTGTCGCCGGTGAAGTGTCCGAGTTATCATTGTGCGCCTGGTATTCCCGAATCGCCTCCTCAATATGCTTCACAACCGTCTTCTTGTGCAGGAGGGTGTCCCTGAGGCGCCACACTCCCCGAGAGGGGGAGGCCGTCGGCCACGCAAATGTACCCACGACCGGCGCATGATCAGACAGTGACAGGACCCCAATGTCCGCCGCCGTAGCAGCGGCACGTAGCGGTCCACTAACCAATAAGTAGTCCAACCGTGCGTAGGTCCGGTGCGCATGCGAATAATAGGAATAGTCCCTATCTGTGGGGTGGAGGGTGCGCGAAAGATCATGCAGATCCATGTCAGTGATTCGGGCCGTCCCAGCCTGTGAAAGTTCCCCAGTCTGCGGGAATCGCTGCGCTGATCTGTCTAGTGCAGAATCAAAGACTATATTTAAATCGCCCCCTAGTATGACATGTCGATCAGGGGAGGCAGTCACGTCTACCAGCACCGAGTCTAGAAAGCGCTCTTGGTGGTCATTTGGGCTATATAAGGAGCCAATAGTGAACGATGTGTCCCCCAGGCGGAGGCGGTATGCCAAAAGCCTCCCCTTCTGTTCCGCAAATTTGTACAACACCTCCCCCCTGAAGGAGCTCGCTAGCAGAATAGCTACCCCCGCGGTCTTAGACGCAGCAGAGGAGAAAAACTGAATTGGGAACTTAGCAGAGCGCATTCTGTGACAATCCCGTGGTAATAAATGGGTTTCCTGCAGGAGGCATATATCGGCCTGTGTCCCCTCCAGCAGAGACAAGATCGCCCTTCGCTTCACAGGGTTATTCAGACCCTTAACATTAAGGGTCACTACCTTCAGGGACGACATACCCCCAAGGGACCAGAGGCGCTATGCCGCGGGCAGACAATAAGCGGGGGGGCGCAGGACAGCAGCGCAGGACAAGCAAAATAGGACCAAGCGATAACATCTGAGATATTGGACGGTACCCCCTCAACCCCTGAACAACTCCCAACCCCTCCCCAAACTAACCCATGGCAACTAGCCAATTCCCCACTCATGCACAAACAACCCATTGTCCCAGCAAGTCCCAAAACGCACAAGTCTGTGGAAAGTACCAAAAGTGGACGTCCGGCCACTCGTTCTCCCCGCCTCTCCCCCGACCCACCCTCCGACCCCCAAACCTGGCACTGAAGAAGCTATGTCCATCTCCCCCCGGAGTGAGTCTACGCCGTCAAGGCGACACCGTTCGTGGTGGCCGAGTCCCTGGCCGCTTCTCTCAGAGCGCTGGCCATGTCCGCTCTAATAGTGGGCGAGTCCGGTCGTCCAGCACTCGCCGCCGATCTCCTCCTCGCTGATCGCCGTCGTCCTCCTCTATCAGAGCGCCTCCAGCTTGGTGTCGCTCCATCCTCTTCCGTGGCCGTGAGGCCCAGGACACCGCTAACATCTTGCAAGGAACGCAGCTGATGTAGCACCCCGTTCCAACGGAATATCAAGCGAAAGGGATGCCCCCAAGAGTACGGTGTCTCATGCTCTCGCAGGAAATCTGTTGCAATTTTGAAGGACCTGCGCTTCTGTAGCGTGATGGCAGACAGGTCCTGAAACAGCGCCACAGGCCGTTCTCGGAAGGTCAATGGCTGCTTTCTGCGGGCCTCGGCCATGATGTGCTCCTTCACCGGGAAGTCCGGGAGGTAGGCCAAGGTGTCTGGTGGAGGTGCCGTCGACTGTCGCTGCCGGCCGACTCTATGGGCCCGGTCGATGCGGATCGGGAAGTCCCCGGGCTCTCCCAGAATCTCCCGGAACAAGTCTTTCAGGTAGCCCATCAGGTCCGTCCCCTCATCCGCGGACGGCACACCTCGTACTCGTATGTTGTTCCTCCTCGACCTGTTCTCCAGGTCCTCATTATGGGCTTGGAGTTCAACATGCTGCTCCCTGAGACGGAGAACGTCCTGCTGCAAATGGACAATCTCCTCGTCCCTTCGTTGAGCCGCCGCCTCCACCGTTTCCATCTGTTCACCTAGGCCCTCCACCTCTCTACGGACCTCGCGCACTTTGCTGGCCACCTCCTGCTTCAGCGTCTGAAAGTCAGCCTTAAGCGAGCTGGGCAGATCCTCCATGAAGGACCTCGTGACGGGAGGCTCACCCCCGGTCGGGTCCGCTGCAGCCCTGGAAGAGCTCGGGGACGGTTGCGCCCTGTCTCGCTGTTGCTGGGCTCTGCTGAGCATGTCTGGCAGGGTGCGGTCCCCTTTCCTCGATCCTCGGTTCCCCGACATTCGTGCCCTGTGAGCTGCCGCACTCCACTGAGTCAGAAATGCGAGCTCTGGCCACCAGCAGCAGGCATCGGCCTCGATGAGTCTCTAACGGCCGGCAGAGCGCCGCCAGTGGGAATGACCGTTGTAGTAGGGACACCAGGGATCCTGCGCCACAGATGACAAAATGGCGGGCCAGTCCAGTCGCAGAGGGCAACTCGCAGCCCAGCCAAAGTTCCAACGTTGGCCCCCACAGGGGGGACCCAGGCTGCAGCGTCCCGCAGGAAGAAAGAGCTATGCAGGGCCAGGGGCGCAGGAGTCGGCCTCAGGCGACACTGTAGGAGGGCTGCGTCACCGTCCCGTGAAGACAAGATGGCAGTTGGGCGGAGCCGGGCAGATCGACCAAGCCCGGTGGCGCCAGCAAGGCCACGCCAAGAGTCAGTTACACGGAAGAAAGTCCCATCTAGGGCCGACCAGCCAAAGAAGAGAAACAGTTGACCTGGCCCCAGGTCCTAAGCACTGTCACAAACTGGCGACGGGGTCGGGGCCCACACAAAGTAGGAAGCCACCTCTGCAGATCCAGGCGCCATCACGATCACACAATAGGGTCCACCTTAGCGACATCTCGCGGCAGCTAGCCATCCGGCGGTCCCGATCGGGTACCGAAGCGGAGTCCGTTCCAGGTCACCAGACACCATCACCAGGGCCCATCCGAGTCTCTCGGCCAGCGCTCCGCTCCGCTCCGCCTCCGAGGCGCACCGCAGTCCGGTTATCGGTCTCTAAGCGTGCCTCCGCCGGAGCGATCGGGGCCAAAGTTGCACCAATATGTGCCCCAGGGTCTCCGCCACCCTTCCCTCGGCCGCTGAGCTTCAGCGGGGGGAGAAAAGCTGACGAAAAAGGGCTCGGGCCTAGTCGGGTTGGAGGAGCTGCGGGAAGAAGCG
This sequence comes from Lissotriton vulgaris, assembly GCF_964263255.1. Classification (NCBI taxonomy): domain Eukaryota; kingdom Metazoa; phylum Chordata; class Amphibia; order Caudata; family Salamandridae; genus Lissotriton; species Lissotriton vulgaris. The sequence goes on from NC_141685.1 coordinate 300,730,921, forward strand.
TCCGCTCACCCCGCCATCTTGGCCACGCCCCCCTACTTCCAAAATTTAAAGCAGATTTTAATCGAATAGACAATCTCAAGCTTATGTTGGTGGGAAGATGCAATGTTATAAAGATGTTGTTTTTGCCAAAAATTTGATATCTTTTTAGGGCAATTCTTCTGACTATTAATAACGCTTGGTTTAAAACTATGAACCAAATGCTTACTAAATTTCTCTGGGCTAATTGTCGCCCTCTGAGGGCGCTGACATTTTTAATGCTACCTAGGGATAGAGGAGGCTGGATGGTTCCCAACCTTCAGCTATACCATTGGGCTGCAATATTATATAAAATGGGTGGTTTAATTAGGGCTGAATAAGGTCATCTACAGGTGGCTGCCCGCCTCAATTTATGAATTGTTACTGGGAGCAAAGGTTAGTGGCTGGCTCTTGCAATATACAGATTTTCATTATTATAAAAGGGTGAAGTTTAAGACGTTGACTTGTGCTTTTAAAATCTGGACTTCCGTTTGGAAAAGGCTTGGTTTGGGTCTCATTAATGCTTATACCCCATTGTATAGCAATGTGTCACTCCCTAGTATTTCAATGACGGGTGTTATGAAAAACTGGTATAACAAAGGTGTCAGGATGGTTGGTGATGTCATGGAGTGATTGGTTTCGACATGATTAAGGAGACTTTTTTTCGGATCGATAACAGAATTTTTTTTAAATATCTCCAGATAAGAGATTTTCTAGCGCAGGAAAAGGGTTGCAGAAATGGTTTTGCTCGGTTGACGCAGGTTGTGATTTTGCTTAAAGGGCCAGGTACACTTGGAGGGATTTATGAAAAATTGAATGAGATGATGCCGAACGATTTATCTAAACACTGTGACCATTGGCATAAGCGATCATGGGTTAGAGCGGGCGAAGCGGAAGACTCACTTTATATGGCCCAAACCTCATGTATTACTGCCAACCTCCAGCTGCAATGTTTTAAAACCTGGTTTAATCTTTATATAACACCGGAGAAGATGACAAAATCGGAAGGAGTTACGGGATCAACATGTCCACGGTGCGGCTGACCAGCTGTAGACATCGTACATATGTTTGCTTCCTGCCCCTACCTGGTTATAATTAAAAGGGATTTTGGCATTATTTTGGAATCACATTTGGGACAGAGAGTAGATCTGACACCACAGCTGATTGTACTTGGAGCGAGTAGTCCTCAGCTCCCGGTGCAGGTGCAGAACTTTCTCTTCATTGCTATAAAAGTATTCAGACTCTGTTTAGCCACTCACTGGCTTGATCCAGTTCCACCTACAGGTCAAAAGTGGCTAGGGAGATTGTTGGCAGTATACAGGCTAGAGACTGCAGTATATGCTAGAAAGAGAAGGAGAGCAAGAGAAAAGGGGATGGAAATGTGGGCCCCTCTGATAAGATGGTCTGAAGAGAGCCAAGGTGGAGGTAATGGGTGACAAATACTAGAGCCTGTATTGTATTTTATTCGACCTTACTGTTGAGTTTAATACTTGCATTGATTTTGTTTGTCTTTACTTTTTAGACATGGTTTTTCTTTTTTTTCTTTCTTATGCCAGTGGAAGAACCAATCTCCTTTTTTCCCCCTTCATTTCCTTCTGTCTTCTTGTTAGGTGTAAAGGGCCAGCCGGGGGAGGATGGGGGGGGGAAGGTATTTGGGGTGTGGGAGAGGGAGGAATTTCTTCAGATGATGGCTTTATTTATTTGTTTTTCTACGCTATGTATTATATGTGATAAAAAATCTCAATAAAGATTTTTTTTTTTAAAGTGCTAGTGTAGGGATCTGGCGGACTGGAGAGGGTCAGGGTCTCAGAGCCTGAAGGCTAGGTATTTAGATGTATACTGTACATGGGTCAGGTTAAGTCTGATCCAGAGGCACTCACCTGCGTCAACTGTAGTGTTGCACGGATGCCGCTGGTAAATTTCACCATCTGCTAGAGTCATTGGGGTGTTGGTGGAGAAGCACAGATCAGAGACCGTTCTGCAAGTTCTTGTTCTATGAACCAGCCAGATTCCTTACAGTAATTGCACAGCCTACATGTTCTTACCATGCCCTGCCTTCCCAGGAAGAGTTAAAGTCCATTATTGATAGGGCGAGGAGGTGCCTATATAAGATTTCCCTGCGGGTGTCGGCTGCTAAAGCTTGATAAAAATAAGGCTCTGCTTTTCCAGCCATGTAGGAAGCATCTAATGCCTTGGTGATCAAAGGACAGCGGGGGCTTTATTTGTCCAGTTCCAGGGAGATCTTCTTGACCGGCAAATTCACTATTTGTTTTGGGTTGTCGGGACAGTGACAGTTGGTGACGTCTATTTTTAAATTTTTGGTTGCCTCGGCTAAATACTATTGCCATGGAGTATTCACTGCCTAGAAGACTGCATTAAGTAGTACCATAAGTTTATTTTCAGGGGCCCTTAGAATCCTGATGTAATATTTTAATAGATCCCCATGGTATTCGAGGTCCATTCTCCCAAGGCCTAGTTCTAATCTCAGCCTCATTCTTCGGGCCTGCCAGGTTGCGTGGAAGATGTTTTTGTATGATGAGATTTGGACTTTGGTTATTGTAGGACTAGTGCGTCGACAAAGGCTAAGTGTCTGTAATTTTGTGCTAGGATCAATTTTGCTTTCAGGACTTTCAGCATTGTATCAGCAGTTGAACTTGGCAGGTGATTGCTAAGAGGTATTAGACTACGGACTACCCCGCACACTTTGTTCTGAGGTGCTTCAAACGAACTGTTGTCTTGACCCCTTCTCTGCACCAGATGCCTAGATAGTTGTAATTTGGAACTGTAGTTATCTGTACCACCCTGAGCCACCAGCGTGCATGTTTCTTGTCTGGATTTTTTCCAGAGATTATGATGTTTGCTTGCCATGGTTCATATGAAGTTTACCAGCCAAGTTGAGCCTATAGAGTGCATTGCATGCTCTCTGTCATCCTTATTTAGTATGGTCCATAATCACTATGTTGTCTGCATACTACAGAATTGGGAGTCTTGTCAATCCTAGCCTGAATGTGCCTAAGTTGACATTTTGTAATGCTTTGCCCGGGTTGGAGGTACAAAGGTTGAAAAGAAGATGGGCCAGCACACAGCCCTGTGTAAGGCCGTTGTTAGTTGGAACTTTGGAAGTCGCTGTGGAGGGGCTTGTTTTCATCCATACTCGGCATCCCCCCCCTGGTGTAAAGATACATTTTTGCTTTAAGGAGCAGGGGACCGTTCTGTTAGTTTTTACCACAGCGTTTCCCGGACCACCCTTACATAAATATATTTGTATACACACACATGTGTATATATATGTGTGTGTGTTTAAATATATATTGATATATAGTATTAAATAATTAGTGGAGATTTTGTTACATTATATTAATTATATATTTTATAATATTTAACATGTATTACTTTAGATAATATATACATTAGAAAAATAATATATTTGGACAATATTACTGTCCACAATATTTTTTATTAAATATATTTTTCATTTCTTTGCTCAGTATAGGAACACAATATTGTGGTAAATGATATTTTTGACTGGATATTTTTGTCAATGATATTGTTTCCCATGCTATTGGGTCAATGAACCTGGGTCAAAAAAGTGATGCTTCCCATTTTAACCCCCTGTGGGTTTATACAGGAAAAAATGACTGAAATGAATTACACAAAACTTGGCTTTACAGTAAAACTTTTGTTAAAAGTGAATTTGCTTGCATTGGTAGTCAATTCAGTTAGTAGTTTTTCAGACATTAACTTTACAAAAATGTTTCAGTTGAGCTTAAAAGGGTTAAAAAGTAGAGATAAATAAACGTTTAATTTGCAGATCCTCCATAGATTTGCTAATCCTTCCGTTAAAAAAATAAAGGCACGCCAATGAACTAGCGACTTTTTGCACCAGTCATCCAATGTATTAATTTGCAAGTTTCTGAATCTACCACTTTCTGACTGGCTGTCCCTTACAGAAAAATTCTCTAGTGGCCTCAATTACCAAAGACAAAGGGGGATATTCACAAGGACTCATCTCTGATTTATCTCCACCTTAACGTATCAAAAGTGGAGATAGATTTAACAGCCCATTCACAAGCTGGTACAAACTGCAGATATTGCCAGTATATCCGCGATAACTGCCCCAAAATGAATCTCCGTGGTGGACACCACCAACTAACCCTAATGAATTGCAGAGTAGGCGTTCCCGTGCAAATATGCACGAAAAAACTACAACACCACTTTCAAAGCGAACTGCCAGATCTGAGAAGAGCATCAAAAACAGGTGATAAGCCACGGTAGCAACAGGGAATTAACACCTGCCTTTTGCTGGTGTTAAGCAGGATGACTACCTGCAGCATAAAAGGGAACCCAGCCAAGAGCCACACCTGAAGAGCTACAGATGCCATGGAGACAATCATCATAAAACGCGGATACCCATAAGGGCCACAACACCCACCGCAACCACCCCAGGCCCGTCACCACCCCCAGGACCCGGCCTCCCCCAAGACCGTGCCCAACACAAGAGCCCCAAAAAGCGCATGATGATGCACATTGCCAAAATAAATAAACACGTTTGGCCAGAAAAACGAGAAACAGTAACACAGCACTGAAGTAACAACCAAAAACTTTATTAAAATACAACACAAAAAACCAATGCGAAAGGCACAATAGGCAATGTAGCACACTGTGACTGGCATCCCACTAGATGAGCATAATTGAACTAAGGGAAATCACTCACCCTGCATTCATACACACATTCATACATGAATGATGAAAGACATGACACAGCAGTGCGTTACTGGATGTTTATTGAACATCCATTGGAGTTTTGCAGCTGGAATGGTACAGGGCCATGCCAAGCACACTACAAAATATGGGCCTGTGAAGGGCCAGCCAGAATCTATCCGGGGATGACAAGTACTACGGAAGAGGAAGTGTACAGTCTGCAGTCTGGTCGCCGAGTCATTGGTCATCAAACAGGATATGGCAGTCCATGTTGCTGTCCAAGGTGAGTGCAGGGGAGTGTATCGGGGGTCAGTGGAAGGTCATGGGGCCATGTGCGCCACCAAGCAGAAACAGGCCTGGTGGTGGAAATAAATGCTAGTGCCGCCTTCTGAACTCAATCCCATCTACGTCCTCGTCCTTGGATGTGTGCTTTGCCCCACCTGTGTAAATGTAAATGTAAATGTAAATGTATAGGCATTTATATAGCGCACTACTTACCCAGAGGGTCCCAAGGCGCTTCGACCGCTGCGAAACCCTTCCTAGCTTCCCTGAGAGATGGTCCCTTAATGGGTATCTCCAGGGTGAGACCAGGCATCCCCGGCGGTCTGGTGGGGCCGTTTGTGAAGATGAGGCAAGCAAATGCCCAGAGTTGCCGAGTGTGATCGCTGATCAGAGTGGGCACCGAGGCGAGAGAATTATCGAGTCCGCTGACCCTGGTCCAGAAACCTGCCGCGCCGGGATTCGAACCCTGGTCCCGGGCCGTCCTCTGCTCTCGGGTCTGCCGCCTCTAACCAGTGAGCCACACTACTCCACCTGTAGGTGTTGCAGTACCGGCTGCGCACTGTGTGCCACTGACACATCAGGGGCCGGAGGAGGATTGTCGGCTGCACTGTGTGGCAGTGACACATCAGGTGCCAGAGTGGATACACCTGCTGCTCTGTGAGACACGGACACACCAGGGGGCGGAGATGTGGAAGGTTCGGGGCAGCAGCATTGATCAGCACCACGCCTTGTGGCAGCAATGCCATGATGAGGATCTGCACGGCATGGTAGATCCCAGCTACATTTCACTGATGTGCAGCGGTGGCTGCCATCCTTTCCGCCTCCATCCGCACCATGCCCTCCATGAGCCTCCGCATTTGTGCCAGCTCACGGCTGGGATCACTGGAGCCTGTCTGAGCTTACAGGTGTTCTTCTCTCCGTGTCATGACTCCAGTGATGTCAGTCAGGGCTTGTTGGAGACCATGGAGCGGGCTGTGGGTGTACGTTAGGGACTGGAGCTGGTCCCTAAAGGGACCTAGACACCTATGGATGGCATACAGTTTGGTAGCCATGAGGCCGAACTCCACCTGCACCTTCTCAGCTGTCTCCCTCTGGCTCTCCAGCACACGGCATTGGCAGGCCATGTGTTGTTCATGGGGGTCTTGGGAGACTGACGGAGTTGTGGGTGCCTCCTGCTGGGTGGTGGGTGGGGTCTCCTCAATGCAGCTGGGCTGCCCTGGTCCTGGAGGTAAGTTGCAAATTATGTCAATGATGTGTTGGAGGGCTTAGTTGTCGATGCTGGCAGTGTCCTCCTCGTCATCAGTGAACAGTGACTAGGACTGTTGTGCAGGAGGTGTTGATGGTGTCTCTGCAATGTGAAATGGGAGATGGTGTATTACAATGTGTCCACATGTATGTAGCCACATAGTACATGTTGACATTCAGACAACATGGCATTGTACATTGTGACAGTCTGTAGATCAGGGCCATGACCCAGAGTCATTATGGGTGTGCACTGTGCTCTGATTGATTATGCATGTGTGCCATTGTGGCCATCTTCACCTATCCCCCCAGTACCTTGTGGTCACTCACCCTGTTGCGGTTGTGTTGTGTCCTGTCGAGCAGTGTCCGGTCCTCCGACTCCGGCCACAGTCTCCACACTGATGACTGTCGACACCAGCTCCTCCATGTCATCCAGCATGAGCTGTGGTGCTGGGCTCCCACCTCCTGTCTGCATTGCTGCCTTCTGGTTGGCTGCGAGTTTCTCCTTGGTCTTGCGCTTGATGTCAATCTATCGCCTCTTGGCCTTGTCCATTGACCTCTTGTGCTCTCCAACGGCATTCACCTTGTCCACGATATACCGCCATATCCCATTTTGTGTGCCCAATGAAACGTTGGAGGTGGCGATCAGTTGTTGATGGTGTTCCAACACCTGCGTGGGCAGGATCCTGTTTTAATGAGGACTAAACTTCGTCTTCCTCTTCTTCTTTTCAGCATGGAATGCCTTCTTCAGGAATGCCACATCATCATCATCAAGACCTCTGTGTTTTTAAAGTGACCTGCCAACCGATACACTCCCCTGCACTCACCGGGACACTCCCCGGAGTAGCCGAGCGCTATATAAAACACCACCTAACATTATCATAAACAAAAGAGGGGCGTGGTCTCGGCACCGTGCAGGATGGCTGCCTAACTCTGGTGCTCCGCCTGACGGGAAAGCACACATGACCTTTCCGGCGTTTCTCCTACCTTGACCGGCTACCGGAGGACTGCATACCACGTCGGAGCTCCGGGGGAGTGCTTCTGGTGACTTTGTGTCCCCGCAGTATCGGTTTTGCCTCGCTATGTGAGGAGGCTTCCTCATACGTTGGTAGAGCTCTGCGCGGCGGCCGCCATTACGCATCATCCCGGGGCTGACTGGAAAGCCGCGGGGATATCGTCATAAGCTTTTCTGCCGGCGCTGCGCTGCTCCCGACACCTTCCAGGATGTTTTCTTCTCCAGAACTGAAATTTGCCTGCAAGCTCATCGACAATAAAAGCAATTAGGGTGAGACTGCCTTTCTATTTTTTCCTTGCCTTGATGCTCCCCCTCAGCTCTTATTTAACGCTTGCTCCTAATTGATTCCAGCTCCCAAATAACGCCACCACCTAATTAATGACATTTTCGGCTGGATTTGCCCATATTTCTCCTCCTTATTCCTGCCTTCGCTGGATTATATGCACTTTCAGAGGATATTTCTGTCAAACTCTGCTCTCTGCGTGGTTTTCACTGTCTTTCATACACATATCTGGAGCCTTTTTGGACCACGCTTTCTCCCTAGGACCTGTGGTTGGCTGGATGCTGCCGTTGTTTTATTCAAGTGTTTTGCAGTCTCATTTTTTTCAAGCTCTCTTGTATGCTTCTTCCCATACCTCCTTGGATGTCTTCCGCTGCGGAGTGACTCTTTCCTCCTCAATTTTTGGCTGATGTTATCTCCAAATGAGCGAACCAATTTTTCTTTTTTATTTTTACCTTTATGGTGATGCTTCTCTTGACCTGTTTTTTTCTTACCAACTTCTGTATGAAATCCTTTTCTTTTTTCATCTGAGGTGCTTTCATATCTATTTTGGCTTTACATCAGCATTTGCATGCTACCTGCCATTTTTGCAAGAAGGTCCTAAATTTTTTGAGCTGCTGCACGCACAATTTTCTTCAAGTATATAGCGATTGCGCAGTCCCACTATCATTGTATTCCCTCATAAACACTTTTGGAATACGTTACTGGAGCCACTCTTCCGCTGTGTCTACAAAGTACTTTCAATCTGTGTTATCTCAACTGGCTCCTCCTTCTATTTTCCTAAATTGGTTGTGCCTATTGACGTCATTTTCTACAAAAGAACATTCAGGCTTACATGGGCAGGTTGCGTAAACCTAAATTTATTTTTCCATTGGTATCGTCGTCATCTCAAAGCTCCTCTTCTCCACATTCCGCAAGTGAGTCTCCTCCTGCACTTCAGATGGCTGGCGTTACTCCCAATCGCTCTTCCTCATCTCAAACAATGCCTCCCAAATCTTCATCCTCTACTGCTGTTTCTTCAAAACGTCCCAAGAGTGATCCTCCATCTCCGGATAAATCTGCATCTTCTATTTCTATGGAACTCATTTTAGAAGAGATTCGTGCCTTGCGTCCCTTCATTGAAAATACCAACAATGATATGCAGATCCTGAAAGAGAAGTGGTCTTCTATGGACAGCAGAATTACTTCTGTTGAACAACAAGTTGTGGAACTCCCTACTCATGATCGGCGTATATCAGCTTTGGAAAAATCTGTCTTGGCCTTGCAACAACACACAGAGGATTTGGAAAATCGTAATAGAAGAAACAACCTTTGCATTTACGGACTTCCGGAATCTTTGGAAGGGGGAGACCCTGTTGCGTTTTTTTCCTCATTCTGTAGTGTAGTTCCTAGTTTCCCACTAGGCCCTGCGTATTGGAATAACATAAACAGTAGTATCGACGTGGAACTGCTTATATTCCAGGCCTCCACTGACTATGCTAAACTTAATTGGGTTGTGTTACCAACTAGCTCAGAGGTCACTGGAAACTTTCTTCTCAGCATAGGAAGTGATCAGCTTCCTTGGCACAGACAAGAAGGGATTCAGCTTTCCAACAACCATGCAACATGACAACTTTGCTCCTCAGATCAAGAGTCAATCTCTAGGGTCGTGTGAAACAATAGACATGTATTTCACTCAGTCAGTCTAGTGCAGTTTACTTTCACGAGATGTAGAGAATAGAGAGACGGGCGTTTGTCAATAAAGGGTTAACATTTATTGAACAGTCTTTCTTCTCGTACAAGAGAAATGTATTGCCACAATTGCAATAATTGTTATTATAAAAAGTACGTACAGTAAGATAAGTACTGCGAAATAGAACTGTAAAAGCATTGATATGGTTTCTTAGCCATACAATGGTTTAAAAGTAATAAAACATATATACAGTCATATATACATTAGGCTAACATACTCAACTGGTGCTTCTAACTAAGCCTACCCCAGTGTGCCTGACCTAAGCCTAACATGTGGAAGGGGAGCAAGTAAGTAGCTTTAAGTTAAGTTGGTTTTGCCAAGGTTTGTTTCAAGAATTCTCGTCTAAGGGTTTAGTCAACACCATACCTCTGAATAGAATGATGGAGGATTGGTATCTCCTTCAGGGGTCTCTCTCGATATCCCAGTCACCCGCGAAGGTAGACCGGAAACGCCGGAGCTGGATTTCTCTGCACGAGAAAGGCAGCGGCTTTTCTTCAGCGCGTCGAGGAAGGAGGGGGGACAGCGTCCGCGGGCAGCTGGAATCTTCTGGATGTCTTCGCAGAGGGACGGCTGTTCAGCTCCTTAAGCGTACTGCACCATAGTTCGCGCTTTAGCAGCGATAATGGTATCAGCAGCTTCACCACCACAGGGACAGCAGGCTGCAGCGACAGAGTGCTAGATTTACCAACACGGGGTCTTGCAGGCAGCTGGCATCAGCAACAGTAGCTCGCATTGCTTAAGGCAACGTTGGTAATATTTATACCTGACAGGTGCCGGGTTTGACGCAAGTTTGCTGGACATAAGACGTCAATTAAAGATGTCACTAGGAAGTGATAGTTATCAGTTGCTCATTAGAGTTCCATTACTAATCAAAACACAGCAAGCGGGGATTTCCAGGTTTGCTGAGTTTTTATCTTGTTGAAGAACTCGGAGTGTTATCTAGGAATATCAGATAGTGACTACTGCTCTGTCATTGCACTAATTGATTCGCAAAGGAAGTGGCAGAGAGAACTATGCTGGAATGTGGCTCTGTTCGTGTGAGGCCAGAGATGACTTTTCAGAAAATCGCACTTGAACGGTTATGCCAATATAGGGAATAAATGGATTTATAGCCGAATAGGGGCATAAGGTCACAGTATCGATCAGGAATCTAGATAAACACGCAACACCCACTCCACGGGTTAATGTCCATCAAAATTACTAAAACTAAAGCAATTAGATGCATGTGTAACATTGCCCACCCCAAAATACATAAATGCATTCGAAATAGGCGTACTTGTAATACATGAAATTTAGGTACTGTACGTTTTTTTAAAGCATAGTAATCATTCAAAAAATTATTGCATATGAAATCAATGTACCATTATGCAAAAAGAATTACACATGAAGTATCTCTGACAGAAGATGTATTAACAGCTGGTTGGACTGTTGCAGTCCGCAGTACATATTGGACTAATTGCCTATGTATTTTAATTAATGTGTTTAGCTGTACTAACAGCTCATCTCTAGACATTTTTACAATGTCAGGATGTGGTGTGTAGCTGGCTAGAACCGGCCACGTGGCTCCTGGTCTACCTAGTGGACCGAGCCTGGTTATGTGATCATTATGTTTTAGGGCGCCATTAAACTAGAGCAGGTGCTCTTGAAATTTAAGTGGAATTTCAATCTCCTCGAAAGGAGCGTACTCTTCCGGAGGTTTCTCTATTTTTTAATAGTGAAACTCTTTTGTTCTAGCGTTTACCGCTGGAAATTTTATCCATGAATAGAATATATCTGTCTGCCGATACTCGTGAGCCTCTATCACGAAGACGACCGTACCACCCTGAGGTGTCAGTCCGTTTTCTATAAGTTTTAACGTTATAGATCTTCTTAAGTGGACCGGGATGATAATAGCATCCGGGTCTGTTTCTAGGAGACTCGTGTCTTCCTCTATTAGTAGGGATGCCAGTCTAACTGCTTCCCTTTCTTCTTCACTGTCTGTCATTTAAAAAAAATGCAGGCTTTGCAGAGTAGGTCTCCAAGGAGACAAAGATTAGGTGCACAATATTTTGGAACACTGTATCCTTCAATGTTGAATAAACCAGAGCTTTACATAGGAATCTCTTCCTACTAAGGTCGGGCGGATTTTAACCTTTCACCCACTCCAGACGTCTATTGGAGTATTTACGGGAGAAAAGGGGTGTGAAATATGCACGACTGAGTTACTCTAAAAGTCTTGCGTTAGTTTATCGCCTTACCAAACGTTTGGGCGCCATGTAGTGTAGTTCCTAGTTTCCCACTAAGCCCTGCGCATTGGAATAACATAAACAGTAGTATCGACGTGGAACTGCTTATATTCCAGGCCTCCACTGACTATGCTAAACTTAATTGGGTTGTGTTACCAACTAGCTCAGAGGTCACTGGAAACTTTCTACTCTGCATAGGAAGTGATCAGCTTCCTTGGCACAGACAAGAAGGGATTCAGCTTTCCAACAACCGTGCAACATGACAACTTTGCTCCTCAGATCAAGAGTCAATCTCTAGGGTCGTGTGAAACAATAGACATGTATTTCACTCAGTCAGTCTAGTGCAGTTTACTTTCACGAGATGTAGAGAATAGAGAGACGGGCGTTTGTCAATAAAGGGTTAACATTTATTGAACAGTCTTTCTTCTCGTACAAGAGAAATGTATTGCCACAATTGCAATAATTGCTATTATAAAAAGTACGTACAGTAAGATAAGTATTGCGAAATAGAACTGTAAAAGCATTGATATGGTTTCTTAGCCATACAATGGTTTAAAAGTAATAAAACATATATACAGTCATATATACATTAGGCTAACATACTCAACTGGTGCTTCTAACTAAGCCTACCCCAGTGTGCCTGACCTAAGCCTAACATGTGGAAGGGGAGCAAGTAAGTAGCTTTAAGTTAAGTTGGTTTTGCCAAGGTTTGTTTCAAGAATTCTCGTCTAAGGGTTTAGTCAACACCATACCTCTGAATAGAATGATGGAGGATTGGTATCTCCTTCAGGGGTCTCTCTCGATATCCCAGTCACCCGCGAAGGTAGACCGGAAACGCCGGAGCTGGATTTCTCTGCACGAGAAAGGCAGCGGCTTTTCTTCAGCGCGTCGAAGAAGGAGAGGGGACAGCGTCCGTGGGCAGCTGGAATCTGCTGGATGTCTCGCAGAGGGACGGCTGTTCAGCTCCTTAAGCCTACTGCACCATAGTTTGCGCTTTAGCAGCGATAATGGTATCAGCAGCTTCACCACCACAGGGACAGCAGGCTGCAGCGACAGAGTGCTAGATTTACCAACACGGGGTCTTGCAGGCAGCTGGCATCAGCAACAGTAGCTCGCATTGCTTAAGGCAACGTTGGTAATATTTATACCTGACAGGTGCCGGGTTTGACGCAAGTTTGCTGGACATAAGACGTCAATTAAAGATGTCACTAGGAAGTGATAGTTATCAGTTGCTCATTAGAGTTCCATTACTAATCAAAACACAGCAAGCGGGGATTTCCAGGTTTGCTGAGTTTTTATCTTGTTGAAGAACTCAGAGTGTTATCTAGGAATATCAGATAGTGACTACTGCTCTGTCATTGCACTAATTGGTCGCAAAGGAAGTGGCAGAGAGAACTATGCTGGAATGTGGCTCTGTTCGTGTGAGGCCAGAGATGACTTTTCAGAAAATCGCACTTGAACGGTTATGCCAATATAGGGAATAAATGGATTTATAGCCGAATAGGGGCATAAGGTCACAGTATCGATCAGGAACCTAGATAAACACGCAACAATTCATTTCAAAACTCCTGGACATGCCTGCCTCTACATCTCTTTCCATCCAGAGAGCTCACAGACTGGGTCCCAGAAACAACTCCTCCTCCAAACCACGCGGAGTCATTATTTTGTTCTTGAAATTCACAGACCTTCTTTCAGTCCTATCTGCAGCCTGTGCCAAACGCAATATTTCCTGGTTGGACTCTAAGGTGTTTCTATCCCAAGATGTTTCTTCTTCCACTGCTACAAAGAATTCCTCAACCTTCGTGCTCCTCTACGTTCCATGGGCGCTCGCTATGGCTTATTCCATCCTTGTCTCTTTAAGGTCACACATCAGAATCAGACTTGGACTTTTCAAGATCCTAATGAGCTTAAGAATTTTATTCTTATGCACTCTACTGGCAACATGGATACATCTTCTCCCCCTACGGGGTGAAGCCTACTTCTCTCTGCTTTGGTCCATCTTCTAACGTCTTTGTATTTGTGATGACTTGTTACCCTATGTTCTCATTTTCCCTGTTTTCCTGTTGTTTCTAACTTTTTCTCTAGGAATGCTGGTTCCTTGTATTATCTTCACCTATAACTACTTCTCACTCCTTTCCTTGCCTGACATATTTCCCTGACTTTGTAATTTTTTTGTTTTGCAGGTCTTGACGTCCTCTTCTCCCTTTGTACACCTACTTGGCTATCTCCTACGTTCCCTTCCCCTGATCTGGTGGAGTCACCCCCTTGTGCGTCTCGTCTTGTCCGGTGTCGCCACGACCCCGTTTCCTGTTTTTTGTCCCCCCTCAGGTATGTTTCTCTCAGTCGTCCTTATGGATGTGTACTGTCTCTTCTGCTTCTATTCTTTCTTCCTTCCCCACCTTTCCTCTTTCTCTTTTTTCTTTTTCTACACTTTTTGTTCTCTCAACTCCTTCTATTCAGTTCTGTATGCTGTTTATTATGCCTTCTCTGAGCACTTCTCTTTTTCTTTTCTGGTCTTTCTCCACTTGCCTCTCTTTCTTCTTTCATTCTCTATCATTACCCCTCTTCTTGTTCTTAGTCTGATGTTTCTTGCATGCTTTTGGCTTAATTGTATTATCCTTGCACTGTTTTGGTTTTCAAGTTATTGTTATATACTGTTTTCTTACTTCATAATTTAGAGTTATATCGTGGAATGTGAAAGGTTTTGTTAATCCCATTAAAAAACAAAGAGTCCTATCTCATTTGTCCACCTACAATCCCGATATTGTCCTCTTACAGGAAACCCACCTTAATGATGTTGAATCACTTAAACTGAAACGAAGTTGGGTGGGATCTGTTTTATTCTCGTCTTCCTCGAACAAGAAGAATGGGGTTGCTATTTTAATCCACAAGAGATTGAAATGTAAAGTCTTGTTTGAAGAGAAAGACGATGTGGGGCGTTGGGTTCTGGTTAAATTGTTGATTGATTCTATCCCGTTAACTCTTTTTAATGTTTATGGCCCTACCCAGCCTGACTGTTTATTTTGGCCCCTTATTACTTCCAAATGTATTCAGCACAAAGATGATTTCTTTATTCTAGGTGGTGATTGTAACCAAATTGTTGATCCATTTCTTGACCGTAAATCCACTGTACGTTTTCTTCCTCACAAACCACACAAACAATTCCTAGATACTCTTTCTCAGGCTGCTCTATCCGACTCCTGGCGACTCACCCACCCAGATACTCTTGACTACTCCTTTTTCTCCCATCCTCATGCTTCTTCCGCTAGATTAGATTACATCTTTCTCTCTCACTCTCAATCTCAATCTCTACTCTCTTCTTCTATTGAACCTATTGTGATTTCCGACCATGCACCTGTTATTACTGATTTTGATCTTCTCCCCCCTCATCCCAGATTCTCCCGCTGGCGTTTTAATTCCTCTCTTCTTACTGATCCTACCTTTTCTTCCTCCTTTCGTGCTTTCTCTGATGATTTTTTTCTCACCAACTCTACTCCGGAGATTTCCTTTCACACCCTCTGGGATACTTTCAAGGCAGCTGCAAGGGGGTTCATCATTGATTTTGTCTCTCGGAAAAAAAACCGATTCCTCCAGAAGCGGAAAGCTTCTCTTGCACACATTAAACAATTAGAACATCGTTTTTACACTTCTTCCGCATCTTGTATGTCCCCTGAACTTCTTCGTGCGAAATTTGCCTTTAACAAAATATCTATGGATAATGCTTCCTCCATTCTTCTACGTAGCAGCGCACGCTATTATGGGGGTCGTAATAAATCTGGCAAGCTATTAGCTTATTACCTCAAGTCCCGTAAAGAACGCACTTCCATCGAATCTATCTTCTCTCCTGATAACATTCTTCTTCATTCTACTGATCAGATTCTTACCCAGTTTCAGCTCTTCTACCAACAACTTTATACTCCGGAATCTCCTCCCTTTCCCTCTTTACTTCGCTCCTACTTTGATCATCTCCCTAAACCTTCTTTTCCTGATCTTGATTTCACCTCCCTGGACCTTGACCTTACTTCTCATGAAATTTCCACTGCTCTTTCTTCTTTAACTAAAGGCAAGACTCCTGGCCCTGACGGCTTCCCTGTTGAGTTTTATTTACATTTTTCGGATCTCCTGATCCCTAAATTGTTGACCCTTTTTCAATCCTTTCTTTCTTCTGGTTCAGCAGCAGGTACCTTTCAAGACGCTACAATCTGCTTAATTCCGAAAGATGGCCGTGACCCGAAAGTTTGTAAAAATTATCGCCCCATTTCACTTGTTAATGTAGATTATAAAATTTTTACCAAGCTCCTGGCTCTTCGTCTTGATTCCTTCATGCCCCATCTCATTGGTAAAGAACAATGCGGATTTATTAAGGGTCGGCTCACCTCCGATAATTCTCGTCTTTTCTTAAATGTTTTAAACAAGGCTTCCTCCTTTTCTTTTCCCTTAGCTGCCATTTCAGTTGATGCTGAGAAGGCGTTTGACCGAGTTGACTGGTCCTTTCTCTTTGCTTCCCTCCAGTGGCATGGATTTGGCCCCAAATTCATTTCCCTTGTCTCTTTATTATACTCCTCTCCCAAAGCTTCTGTCCTAGTCAACGGTCAATTATCCTCCTCTTTTACCCTTCGTCGTGGTGTTCGTCAAGGCTGTCCTCTTTCTCCTCTCCTTTTCGTCTTAGCCCTTGAGCCATTCTTAACTTCTATTCGTCAAAATGTTTCTATTTCTGGTTTTCCTTACGGGGATCAGCAATTGAAACTCTCAGCGTACGCTGATGATATTCTTCTCTTCATCTCCCATCCTGATTCATCCTTACCCCTCTTTTAGCGGAATTTGATGCCTTTTCCCTTGTCTCGGGTTATAAGATTAATTCTGACAAGACTGAAATTCTTCCACTCACTAAGTATTGTTTACCTCATCAATTCTCTTCTACTGGTTTTGCCTGGAATCATACCAAAATTAAATATCTGGGAGTCTGGTTCTCCAGTTCCATTTCCTCTTCTATTAAACTGAACATGACTTCGGTATTGGATCGCATTAATAAATCCTTCTCTTCCTGGAATCCTCTCTTCCTATCGTGGTGGGGTAGATTAGATTCTATAAAAATGATGATTGCCCCTATTCTTATTTATATTCTCTCTATGCTACCTGACCATATCCCTGCTATTTACTTTAAACGCCTTGACTCCTCTCTTTCTAAATTTTTGTGGAACAACAAAAAAGCTAGAATTTCTCTTGTCTCTCTTCGTAAAGCTAAAGCGACAGGTGGAGTTAATTTCCCGGATTTGCGTTTGTATCATAAATCCTTTTCCTTGCGTCAAGTCTCTCGATGGTTCTCAAAAGATTAATCTCCTTTCGATCCCCTATGGCTTTCTATTGAACGGGCTCTCATCTCCCCCTTCTCTTTTGATGAACTTCTTCGCTTTTCTTCCAAATCTCCATTCACCTCCCTTCCACTTTTTAAATATTCTTCTTCCCTTCTCCGGCCTCTCTGTTCTCCTTCGGTTATATCGCGTGAATCCTTTTTGCAACAACCCATTTGGTATAACTCCCTTGTTCTCATTAACAATAGACCAATATGTTGGTCCTCATGGCATCAAAAGGGTATTATTTGGGTTCATCAGCTTTTTGATGGACTCATCCCTTGTACCTTTCCTCAATTTCAAACTCAATTCTCTTGTCCGAGATCTTTCTTGCACAAATATACCCTTCTAATGGAAACTATCCTTGATCGTTATTACTTGCTACCTTCATCTGTCACTCCTTTCACTCCCTCATCCCTTCTAACATTACTTTCTATTTTTCCTAAAGCTTCCGTTATTTATAAGTTCTTCTCTGCCCCTAATCCGGAGCGACCCAAATCCAAGATTGAATCTTCCTGGGAGTCTGACATTGGATGTGTTTGGTCGGTTTCTCTTTGGGACAAACTCTGGCTTAAGTCCTTGAAGGTATCTCGCTCTGCTTCTCTTACACAATCTCTCTTCTTTCTATATCATAGACTTTATCTTTCCCCTCTTCTTCTTTCTCGATTCTCCTCTACTTCTACTTCTGCTTGTTGGACATGTAATTCTCCTGATGCTGACCTTTTGCATATGTTCTTTCTCTGTCCCCCAGTACTTACCCTTTGGAACCAAGTTTGGTCTTGCATCTCTCGCATTTTCTCACTCTCTATTCCTCATTCTCCTTCTCTTCTTTTTCTGGGTAGTCTTTCAGATACTCTCACCTTACCCCCTCATTCTGCTGGTCTTTTTGATCTTATGCTTGCTCTTTCCTTTCAACATATCTCCTCTAACTGGAAAGCTCTCACAAAGGTCTCTTTGCAACATTGGTGGAACTCCCTTTGCCATTTTCACAGATTAGATGTTTCCTTTGCTTCCTCCTCCAAGCCCTCTCGTAATGTGGAACTTTATTGGCTCCCGTTAACTATTTACTTGGATCGATCTGCTGTCAAGAATCGTCCCTCTTCCACCACATCTGAGAATTTTAAACCACCCTGAATTTTTTCCCCTCTACTATTTTCTCTTCATGTGTATGAATCAGATTTATTGTTATGTTTACTCTCTATTTAATTCCATTAACAATCTACACATTTATTTGGTATATATTGATATATTTCTATCAGGTTAATTTCCTGTATATTATACTTCATCAATTTGTTGCATATTTATAGTATACAGCTATGTCATATTTCCTTCTCATATTCTCCGTTCCTGAGTTTTTCTTCTGCTCTTTTTCTTTTTTCTTTTCTGTTCTTCTTTTCTCTCTCTTATTCCTTCTTTATTTTTCTTTCTTTCTTTCCTCTCCCTCCCCTCTCTTTAAAACTTATAAAATGCTTATGTATTGATTCTTGACATTAGGAATGTTATAATCTTCTTGCTTTTGTATATTCTGCATACAGTTCCTTTTGTCCTTGTTTATTTAAGTAGATTAATAAAGCTTTCAAACATAAAAAAACATAAACAAAAGCCCTCCTGAGCCATATATTGTATGATTTATCAAGAGATTGCCTCAGTTCATACAAAAATAGGTCCACCACAAGCTGCATACTCATGCTCTATAGGGATATGCGGGAGTGACATGTACTAAACCATCACCAATAAGACCAAGTGCTCAGAAGATAAATGCTTAACATAAACCCTCTCACCTTGTGCAATTTTGAAACCTACTACTTAATCCAAACCATCAAAGGTGGAACCACATGCTTCACCCAAATGGTTAACATATTAAAAACAATTGTGCCCATGACAGTCTGTGCCATCCAGGCATGCTCCTAAGAGCGGTATCTATATTTTGTGTATCCTCCTCATATTATTTCCTAATAACACCTCTTATAGTCTGTGCATGCACATACCACTGAATCTGCATGAAAATGCCACAGCCTCAATAATGAGCATTGGAAGGGTGGCGTCATGGACCTGCTGGATCACTACACAAATAGAAAGCAGGGCACAATTTCCCTAGAGATTTGCTGACCAGCTTTAGCTAATACCAGTAGTTCGTAAAATCTAATATACAATTTCACATGGCCTGTCATGATTCTAAATATATACAGCATCTTCACTTTTACATTTCACTGCATTTCTTTTATCCACTACAGATGGCATGCCATTAATTTGTCATGAAATTAAAGATAAAGCAATAAGCTTATTTAATAAATATACAGGGGAAAGAAATATTAAAAACAAAAAAATTAGATGAGGCAAAGGTGGACAAATCAGTGCCAGAAAAGGAAGGGAGAATTCGTCAAAGACATGGTGGGTGAAAGAACAATGGTATAAAAGGCAGAAATAGAGTAATCAGGGTAATGAGTGTGTAGAAGGGGCTGGGAAATGGAGAAAGCATGGGAGTAAAATGGACTAACTAAGGAGTGCAGTGAATCTGGAAAAGTTGAGTTCCCCTCAAGAACAACAGGATTTTAAACTGTATTTCTATATGGAGGTTACAAGAAAAGGGTAGAGATTGTCAAAAATAAAGCCACTAAACAGAAGTAGTCTTTTAGGTGTCTTCCGTACTTGTAAAGCCTTACAGCCATCTCTTCAGATGACATTAGCAGAGTGGTTGGATGACATGAGTATCACTACGCTGGAACTACCTTTATGCTACAGATAGCCAGATGTGTGTCAAGACGTGGCACCACTAGACAAAGGCCTCCATTATGCCATGTTAAGCCATATTTATGTCAGGAATGTCCATGCTATGTCAAGAATGTGCACCATTAAGAGACGGCCACTGTTCCTGCATCAGCAATATTTTCATGAATGCCTGCCCTATTTCACAGGTAGGGCACCATTATGCTAGGGCTATCATATTGCCCACACTAGCCACAAATAAGTCAGGAATTCCGTCAATATGCCAAGAATGATTACAATTAGTCAAGGGCCACCATTACTCCAGAGAAAGGCAAAATGTTGTTAAGAATGTTCACAATATGTTATGGATCTAAAACATTGCGCCAGGATCACTACTATGTCATGGATAGCTACAAAATGTCAACGATGTTTGTCTTCACAGCAACACCATTTTTCCAGAAATAGCCACACTTATGCCAAAAACATCACACCCACACAATGTCATGGATTGGCCACCATTATGCCCAGTATAGGTCACAACATTAAGTCCACAATATGTCACGGTTGTGCTACTGTTATGCCATGGATAACCACAATTGTGTCAGGAATACTCAATGATGAGTGCTATTAAGCCAGGGCACTTCCTCAAAAACACACACAGGCACCCACTGGTGGAGATGCAGTTCGTCCTCCTCTTCTCCCAACTTGGGGTCTGCATATGCAGGAACTGGATGACAGTTGTAAGAGCTGAAAGGTGTCCAATTGACAGCTTCCTCTTGTCCTAACAAAACCTACTGAGGCCTACAATCTCCATGCTTCTGGTACTCTTGGACTACATTTCCCATCATCCTTATAGGCCCACAAGTGCAGGCGAAGCTATAATCTCCATGCTGCACGTGCTTCCAGCCTACAATTCCAGTGCACCTGCAATGTTGTCTTTTTGAGCATGTGGTTAATCAAAGAGAACTAGCTCTGTCTGTATGCTATGTGTCTGCATGGGAAACCATTTGGTTTAGTATGAAGGCCCTCACCCACCAACCTAGTTGGTGGCATGCTTCATCATCGAGCCCCACCCGAGGCACCGAGTGCGCCTCAGGTGTGCTGCGACGCCAGATTACTGCGGAGCGGGTTTATTGGAAGGTGAGTGTGCTGTGCAGGTGTGTTGTGTGAGATTTTAAAATTCTGTCCTTGGGGTCCCTAACGGTTACTTTATTGGTGGGCCCCAGACAGAGGTTAAAAACAAAGGCTTATGATGTGTAGGGATTGATTTATGGTATCCCACGTCCAGTGTGGTTGACTAGTTTCAGCCAGGCCTTTTTATTAAACTGGCTTTCTACAGGACCTATGTGTGGGGGTGTTACAGGGATCTATGTGATTATCAGTGCCCTGCATGTGAAGCACGCGCTAAGGTGCTGATATATGTAAAAGGTATTTCCTCTCAGTTTATACTTCTGTCTACAGAGGACAAAACTCCCTGGACTTCCGTCGGAGGGTCGGGATTTATTAGCACTTTGGCTGTGTCTCCAGGCCTAATGGAACACCTGTGATCCGGTCGCAAGGTCCGAAGCAGTCCAGGCGCAACCACAACTGGAACATGCCTTTAATTGAAGAAGTAACTGGAGGAGAAGCACATAAGGTACTGTTGTCCTCCCCCGGACTTAGAAAGCATATGAGGGCTCTCTGATAATGCCACTTGTAACCTTCCTAAAAATCCGAGGGTTACCAATTTAGCTGAAACATGTTGACGTTCTTTATATAGTTTGAATTATTGCCCTGGCTTTTTTTTAACACCAGCCTAATAAAACATTTCAATCAACCAGGAGCAAGTCTTAACAGTTTTTCTCTCTACACTATCCGCATATTATCGCCATACCAGGGGCAGATGTACGACCCTTGTAAATAGCGCCTCGCAATTTACGCTCGATTGCGAGTCGCAAATTGCAAGGCGCAATTTACAATGTACTACAGTGTCAGAGACACCGATTGCGATTCCCAATGGGGTAGCAACATGCAGGGCTCATGAATATTAATGAGCCACTCGCAATTTGCGACCCAATTGGGAATGGCTGGCCTGCCCAGGGATGGTCTCCTACTGGGCTCAGCAGACCTCCATGTCTGGGACTGTTTGTCAATAAAGCGTTTTTTTTTTAAATACAGCCTGCTTTCCTTAAAGGAAAACGTGAGGCATTTAAAAAAAAAAAAAATGAAACGTATTCATTTGGACCACTGCCTGCCCTTAAAAAATATATCAGAGCAAGTCACAAAGGGGAAGGGATTCCATTTGCGACTGCCTTACCACCCTCTTCAAGAGGGTGGTAATTTGCAAGTGTTTTGTGACCGCAGTTGCGGTGGAAAAACATTGGTACATAGCTTGTGACTCGCTATTAGGAAGGGAACGCCCCTTCCTAATAGCGAGTCACAAAACACTGCTTTGCGAATCGCAAATTATTTGTGACTGGTAAATTAGTGTTTGTATATGGCCCTATCAGAATTATCATGCACAAACGCGTTGCAAACCCGTTTGCGCATGTTAATTCTCGTTGTACATCTGGCCCTAGATCATATAGGACCCCATGTCCGCAGCAGGGTATCTTTTGTTTACCTCCCCTTGCTCACTCGGGGTAGTATCCCAAATTGGTGGTTGCTTCTACAAATGTTAGGAGAGCTCCCATGATGTAGCATGCCACTTCTGGCTAGGTGATGGCTGCAGGTCTAAAACAGTCACATTTTTCCAAGAAATTCCACATGAGATGTGGCTATTTTTAAATTACCACATGTGGTTGTTAAATTATCTTTTATTCAACCTTTTATTCAATTTAACTAATTGGTATATTTGGGGGGGCGGAGCTAGCCGGCGTCAATGGCGGACGCGTAAGTGCGAAGCTCCGAGCCAGCGCCACCATCTATCCGGCATTTATCCTCTTCTAGCGGTGCCTCACACTTGCAACCAGCGGACGTCGTCCCCGCGGACACTAGCGAACCTCCGACTGCAATCCTGGCCGAAATCGGCCTAGGGAAACCCTACTTTGCCTGACTGCCCTGCTGACGCCGGACCAGGCCAGAATCCCCGGTCTTTCCTACTCGGCGAGGCCGAGCGACGTCACCCGACGTGCGGCGGCGGCGAGCGGCCGGCTGGGCGCCTGAAAACACCTGACGGCGGCTGGCCCCCTGACTGCCCCGCGCTGAGAAGCTGCGCACCGGAGGTGCTGGCACACACTTGGGAGCCGGCGGGAGCAGCGGTGGACACGCCGGTGAGACTGCGGAGCCGGTTGCAGCCCACGTGGTGATCGCGGAGCGTCCTGAAGGTAGGCCCGGCCCGGGCCCCATATATCGACAGCCGGCCACACAGATAAGGAGAACTGGGCACTGGTCGGGGCAGACTCCTGCGGGCATAGCTCCCCTCCTACGAGAGCGGACTCCCCCTTCCGCCCTGGGACATATAGTGGACGCTGGAGGCCATCGGGCCCCGGCAGGCTGCACTCTAGACGCAGCCCAACTAGTTACTCCACGGACGCCACTCTCTACCGCAGCGGGCCCCCCCAACGGAGAAGCCCGCTCCCCCCTCGAACTTTCACCATGGTCAAGGGGGACCGGACCCAAACGAAGCTGGCGTTCGAGCAGCGGCGGCAGAAGGAACCGGAAAGGCCGGCCGCCCAATCTCCGAACACGGCTAGCGATCAGAGCCCCTCACTATGCGCTGAGATAAAAGAGATGCTCAACACTATGGAGAAGGGGCTGCAGGAAGGTATGTCAGCCATTGGAAGTAAGATTGACGCGCTGGCCTACCGAATGGACCGGATGACAGAAAGAGTGGACAAGCATGCGGAGAGGCTGGACATGGCAGAACGCAGACTCACCGAGGCGGAGGAGGCCCAAACTGAGTGGGATTCGGATCGTAAACAATTCGGTAGGCTGCTTCAGGTCATCCAGGAGAAGTCGGAGGACTTAGAGGCGCGTTCCCGGCGCTCCAACATCCGCGTCACAGGTGTGGCCGAATCGACCCAAACGGGCAAAATGGAGCTGTTTATTGAAAAACTTTTGAAGACGATGCTGGGGGACGACACCTTCTCGCCAATGTTTATAGTGGAACGCGCCCACCGCACCCTCGGCCCGAGGCCTCCCCCGGGCGCCAGCCCTAGGCCGATAATAGCGAAATTATTGAATTACAGGGACA
Organism: Lissotriton vulgaris; assembly: GCF_964263255.1. Lineage (NCBI taxonomy): Eukaryota > Metazoa > Chordata > Amphibia > Caudata > Salamandridae > Lissotriton > Lissotriton vulgaris. The sequence goes on from NC_141685.1 coordinate 300,754,644, forward strand.
GAGACGCTGCCCTCAGAGCAGCCCGGGAAAAGGGCAAGCTACAGTATGAGGGAATGGACATATCGCTATACCCCGACTTCACCTCAAAGGTCCAGGAAGAAAGAAGAAAATTTGTTCCATACAAACAGCAACTTAGAGAACTGGGCCTGGACTACGCTATGTTATACCCAGCGAGACTGCGCATCAACAGGCAGGGACACTCGCACTTCTTCACGGATCCCAAAGAACTGCAGAAATCCTTGAAAGTCTGGATGAAGGAGGCCCGGGGGAGTCCGAATCCACACACGGCGGACCGAAACGGCACTGGGGACCTCGAGGAACAAGACTGAGTTACAGGGGGCGGTAAGCAGTGCAACCCGTATATCTGAGCGCCTTAGTGCCCCTACGTCCCCTCGCTGAACTAAGGGGAGATGGCTGCCCGGAGCGCACGGCCATAGGCCCTGGACTGCTACGCGCTGGACTGTGGGTGAGATTTGTGTGTTATGTACTGGGGTCGCCGGGGTGCGGCATTTGTGCTACTGAAAATGCCCTTGGCGCGATTTGAATCCCAAAAGCGAGACACTGCAATGTGCTGAGGATTCTGAGCGTGGGGGGAGGAGGGGGACGGGATTGCCAACACGTTGTTGAACTACGGAGTAGTGCGGATACTGCTAGACCTAGTAACCGAGGCGCTGGCAAAGGGGCAAGCTGCAGGACACTGTTTGATAGTCCCGGTGGGGAGGAGGACGACAAGAGGACTACACAGGCTACCTCTGCCCCAGCGCGCACTGCGGTTACGGCTCGGTTTGAGCCGGGATGGGGAATTGTTGCATGAGTAGGGAAGTGGGGGGGGGGAGGGACACGGGAATTTCGGTCACACCAGGTTGGGGGTTGAGTGACTGTGGGAGGCGGGGGGATGCGAGAGTTGGGGGATTCGTTCACGCCAGGTTGGGGTTGGCGGACTGGGGTTGGGGGGGGAATTGGGGCCTGTGGGTTCAGAACTGTTTGGGGAAGGGGTCCGAACTGTGCTTTGAACTGTTGTGCTACTTGGAGGGCGTAGGCGAATGCTGTAGATGGAGAGGGCCGGTGGATGGTTGGGCCTTGCTGTCAATTAGCTTCTATGGGGACTATGGCTGATGCATCACATGCCAACCTGCTGAGTGACACGGAGACCCTCAAGGCTATTACGTGGAACGTTAGGGGGTTAAATGATTACCGAAAACTGCGCAAGGTGCTCCAGTACCTTCTCCGACACCACATAGATCTGGCGCTGCTACAGGAAACACACTTGCCCGACACCAGCAAGATGCTCACGCACAGGGGGATTCAGGGAAACGCCACCTACGCGGGCTTCACCACACATGCAAGGGGGGTCCTTACATGGGTTAACCCCAAATCCAAGTTGTCGCTCACACTGCTGAAAGCTGACCCGGAGGGTAGATTTGTTTTGAGCAGGTGCGTAGGCAAGGGCCACGACATACTAGTTATGAACATCTATGGCCCAAACTACGATTCCCCGGACTTCTTTGCGGCAGTGGCGAGCCACTGCGCTGAATGCCCCACCGATAGAATGCTCTGGGGGGGGGACTTCAACTTCACATTCAACTCAGAGCTAGATAGGTCGGCAGGCCCCCCCCGGCGCCCGGCGGCGGCCGCGCTGCAGATGCAGGCTGAAATGTTGCGCCTAGGGCTGGTAGACGTCTGGAGAGATAGGCATTACGGCCAGGGGGGATACACACACTACTCTGCGTACCATAACATCCATACCAGGATTGATCACTGGCTGTCCACGCACACGCTGCTTCCCATGGTTAAAGGCTGCAGTGTGCTCCCCCGCACCCTGTCGGACCACTCCCCAGTAGTGCTAGTGCTGAACACTCCCAAGAAGAGAATCCCTCCGTTCACGTGGCGCTTCCCGCCATACTCACTTCTAGATGAGGCATTTAGGGCAGACCTGGGGGAGGACATTGATACCTACTTTGCCACTAACGTAGGCTCAGTCGACAGATTTGGGACAGTCTGGGAGGCATTCAAAGTCTATGTCAGGGGAGTGGCCATGGCGAAACACTCCAGTGTTCTCAAAGCTATTAGGAACAGGCTTAAGCTCCTTGAGGGGCAGATTGCGGACTGCGAGCGCCGCCAGCTTCTGAACCCGACACCACTCGGGGACGGGACCTTACAGGACCTAATGAAAGAGTTCCAGGAGGAAGCGGATAGAGAGGTTAGGCACCTGGGAAAGTATGCGTCAGCGCGCTCTTATGGAGAGGGTGACCGGCCTGGAGCACTGCTAGCTAGGATAATGAAGGGCACTAGGCGTAGGCAAACAGTCCCGGAAATGCAAACTCCGGGGGGAGAGAGAGTCACCACGGAGGACGGCGTTCTAGCGGAATTTAGGAGATTCTATGGGGATCTCTACACTACCAAGATCACTGGGGTGGAGGACCAAATAGACCACTATTTAGATTATATTAAGATGCCGTTTCTCGAGAACTGGCAGAGGGAGTTCCTGATGTCCCCTATACTCCGGGAGGAAATATCGGACGCGCTCGATACCATGAGGTCCGAAAGCGCCCCCGGGATAGACGGGCTGTCGGTAGCATTCTATAAGGCATACAAGGACAAGCTGCTGCCTTACCTCTCCACACTCTTTGACGAGATTTGCGAGTACGGCGCTATGCCGCCCTCGATGAGAGAGGCGCTCATCGTCACAATCTTGAAGCCGGGCAAGCCTCCTGATCTCCCAGGTTCCTACCGCCCCCTCTCCCTGCTGAATGTGGACGCTAAGCTTTATGCGAAAGTCCTGGCGACCAGACTGGCACTAGTGGCCCCGGAGTTGGTAGCCCCGGAGCAGGCAGGGTTTATCCCAGCTAGGAACCTCACCTACAACCTTCGCACTGTTTTGGGGGCCATGCAGCACACTAGGCATGATACAAAAGCCATGGCGGTGTTCCTCGACATGGAGAAGGCCTTTGACTCGGTGGAGTGGCCCTTCATGCGCAGGGTACTGAAAAAGCTGGGACTGGGGGAGCTCTTCCTCCAACTCCTGGGCGCGCTTTATCATTTGCCCACGGCGAGGATCAGGCTGGGGGACGCAGTCTCGGAGCCGATCGCCATCAGCAGGGGCACAAGGCAGGGATGCCCACTCTCCCCGTTGCTATACGCCCTGGTGGCGGAGCCACTGGCGTGCGCGATGCGGGAATACCACTCCTATGAGGCCATAAGCTACCCTACATACAAGCTTGGCATATCCACGTACGCAGATGACACTCTGCTGTACATTAGAGACCCAGCCAATAACCTGTCGTCGGTCTTACGAGAAGTGGTGAGATTTGGCGCGCTCTCGGGACTAAAGGTCAACTGGCCAAAGTCGGTGGCCTTCCCACTGACCCCTATCACAGAACCATTCGAGATGGATTACCCGCTCCACTGGTCCACGGAACCGGTGAGGTATTTAGGCATCATGCTCCACACAGATCCTGATGTGCTGATGAGGGAAAACTACGGGGTAGCATACAGCAAACTTGTAGATGACGTAGAAGTTTGGATCAAGCTTCCGCTGTCACTGATGGGCAGAATAGCTATGATGAAAATGGTAATTCTCCCTCGATTTCTGTTCCTTTTTAATAACCTCCCGATGGTCCTCTCGAAGGCTTTCTTTGCTACCATGAACAAACTACTGGTGAGATTGGCGTGGGCTGGCAAGCAGCCTAGAGTGCAGTGGAAGGTGCTGCAGCTGCCGTACGAGCAGGGTGGCCTAGCTGCCCCGAACCTGGAGCGTTACTACCGGGTAGCGCAAGCCTCCCATCTACACACCTGGATTCACGGTAACCGGGATATACCGCATGTTATCCTGGAGCGGCTGTTTGCGGACCCCACCCCACTCCCAGCGACCATATGCGGGCCCAAAGACCGCAGAGTGGGAGTGCTGGACTCCCTCCTGTCCACTAATCATGCCTGGCACTCTATACTGCAGCGCCAAGACAAAGTCCTGATGTACGCATCCAACATGCCGATACAATGGGCACTATGGCTCCCAACATTGGCGGAACCCGGTGTCTACAAGGCCCTTAACGAATTGGGCGTACGCACCATGGGCGACCTCTTTGTGCAAGGGAAGGTGAAGACGTGGGATCAACTCGCGCGCGGGGGGGGGCGTGCCTCGGTGCTCCACCGCTTCCAGTATCATAGAGTGAGGAGTGCGCTGCTGGAGCTGTTGGGCCCTGACCTTGAGGAACCCCCTGACGTCCCGGAACTAGTATACATCATAGATACCGAGAACCCGAAGAAATTGATTTCTAGGCTTTACACGATAGGTCATGAGCACACGGCACTACACTACACTAGGGCGCGGTTAGCTTGGCAGACTGACCTAGGGACTTCAGTTGACGACAACATGTGGGGGTACTGCTGCGCGGCAACCAGGCGCATTTCCCTAAACGGGCGACACCGTTTGATCCACTTTAAATTCCTGCAGCGGGTGTATCACACGCCGGAACGCTTGCATAGGTACGGCCTACGTGACTCGCCCCGCTGTGAGAGATGTCACGCGCCGGTGGCGGACTTCCTGCATTTAGCCTGGTGGTGCCCAGGAGTTCAGAAGTTCTGGGCAAGCGTATTCGCAGAACTTAGTACTATAGTGGAGCTGGACTTGACCCTTAGCCCGGCCATCGCACTGATGGGTTACACGAAAGAGATACCTGTTGCGGTGAGGAGGCTGGTGAGCATGGGCATGCTCCTTGCGAAAAGAGTGGTGGCACTGTGCTGGTTGCGGGGGCCCCTCCCCACACTGAAGAGGTGGACTTGTGACATGAAATACTGCAACACGCAAGCAGACACATACAGCGAGCTCCTCCCGCCCCGTAGCCGCCCTAAAAACTTTTGGGGGCTGTACCAGAGTTACCTAACCTCCAGAATAGAAGGGGATGCCTCCACGGAGGGAGAGGGGGAAGACATAGACAGTGAACTGCACACGGAGCCCGGATAGACTCTTACACTGCACTGTGATACGTCTCGGGGGGGAAAGGACACCACTCCCCTGTCTGTAGGGGATGTTAGAGAGCCCCTGCTGAGATGCTGGGAAGCTATGACTGACATGAGCCGCACACGCCACTGGGATGCACACTACCACACACGAGAAGCACACACTTGGGACCGGTTGTGGGAGGGGGGGGTTCATGAGTTGGGGAGTTAGCTGGGAGAAAATGATAAAAATGTACAGTTTTAGTTTAAGGTACGCGCAATGCACACCGCAACGCAGTAAGGAATAGCGAGCGGGGGTCGCCCTGCTTGATTTGTATTGCCACTGAGACCTAAGCCTTGATCTACAGGTCCTACTGCTTGCTAAATGTAAGTGTCATGACCGTGGCGAGGCAGCCCACCGCCGGCCTGTGAAGGGTTGTAGGCGAAGGGCTCCTCGCACATTGTACTGTGCTGTTATCTTTGCATAATAAATAAAATAAAAAAAAAAAAAAAAAAACTAATTGGTATATTTCAAAAAGATGATCACATGGAGCTCATCACTTTTAAAAGTAAGTGAATGAGACAAACTCAAACTGCCTCTAAAATGGTCTTTCAACATTAATGTGGAACTGGCTAGGGAATACTGATGCAGAGAGAATGTATTACATAGGCAGCTGATAAATACAGAATGGCGGAAAATATACTAATTATAGACTGGTTTTTAGCATACTTCTTATTTAAACTTCATTTTATACAATGTTTAGTAATGTTTTTAGTTTCTGTTAGGGTTTGAAACTGGTAGTGGTTTCAGATACTTTAAGGGTTATAAAAAACTAAAATTCATTTATTTAAAGTAAGATATAAAATGAAATCAAATGCAAAATCTGTTTTGCAAAGTATAGCTGAAAAGCAAAAACGTAATATGAAGAATTATTGTGCAGAAAGGAATAGAAATGATCTACCTATTTTAAAAATAAAAAGTGGCAAATGTAAGCACCCTTTTAGACATGTATGGTGTGTCAATAGCAAAAAACTTCTCAATACTTAGTTCAGGAAGTTAGAAAAGAAACATTGGTTTTAATTCTACACAGGGCTGACTATGAATCATACGGTGAATATTTGACAGATTACATTAATATTACTCCCTTAAATTAATTTTTGTCTGCGGTGGTAGCCCAAAAGAGTATGAACTGGGCATGTTAATCCTTTATATGCTGCTTCGGGTAAAATGAAAGCTGTACACGTGGCTAAATGAAATGAGGGTTTTGTTAATTAAACTGCTGGTTTATATGTAACACCGAATTCAGGGGCATATTACCAAGGCAGGCGATTTGAAATTATCACCGCTTTAGCGACCGTTTTCGGCCACAAAGCGGCGATAATTTCATCGCCCTATTAGCAAGCTGTCGCTAACATCAGTTAGCAACAGCTTTTAGGTGATAGCGGGCGGTTTGGGGCCCGCTTTGCATGTCAGCGATATTTATCGCTAATGACATGCAAAGTGGGCGTACCCAACCTGTTAGCGATTGAAAGCAGTCGCTAACATCGCTATCGCCTATTATCAACGCAGGTGTAGCGATGAAAATATTCGAGCTCAGCGCGAATATCGCTGAAAACTAACGCCTGCTCAGACCACTTCTTAACCTGTATATCCAATGTGAGTTGGATATTCATGTTAAGACCCTATTGGCGTTAATGCCTAAATATCGCTGGATTCCCAGGGATATTCACGCATTTCGCCGCTATCGCTGAATAGTTTATCGCATTGGAGATGAACGTTGCTAATAGCACGTTGGGGCATATTATCAAGGGTGGCGATAGGGAATTTTTGCCGCTTTAGCGGCTGTTTTCGGCTGCTAAGCGGCGATTATTCTATCGCCCTATTAGCAAGCTGTCGCTAACAGCAGTTAGCGACAGCTTTTAGGTGATAGCGAGCGGTTTGGGGCCCGCTTTGCATGTTAGCAATATTTATCGCTAATGACATGCAAAGTGGAAGTACCCAAACTGTTAGCGACTGAAAACAGTCACTAACATCGCTATCGCCTATTAGCAAGGCAGGCGTAGCGATGGAAATATTTGCGCTAAGCGCGAATATCTCCAAATACTAACACCTGCCCAGACCAGTTCTTAGCCGTGTTATCCAATGGGAGGTGGATAACATGGCTAAGAGCATTTTGTCGCTAATGGGTGAATATCGCTGTAATTTCAGCGATATTCACGCATTTCGCCACTATCGCCGGAAAAATGATTGCTTTGGAAATATACGTTGCTAATAGCACGTTATCTAAGCGATAAATTCCGGCGATGCTCAGCGATAAAAAAAATCGTCTCTAAGCCTGTGGTGTCGTGAGCTACATGTCCATGAATGTATTTGGTCTTGGACAACACCTTGATTAATATTAATATTTTGAAACCTCCATCCTCAGTTAGAATATTTCCAAATTTTCTGATAAGGTGACCCTGTAACCTTATCCTATTCAAGTTTTGAGCAAGGTTTACCATTGTTTGGGATAAAAATTCAGGGGCAGATTAGCAAGAACTTTGTTAAAATTATCGCCGTTTTGGCGGCATGAAATTGCCGCTACAACAGCGATATTGGCCTTACTAATATGTGTTATAGAATTCAAATAGAAGCCTAGGTTAGATGTCCTGCACATCGAACCTGGGCGTCTATTGGAATTCTATAACGCATATTAGCAACCTCATTATCGCCGTTTTAGCGGCAGTTTCCTGCCGCTAAAACAGCGATGATTTTAAAGAGGTTCTTGCTAATATGCCCCTCAGTGTTTTCCTGTCCTCACTTGGCCAATGATACCCAGATGCGTACTTTTTATGTTGCTCTTCTGTTGTAAGCTGTGGTACTGACCAAGCAGAACCTAGGCCGAACCTAAACAGCGAAACCTTTTTTTATTTCAAAGATTTTTTTGATGGAACTCAATTATGCTGTTTGAGCTAGATAAAGGGCCTTTATATCAAATATGTTTAGTGGACCACATAACTTGCCCTTTGGCTTTAACAGAGAGCGTTAAAATGAACTCACCCGATGCAACATTTAAACATATATCTAAACATATACATCCCTGTAGCAGTTTCACACTGAAAATTCTCAAACGCTGAAGTCATTAGGAAAACACAGATTAGAGAGGACGGTTATGAAACCTGTTCAAAGTCTTGTCAAAAAAAGGACAGTAAAGGTTTCTGCAAGTGGTTAATCATTCGTGTTTTTAATGATTCGACTAACACCGGGTTGGATGTGATCATTTCTCTTGTCGATTGATTTACACATTTTTCAGGGATATCAAACTCTTTTTGATATGCACCCAGAATAGCTATATCAAAACCTTGTGGTTTGTCAATAGAATATGAAGATGTTGGAAAAGCCATCAGTAAAAGTCCTGTGACCAAGTCACCTGGTTGTGGTTCTGATTGAATATTCATCTACGGGCACCCCTCCTTATTAACATCATGCGGACAGTTGTCGTTACAGGTCTTCCTAGCTTGGTCACATGTCACAATTGTGCATACTTTTAAAAAAGGTACTCACGTTGATCTGAAATGCTACTTCTTAGATCGAGTCCACTACCAAATTAATGGGTAGGGCCCCGATTCACAGAATGAATTTAAGACTCAATACTAAACTTAATACTATTTTGGTATTCACAGAATGCACTTACTACTTTTGGCATTCACAGAATGCACTTACTACTTTTGGTATTCACAGAATGAACTTACTACTTTTGGTATTCACAGAATGAACTTACTACTTTTGGTATTCACAGAAGTTAGGATTTTGTCTTAAGTTTGTCTTAAGACAAACTTAAGACAGACTTAAGACAAACTTAAGACAGACTTAAGACAGACTTAAGTTAGGATTTTGTCTTAAGTCTGTCTAAAGTCTGTCTTAAGTCTGTCTTAAGTTTGTCTTAAGTCTGTCTTAAGTCTGTCTTAAGTTTGTCTTAAGACAAACTTAAGACAAAATCCTAACTTCTGTGAATACCAAAAGTAGTAAGTGCATTCTGTGAATGCCAAAAGTAGTAAGTGCATTCTGTGAATACCAAAATAGTAGTACGTTTAGGATTGAGTCTTAAGTTCATTCTGTGAATCGGGCCGAGGATTTTATTGGATTGGTTGGAATGTTGAGCAAAGCCCTGTGAAGTTATTTTAGACCTACAATGTGGTTTTAGACCAGGCGAGGAAACATTAGAGCAGTGCACTCATTTTTATGTACTAATGAACAAATACTCAGTAGCAAAAGGCGATTCTGTATATACTGCATTCATGGATCTCAGCTTGACCTTTGACCACGTGAACCAGAGTACATTTATGCCATTATGACTGACCTGGGGGTTGAAGCCATTTTATTTTGTATAACAACTATATAGTTAGGTGACTGCAAGTGTTAGATATAGTACAACTGGGGAGATGAGCGAACCCTTCCAGATTGTTAGAGAAGTCAGGCAGGGCAAGGTCTTTAGGAACTTTCTTGTTCATTTTGTACATTAATGGGTTGGAAAACCATCTTCTTAATTCCGTCGTTGGCTTACCTCATGTTGGCACTCATCTTATTCCGGCACTTTTATATGCAGACGATGTTGTCCTCATGGTCCAGACCCTGTTTGCACTTCAGAGGCTTCTGGATCAAGTCAAGTCAAGTCAGAACATTTATATAGCGCACTACATACCCAGAGGGTTTCAAGGCGCTTAGGAAGGGGAGGTGGATTATTTGTCAAATAACCACGTTTTAAGCTGCTTTCTGAACGCTAGGTGATTCTGGGTGAGGCGAAGGTAAGCGGGGAGTGAGTTCCATGTTTTGGCAGCCAGGTATGAGAAGGATCTGCCTCCCATGGTGGTCTTGTTGATGCGAGGTATAGTGGCTTGGCTTGGCTGGAAGAGCGGAGTTGGCGGGAGGGGGAGTAGAAGGACAGTCGAGAGTTGAGGCAATCTGGTCCGATGTCGTAGAGTGATTTGTGTGCGTGGGTAAGCAGTCGGAAAGTGATCCTCTTATTGACGGGTAGCCAGTGGAGGTCTTTAAGGTGACCGGAGATGTGTTCGTTGCGTGGGATGTCTAATATGAGCCTGGCTGAGGCGTTTTGGATTCGTTGTAGTTTCTTCTGGAGTTTCGCGGTGGTACCTGCGTAGAGGGTGTTTCCGTAGTCCAGTCGGCTCGGGACTAGAGCGTGGGTGACTGTTTTCCTTGTTTCGGGGGGGATCCAGCGAAATGTTTTTCTGAGCATGCGAAGAATGTTAAAGCAGGAAGAGGATACGGCGCTGACTTGTCTGTTCATTGAGAGTGAAGAATCCAGGATGACGCCAAGGTTCCGTGCGTGGTCTGTCGGGATGGGTGCATTTCCGAGGGCTTCCGGCCACCAAGAGTTGTCCCATGCAGAGAGGGATTTACCTAAGATGAGGACTTCTGTTTTGTCTGAGTTCAGTTTCAGACGGCTATGTTTCATCCATTCGGCGACTTCTTTCATTCCTTCGTGTAGGTTAGTTTTAGCGGTGCTGGGGTCCTTGGTGAGAGATAGGATCAGTTGAGTGTCATCCGCGTAAGAGATGATGTTGAGGTTGTGTTGGCGGGCGATGGCCGCGAGGGGGCTCATGTATACGTTGAAGAGGGTGGGACTGAGTGAGGATCCTTGTGGTACGCCGCAGATGATTTCGGAGGCCTCGGACTTGAATGGTGGGAGGCGGACTCTCTGGGTTCTTCCTGTGAGGAACGAGGTGATCCATTCCAGTGCCTTACCTTGGATTCCGATGTTTCTGAGGCGTTGTAAAAGGGTGCTGTGGCAGACTGTGTCGAAGGCTGCAGAGAGGTCGAGGAGGATGAGAGCGACTGTGTCTCCATTGTCCAGTAGAGTTCGAATGTCGTCTGTTGCTGCGATAAGGGCGGTCTCAGTGCTGTGTTTGGCTCGGAAGCCAGATTGTGAGGGGTCGAGTGATTTGTTGTCTTCGAGGAAGGCGGAGAGCTGGTTGTTGACAGCTTTCTCGATGACTTTGGCCGGGAATGGAAGAAGCGAGATGGGGCGGTAGTTTTTGAGTTCGGTGGGGTCTGCTGTTGGTTTTTTCAGAAGGGCGGTGAGTTCGGCGTGTTTCCAATCTTCTGGGAAGGTAGCGGAGTTGAAGGAGCAGTTGATGACGTCTCGGAGGTGCGGAGCTATGACGGAGTCTACTTTGTTGAAGATGTGGTGGGGGCATGGGTCTGTGGGGGATCCAGAGTGGATGGAATTCATCAGGCGGATGGTGTCCTCAGTGGAGATTGGGTTCCAGGCGTTAAGGGTGTTAACGGGGGGAAGATGGTCAATTGATGGTGGGGTGGGTTGGCTTCCGGGTTGGTTGTCAAAGCTGTTGTGGATGTCAGCAATCTTGTTGTGGAAAAAAGAGGCTAGGGAATCGCAGAGGGTTTGAGAGGGGGTGATGTCGTTGGAGTTGGCCGAGGGGTTGGAAAATTCCTTGACGATGTTGAAAAGTTCCTTGCTGTTGTGGGCGTTGTTGTCAAGTCGATCTTTGAATGCTGTTCTCTTGGCTTTTCGGATCAGTTGGTGGTGAGTACGGATGGCGCTTTTGAAGGCGTCCTTGTTGCTGGTGGATGGGTCTTTTTTCCAGGCCTTTTCAAGGGAGCGGCACAGTTTCTTGGATTTCTTGAGGTCGTCGTTGAACCATGAAGCCTTCTTGATGCCAAGTTTGTGTTGACGTTTTTTCAGTGGTGCTAATGTGTCGGCGGTGTTGGATAGCCAAAGGGTGAGGTTGGAGGCGGCTTCGTTGGCATTGGAAGAGAGGGCTGGGGAGGTTTGAAGGAGTGATGTGGAGATCTGCTCTGTGGTGATTTTGTTCCAGTTTCTTTGTAGAGTTGGTTGGAGGTGGATGATGGGTTTCGGCTTGTTGTAGGTGAAGTGAACGCAGCTGTGGTCAGTCCAGAGGAGATCTGTAGTGTGGCTGAAGGAGATATGGTTGCTGGAGGTGAAGATGGGGTCGAGAGTGTGACCTGCGATGTGTGTGGGGGAAGTGACCAGTTGTTTAAGTCCGAGGTTGGAGAGGTTGTCCACGAGGGTGGCGGTGTTGCGGTCGTTGCTCTTTTCAAGGTGGAAGTTGAGGTCTCCCAGAAGGATGTAGTCTTTGGAGGGGAGCGCGTGTGGGGTGATGAAGTCCGTGATGTCTTCACTGAATTTTGCGCGTGGTCCTGGTGGTCTGTAGAGGAGGGTGCCTCTGAGTGTGGTCGTGGGGTCGATGTGGATCTGGAAGTGAAGGTGTTCGGAGTTAGCGAGGTTGGCGTCAGAGCTGGTTGAGATGCGGATTGATTTTTTATGGACGATGGCGATTCCTCCTCCTGTATGGTCGGTGCGGTCCTTGCGAGTGATCTTATAGTCCTCAGGGATAGCGATGGCGATGTCAGGGGCGGAGGAAGCGTTCATCCATGTTTCCGTTAGAAAGGCGACGTCAGGAGAGATGGTGTCTAGTAGGTTCCAAAGGTCAATGGCGTGCCTGTGGACCGAGCGGGTGTTGAGAAGGATGCATTCTAGGTGGTTGGGGTCGGGAATCTGTGTTGTGGTCGCAGCGGAGATGTTGTCGGTGCCGCTAAATTTGCAGGAGAGGCAGGAGAACGGTCCATGGGTGCGTCCAGGAGCGGCTTGGACGCAGTTGGGGGCGCGACCGGGGTTAAGGGCTAGGAGGGAGGCGGCATCGTAGGTAATGCGGGGGGGCTGGGCAGAGCGAGGGGCAGGGGGTCTGGCGCTGGGCGCGGTCCAGGCGCGGACGGGCGTAGACGGGCTTACCTTTGGCGCACCTTCGGCGTGTCCGAAGCGCGTGGACGCTGCGCGTGGGGGCATTGGCCATAAATGGATGGTGGAGGGGGCGGAGCGTGGGAGGGGCGGCTGGGAGGCGGGAGCGAGGTGCAGGGAGGGTCTGGGACGGGCCGAAAGTAAACACGAAATGGCGCTTAGGAAAACTAGATTCACAAACTTTATGGCGAATCTTGACTTCACTATAAATCAGGCAAAGACAAAGATAATAGTTTTGGGACCCCAGAACATTTAAGAACAAACTTTATTGTTAATGATACCATGATTAGCTCTGTCTCTACCTTTTCCTACCTGGGTGTCCTTTTCATGACTCTTGCGGCTGTCCTATTTTAGGCCACAGTAGGGTTGCTGTGTTTGGGAGAAGTATAGAGACACTCTTTAAATTTGCCTTAAAGTTCAGCAATAAGTCAATTAGAGAATTCAGTTCGGTGTGTAAATTTAACTGCCTTTTTTTATTGCCAATTATGTCGCCCGGCTGTGGGGGTTTGTGGGAGTATGATAGCATACAGCAAATGGAAAAGAGATTTTTGAGACATCTGAATTCAGGCCCCCAGTGTACTTCTGCTTATTTGTGCCAGAGTGAATTGTGGTTGTATTAGTCAATTACATCATCAGACTTCGCCCTGCCTTATTATGGTTGTCAATTTGATCTAGGACCCATAACAGTCTCACGCAGCAGATAGTGGAGACTGGTTACACCTGTATCTGGCAACAAAAAATCCCATGACTGACAAATATTGAGTAATTAAGTTGCAGTCTGGGTATCCCAGATTTGTTTGTAGTGGCCTGCCCGCTTATTTTGAGCACGATTTAAAAAAACAAATTTTTAGATTCATGCCTATCCAGGAGAATGTGTATATAAAATAAGAAGGTTTCTTTGAGCAGTTATACCCTCATACCACTATCCCAATGACAGATTCATATCTTGCCTGGGTTTCTCTTAGTTATCTCAGGTATTTATTAACATGTCTGCGATTTAATACTGTTCATTTTATAGTGACTTTTCCTATTCTGATTTTATATATTGTGCTTTTACACCTTGTCCTTGTGACCATCTATCGACATTGCAATTGTTTATGTTTCCTAGGCACTTCTTCCTGTTGCCTATTTTGAAGAATGCTAATTTCAAGCAATGTAGGGAAGCTCTGGATTATATACAATCTTTACTCTCAACACACCTATGTTGGGCTGTAGTGAACGTTTTACAGCATGCCACTAATTTAAGGTAAACATTGAGTTAATTGTCTGCTGTTTTATTATGACTGGGATTTTATTTACTCGTTGTCTACATGCACTTTGTGATGCTATTGATTGTAATAATAATAGTAATAATAATAAAAAATAATGATAAATACAATTTATAAAGTGTGCGGCTACCTTCAACGGAGGTGTCCCAGCGCTGGGTTGCAGATTCACAGCGAGAAGAACAAGGAGAAGAACTACGAGTGGTTAAAAATCCAGGTTTTAAGAGCTCTCCTGAAGGCTAGTTCTGCCTCCATCATGCGGAGGTGGAGAGACATAGCATTCCAGAGCTTTGCAGCTCTCGGTGGGGGATCCTGACCTAGTTGCTACCAGAATCTTGTTGGTTAGTTTGAGACAATAATGTAAAGTTTAAAAGACCGGTTGTAATGCGATCGTGGGCCAAGGTGGACATGTCAAAACATGACTTTTCCGTCGCAGCTCGTGGGACCTGAGCAGTTGGCGCATTAACCAAAGGGGTCATGAATGTATTGTAAATAACAGAGACTTATACACCTATTTTTACTATCTGCATTATCGATGTACCTGTTTTACTATGCTCCCCCATGTACACACCCCACCCCACCTATACCTACAACTATGCTGTACCTAATGGCCTGTTATTCACTCTCCTGGTGTTATTCTATGCTTTGTAAAGCGCTCTCATATCTGCAAAGATCTTGTTCGCGCTATATAAAACTTTAAAAATAAATAAATAAATAAATACACGAGAATGCTCTACCGCCTATCCTGGCCCTAAGGAAAAGAGGAACCCGGAGCAATTTCAGGTGATTTGATCTCAGGACCTGGTCTTGTTGGTAGTTTTGCATATGGCTGAGATACCCGCCACCCCCTCTCAACACAATCCCCAAGAATTGGGAAACCGGAAACAGTTTTTGAACTTTTGGAAGGCGGGAAGGGAGTTACCCTTCCCGGCCGTATTTATTAAAATATGAAACAAAATCAAAACATTAAAATAACAGTTTCATATTATGTACAATTTCATTTCCACATTACGATGTTTGGCTAACCTTAACAGATCTCTAATACAAAGGTTCTCCTAGCCGAACTAACATCCTACAAAACATTTGACTTGAAATTGTACATCCTAACGTTAAGGGCCAACGGCAAGGTCGTAACCGGTGTCAGATCCCTAAACCAGAAATACCACCCTCACTTGTGAGGGGAGCGACCGCACAGAGGCGTACCTCAAGTGCATCTACCAATTTCCCTTGGACTTGACGGGGGCCCCAATGAACTCGACGCCATTTAACGGTCGTCCGAGGACTCGTGTGAGGTGTCTAAAAGGTAGCGTAAACCCCCTCCCGCACCCCACACAACTTACCCATCTGCCGTCGTAGAAGTCCTGGCCCCGGGAAATTCCCCAGGAGGGCCCGTAGCCCCTCCTATCCAGGAAGGGGCCTTGACCACCTTTCCTTTCCTTCCGGCGGCCTATCCTTAGACGGGACCGCCTCCCCGTTGAGGGGCCAATGGCCACCTCCCCCGAGCGCTCCCATCCGTAATGGGTGACGCCCCCCCATAGGGATCTTCCAATTACTGCTCACCGATCATGACCTTACCGCCCGACCAAAATAAATACGACAATTCTACCTAACTTACTAAGATTACAAAACAAACATAACTTATTACAAGCATGAATACTGATCAACACTAGTGCAAAATTACTTTATTTGCAAAAACATACTGAAAATAACCATTCTTTATTGCATATTCAAAAATTTCACGACGATCATCACAACCTGCAAGAAACAGAGTTACCACATCAAAACTTTATTCAAAAACAACTAGCTGTCCTCAGGGGCTGGTGGGTGGGTCAAAATTGGCTCTTCGTTCCGTCTCGAGCTCACGTGCAGCGGGGAGGTGCAGCTTCAGAGCACAGGAACAAGAGGATGCTTTCTTGGCTTCTTGCTCCTTTTATCCGTCTTCAGGGCGGGCGTAAACCCGCCCCCGCCTGCCTCCGAGGGCGTGGCCGGCCGCGTCAGTGTTTAGGACAACCCACTCTAGGGCGGGAAAAAGGCGCGCCCCGGCTACGCCGCTTCGGGCATACCAGCCGAGACTCGCCTCCCGCCCAAAATGGCTTCCCGGGGGGATCGTGGTACTCCACCATACGTTCGGGGGGACCGAATGGTCGCCCCTTTCCATATGGCTGAGATACCCGCCACCCCCTCTCAACACAATCCCCAAGAATTGGGAAACCGGAAACAGTTTTTGAACTTTTGGAAGGCGGGAAGGGAGTTACCCTTCCCGGCCGTATTTATTAAAATATGAAACAAAATCAAAACATTAAAATAACAGTTTCATATTATGTACAATTTCATTTCCACATTACGATGTTTGGCTAACCTTAACAGATCTCTAATACAAAGGTTCTCCTAGCCGAACTAACATCCTACAAAACATTTGACTTGAAATTGTACATCCTAACGTTAAGGGCCAACGGCAAGGTCATAACCGGTGTCAGATCCCTAAACCAGAAATACCACCCTCACTTGTGAGGGGAGCGACCGCACAGAGGCGTACCTCAAGTGCATCTACCAATTTCCCTTGGACTTGACGGGGGCCCCAATGAACTCGACGCCATTTAACGGTCGTCCGAGGACTCGTGTGAGGTGTCTAAAAGGTAGCGTAAACCCCCTCCCGCACCCCACACAACTTACCCATCTGCCGTCGCAGATGTCCTGGCCCCGGGAAATTCCCCAGGAGGGCCCGTAGCCCCTCCTATCCAGGAAGGGGCCTTGACCACCTTTCCTTTCCTTCCGGCGGCCTATCCTTAGACGGGACCGCCTCCCCGTTGAGGGGCCAATGGCCACCTCCCCCGAGCGCTCCCATCCGTAATGGGTGACCCCCCCCCATAGGGATCTTCCAATTACTGCTCACCGATCATGACCTTACCGCCACAGGCCGGATAGTTGACCGGCTATCCGGACCCCCCACTCCTGCCTAAAGGTCATGTTTTAAACCCTTCAACCAAGCTATGAGGTCTCCTATGAGTAACTCATTCCCCACCCGGGACAAATGAACCCCGTCCCCCAAATACATACTGTCCCCTTTGATACAACCATGCGAAACAGAATGCAGTGTACTTGAACGAAACAATCTACTCACTTTGTTATTTATTTTCCTTACTGAATGATTCAGAGCAGAAACCGAAATAGCCCCCCGCCACACTTTCCGTGGGATCATATGGGACCATGCAATTGTGCACCCTGGAACTCTTCTTGCCAACCAACTTACTGTGGAAAGCATTG
The DNA here is from genome assembly GCF_964263255.1 of Lissotriton vulgaris. Lineage (NCBI taxonomy): Eukaryota > Metazoa > Chordata > Amphibia > Caudata > Salamandridae > Lissotriton > Lissotriton vulgaris. The sequence goes on from NC_141685.1 coordinate 300,771,886, forward strand.
CCTCAAGAAGAAGTCGTCTACCAGTGGCCACCAAATCGTTGCCCCCAAGATGGACTATGATTATAGACGGCGGTGACCTTGTCCGCCCTAATAAACCCTCGAAAAAGGATTGAAACTGGTCAATACAGAGCCCGCCCTTTCCGTAGAAGGACACCCTGTACCCGTATTCCCCAGCCACGTGAATCATATCACCTGCATTGAATACGTCCGCGGCACGCCTCACGTATGAGTGGCCCACGACCCACACCTCCTTTTTCGCAGTCGGTGATTTCTGACCGCTGGTCCCCAGGTGTCGGGTCGACTGCACAGTCCGCCCCGCTTCGTAAGCTTGCGCAACTAAAAACCAAACAAAAACAAGAAGCGTGAGTATATCATTACAGCTTCACAACATGTGCAACCGCACATACCTTTTATAACAGTTCGAGGACCAACGCCCCACACGTTTTACTTCCTCTACACTCAGACCCTTGGCTGTAGCCTCCGTAGCAGCCCCTATCCGAAAGGAATGGGTCCCGAACTCGCCGGGGTTCAAGCCCGCGGCCGAAATCGACATCGCAAGCACCCTCTGGAACTGAAACCTCGTCAGTGGGGTGGCGTCAGCGTGTCGCAACAAGGTCCCCCCCCATGCTGCCACCCTCTGCGCTAAATATTGCTCTACGCACACCACAGGGCACATGGAAGAACCGGGGATCCTCTGAATGATTACGCAGTCCCCGATTGCACCCTGATCGGATTTGGACCTAACAAACGAGACCGTCATCGTCTCCCCCCTGACCTGAATGTGCTCCCGGCACAGTCCCCCCATCGTATCCCGCTTGTTCTTCGCCACTAATTCGCTTACCCGCATAGCCCCATGGAATGCTAGTGCAAATGCGGCTCGGAACAACACTGCTTCGTACTGGGATGAACACGTTGCCGGGAGTACGGACCATAACAGGGTCAGCCTATCCAGACCTATCGGGTGCCTCTCATCTACTCTGCGACCCTCAAGGCGTTGCCACCCACGTAGCGCTTTCTGCACAACGAAAGACGCTGTCGGGTCCTGGATCCCATGAGCCTTTGCCATAAAGGAAATGGCGGCCCGATGCCTCTGGGCCGTAGCTACTGATTTGCCTGCCTGATGTAAAGAGAGCAGAAATTTCACTACAGACTCTTCCTGACCCCAAAGTTCCCCCCTAGCAGTACCCAAAAAGGCCCAATAGGAACGGAACGCCCCTTCATATGCCTTCCTCGTCCTGGGTGCTAAACTCTCTCCCATGAGGTTTTGTAGTTCGGGGCACCGAGAGACCAGAGAGCTTCGGGAAAGGGTGCCGCCACCGGGTCCGCTGTGGGCAGAAAACCCCAGAAGGCCTGCATACGGAAACGAGAAAGTGCATCAGCCGCTTGGTTCATCACCCCCGGCACATGTCTTGACCTAAACAGTACATTCAGTTGCATGCATAACAACACGATTTCCTTGAGCAGTCTCAGAATCAATTTGCATCGTGCTGCCTGACTATTGATACACTCAACCACGGTCATGTTATCAGACCAGAACACCACAGAGTGATCACGGAACCCCTCGGGCCAAGTTTTCAGTGCCACCAAAATAGGGAAAAGTTCGAGAAAAGCAATGTTACTTGTCAACCCGCACTCGTGCCACCATGACGGCCATTTTTGAGCCGACCATTGTGCACCAAATATGGCACCAAAACCTATACTCCCCGCCGAATCTGTCCACAGCCCCAGCTCCTCGGAGGACACTGCCGGCCTGTTCCAGACAACTCGACCATTGAAATCCGCCAGGAATGCCAACCAAATGCGCATGTCCTGGCGAACCTCTGCCGAGAGCCTCGTGCGATGATGGCCTTCCTTCAGGCCGACCATGGCTTGTGCAATCGAGCGGGAAAAGGGGCGCGCCATTGGCATCACTCTCAGGGCAAAATTCAACTGACCCACCACCTGTTGCAATTGATGCAGGTTTACTTTTGTTGCACGAATACATGTCTCAAGGGATAACCTGAATTTTAACACTTTTTCCTTGGGTAATCGAAAACAACCTTCTACCGAGTCGAGCTCGATCCCCAGAAACTCGAGCAAGGTCGAGGGACCCACAGTCTTACCTGGTGCCAATGGCACACCGAATTGATTCATTAAGACACGAAATTCATGTAAAGCCTGCCCACACTCAGGATCCCCGGCTGCCCCCAAAAACAGAAAGTCATCGAGATAGTGCATAACATGTTGAAAACCTGTCTTCCTTGTGAATACCCATTGCAGAAAACAACTGAACTTCTCGAAATAGGCACAGGAAATCGAGCACCCCATTGGCATACATCTATCCATGTAATAGCGACCCTGAAACTGAAAACCAAGGAGACGCTGATCGTCTGGGTGTACCGGGAGCAACCGGAACGCTGACTCGATGTCCGATTTTGCCATCAGCGTCCCGGGCCCCAGGCGATTCAACATGGCAACGGCCTCATCGAAAGATGCGTACCGCACCGAACACACTTCCGGGTCTATCGCGTCATTCACGGAAAGACCACGTGGGGCTGATAAGTTATGTATCAGCCGAAACTCACCCGGGTCCATCTTGGGGACCACCCCTAGAGGGGAACAAACAAAGTTAGCAACCGGTGGCAAATCGAATGGACCGGCGACGCGACCTCGAGTCACCTCTTTCCCAATCTTTACCTGTACCACCGCCGTGTGCTGCAAGACCGACAGTTGATTCTTACAATTTGCTACACCCTGAAAATCCCCCACTGGGATGCGGAAACCATATGAAAACCCATTTCGTAACACCCCAGCGGAAGCATGATCCGGGTATTCATTGAACCAAGGAATCATTGCCATGGTATCAATCGGGGTAGGTAAAGGCGCCCCTCGGACTATATCAGACCTGTTTGGCGCCTCCCTTACCACCGTTATCACCCGTTTTGGCTCTGCACATGGACTCAGGATGGGATGGCTGCCCACACCCCCCACACTCATGTCTGAATTTGCATGACCCCTGGGGCCTCGTACATTTCCCTCTGTTAAAATTCCAACAGATCCCCCTTTTACCTGTGTTGCCACTCGGCTTCGAGTGGTACTCGTTACCTGCACCCGTCCGAAAGGGTGTCCCATAGTTCTGGCGGGAAGATTCCCCCCCGCTACTCCCTAACAATGGTACCTTCAACATTCCTGTACTCTCCATTTTTTGCCATGACACGGAGTCGTAACAATGCCAAGTCAAAAATGGGTCGTGTTCCTTAGCTTTTCTAAGAAGATTGTCATAGCAGAACCACTGATTGCCCCCATATGCTACGGAATACTCCATGATACGTGATTGATAAATTGGCAACTCGGTCAACAACTCGGGCCTGCGCTCGCCCATGATGGAGGTAAAAATGCCCCACGCTCTGCCCCAAGTACCAATGTTTTCGTCAACCTTAAAGGCGGCCATTTTTGCGCGCCAAACACTCGGATGCATGAGCTCCTTTTGGCTCTTTACATGCTCCATCTCGTAATGATCGGTAAGCAAAGAAAAAATGTTCACATACTTATTCGCCCAAATCTTTTCCTTAACTTCCAGTGGAACATGCTGAGCCACCTTTTCCCTTCGTGAAGGTACAGACCCCTCCCCCGCAATCGGCAATGGTCGCTTACCTGAACCAGACGCTGCATCTGCCACCGAACCTGGGCCTGATGCGTTAACAGAAGATGGTGCCTTCGCAGCCTCCCTAGATTCCCGCAGTTGCCTCATTACTGCGCGGGCGTCGTCAGCCGTGGTGCCCTCGCTATCTTTTCCCAACCACGCTGCCAATTGTGCCGCTAACTCGGGAGGCATATCCTCCCCGTTCACGGGGGTGACCACCACGGGGATCGGATTCCCTCCTTTCGGCACCGGGGTTGGCTCCTCAAGTGGGGTATCGGGAACCGGGGTTTCCCCCCCGAGTGCCCCCCTTCTGGACCTCTTGCCTCTCCCACCGGAGACTGCTCCCGGCAAAGGCCGTTTCGGTCCTCCCTCCCCGTCCTTAGCCGCCATCTGCTTCTTCAAATCGGCTACCTCCTTCATGAGCATGCGGAGCATCTGATCGGTACTGACCCGCTTCCCGACTTTCTTGGGCATTCTCAGACGGAATATCTGTAAGACAAAAAGAAAGATTACAACGCTCAAAATTGGCTCTTCGTTCCGTCTCGAGCTCACGTGCAGCGGGGAGGTGCAGCTTCAGAGCACAGGAACAAGAGGATGCTTTCTTGGCTTCTTGCTCCTTTTATCCGTCTTCAGGGCGGGCGTAAACCCGCCCCCGCCTGCCTCCGAGGGCGTGGCCGGCCGCGTCAGTGTCTAGGACAACCCACTCTAGGGCGGGAAAAAGGCGCGCCCCGGCTACGCCGCTTCGGGCATATCAGCCGAGACTCGCCTCCCGCCCAAGATGGCTTCCCGGGGGGATCGTGGTACTCCACCATACGTTCGGGGGGACCGAATGGTCGCCCCTTTCCAATATATGTCTCAGATCGGCCAAGCCCCGTTCCCTGGTGGCTCTTTAGGCCACTAGGGAACGGGGACTTGATTGACAAACTAGGCTATTTTACTGTCTCGTCAGAACGTTCAAAGGGTTGTCAACTGGTGTAATTGTTTTTATTTATTTGTCACTATAATTATTTCTGTCTTTTTTTATTTATGAATCTGTTTTTAATTATACTTTTATATTATACTTTTATGGTTGCTGTATACAACCAAATAAAGCGAGTTTTGACCTTTCAAAACATGTACTCTTCGACACACAACACATTCTCTAAATAAGAAAAATAAAATGTTGAGCTTTTTTTAAGTTTCATGTTTAATACAATGTGGGGCAAGTCAAGAAAACCATGATTTTCTTCTACTAGGTCTGACCTAGTAATTCTTTTCAATTCACCTCCACAACTCCCTGCGCCAGTTTGCAAATCCATGCTTAAGATAAGCAGGCAATTACAAAGACATTGGTTGAACAGAAAACAGGGCCATTGTTCACTGTCCAAGACCAAGCAACGTCTGTAGATGATGGACATGAAACCAGTGAATATCTGTTTAAGACTGTCATACGCAGAATCTATCACCAACTCCATAGCCAAAGAGTGGCGGCTGCATTAGAAATGGAAAAGTAGTGGCAGCTAGCTAGAGTATCTTCAACTTCTTTATTAAAACTACGCAACTCCAAGAAACAGGAAATTGTGCTATGGCCATATGTGTGCTGAGGGAGAAACACACAATCCTGCTTTTTTCCATTTTTCCTGCTCTCTCACATTTGCGTCGTGCCCAATGCCTCCCATTCCCTCCTCCAGAGACTGCCTCACTTGTGATGACAACAGAATTAGATTCTTCTGGAGGAAGACCCATAGTCATGGTTGTAATGGTGCTCCATTTTTTAACAAACTTTCGAGCATTTGCTAATCACAAACAAGACTCCAGAATGCATCAGAAAACTGTACAGTGGTTGAAGTAGAAGACCAGCAATGAAACCTTATGCATTCCATGTATCATAGGGTCTAAACAATCATGCAGGTATCATGCTACCACCAGGGTGCCTATAATCCATGGATTCCCTGCCACACACCCACGGGTAGTCTTATGTGGCTCATGATAGTCAAGCTCAGTTCCTTCAACCAAATGTACTTATCCAGTGTGTATAGTGTCATAGTGTAGTCACGGCTCGCTTGTTATATGCTCCTAACCTCATGTCCACGTAGGTATGGGGTATGTTTGCAACCCTAATAAAGAACATTTTGCAGCATACAAGGTATTTTGAGAGACATGTCTAAAATATTATTGAACTAAATTGGATATAAATCTGGCAGATTGGAAACAACGCCAAGTTACATCTAAAAAGCAGTGACTGTCTTTCTAAAATGAGTATAGTTTCAATTTATGAAACAAATCTTTGAAGTCCATAATTTCCAGAGTGAATATCCAGGCAGTAAAGTGTAGCTTTCTAGTGACCCTCATTTAATCCAAATAGCTTAATTAGAAAAAAGGTAAAAGAGCTTTTTCTGGTTTCACCTTCCAAATTACACTTTCTCTCCAATGCCTGGCAGGTCAAGCTGGAAGCTGGTCCAGTATTGCAGCTTGGGTGGACCATAGCTAAAACCTTTAGAGGCTGATAGATGACTTCATGTACACACCTTCTAGTGTATGAGGTAGGTCTCCTGAGAGCCTGATGGTGGCCATGCTTATGTCTTCTCTATGTAATATCCTATGGTTGGTTTTCCCCAGGTACCAATCGCTCACAGAGTGTGGCCCTGCACTTACTTGTGGCTGGGGCTCTGTGCAACATCCTTCTTGCACTCATCCGGGGTGGTGTTTTACCATTGGGCCCATGTAGGCCCCTTCTCTGTGTCCCATAATAGCCTTTAAAGCTGTGATGCTGGCAGCTGCTTCATTGGCATCAGACATGAATTAGAGAAGGCAGGAACAGGTAGTAGGAAGACCGCACAACCTATGCTCCCAGCCAAAACCAACCTGCTGGCTGGGCCACCAAGTACCACCACCATGCTCAAGTTGAAGTTTGTGGTCAGGCTCACAGCTGCCAGTCCTACAGTAGCATGTATCAGGGATAGACTAGTGCTACTCACTCCCTACACCTCACCCCCTTCAGTGCCACTGGTGCCAGCCATTGTGTTTCACAAGGTGATGCTGGTGTACCGATGAACTGTCGGGAGCTAAACATTTTCTGTAGATTCATTGCCTATACTTCTGCCATGAACGCCTGTAACCACTGCTCACAGGCCAGCTGCCTGGAAAAACTGCCACTAACATGTCCATCATCACCAGTATTGTATAGCAGCAAGAGGATCAGCTGGGGAAGACTTCTAGGCATTTTGACAGGGGTTGCAGGTAAGATTAGGGTCCAATCATGGGGACTCAGTACTCAAGGAAGTCTTTTAGCAAATGGTGGACAACAGTGCAGGGATTATACTCGAAGCAATGAAGCGCGTTTTGGGACGGAAAAGTCCTTGGCATGGGAATGGATGTGTTCCCCTGTCCTGAGTGCCCAACTGTACTGTTGTCTAGATCCCTGATGCTGATTTTTTTGTCATAGGTTGTGAGGTTCTTATGTGTTGATGTGGATTCTATTTTGGAAGGTTGCGGCTCAAGGGTGCCAGGGTTGACAGTTACTACCTGGATGGAGAGCTGCTGGTCAGAAAAAACTTCTGCTCTTAAACTACCTTGATTCCTTCTTAATATTGGCGAAGTTTCAGCAGCTTGCACTGGGCTTTCACTGAGCACCTTCTGATGCATGGGCAGCATGCTGTACGAATGCGTGGGTGCGCCATTTTGAATCGGGAAGTTTTGTCAGCATTTTCTGTGTTTGCATTGTTTTCTTCTAGATACGCATGCACTGTGTGCTGAGTGCTCGCATGAATGTTCCAAGATTTTAAGAAGTATGGCCTCCTTCTCGTCACTCGTATCATACACCTGTTTGTGTGTGGGCACACTGAACACCTCAAAAGACTGCTCTTTGATTCAATGATAGATCACAGGGAAGGGAGATGGGGCTCATAAGAGAATCATAAAGAATGGGGCTGAGGTCTGGGATTAACCTTTTGATGCACATATCACTGGGGCTGACATCCCACTCCTATGAATTATGTTGTGGGCAGTCAACTTCGGAGTCATGCCTGCTGTGACAGATTTCTTTCAAGAAGAAAGATGAAAAGAAGAAGTGCTTACTTCAAAAGAAGCAGAACCCCAACACAAAACTTCAAAGTCCTTGACCATGAATTACATTTGGTGTCTGGAAAAGGACTATAAGATGGGAAGGTTGAGCCCCCAAAAATGTGTCATCTCTTAGGGACCTCCACTGGCCCCTGGTGGAAAGCTGTGTTCAATTAAAGTTATCATGCATAGGGCAATTAACAGTAAAGGTCCCTTACTGCTACGATCATTATCCTCCTTATATTTGCAGGGAAACTTCTTAGATCCTCCTCTGCTCACTTACTGAAGGTCCCCAGGAGCCATTGATTTCACTGGGATGGACGCTCTACTTCTTTTTTGGCATCTAAACTCTGGAATTTATTAAGTTTTGAATTGCACCTTTTGGAGCATTAACTCCTCTTCCGCAAAGCCTTAAATACCTGGCTTTACAGGTAATAACTCCATTTACAGCACCTGATGTTCTACAAGTCTGTTGCAGCACAGGGAGGCCTATGGGTAACCATGCAACATACAAAAATAGCAGAATAGAATAGAATCTGCCAAGCAGCCAGACAAGCTCTGCAAGACTTCTGCATGTCACCAAGACTGGTGGCAAAGACCTGATAGTCTCCCTGCAAGTGAGGGGACACCACCCAGAACACCAATATCACCTGCCCTGGAGCACCTGCTCACCTTACTGCTTGCCAAGACTTGTGTGCCCTGTGAGTCAGAGGACAGAGTTGAAGTTAGCGAAGTCCAGTGGGAGGCGCAGCATGAAAATTCCCTGAGTGAGGTGTGATGCTGTGAACCCATCGGTCAGTTTGCCTATGTGCAGTATTGTCCCTGCCACCTTCGTATGCCAGGAGAGGGCTGCGTTGTTCTGAGCTGCATCAGAAGCACTGAAGGGGAAGCATCAAGCTGCCGTGCCTCAATGACCCTGTATGCCACATGGGGTCACAGGGGAACTGAGATTGAGCCAGATGCGCAAGACCTCTGACTTCCGAGATCAGCGTGCAGATATGCCAAGTGGGGCTGCCATAGGAGAGTCTGTGCCCTGAACAGGAGTAACCCAGCAGCCCTTTATGTCAGAAGGGGCTGCTAGTACCTCCTTGGCCTAGAGTTCGGGCCGTCGCCCCAGACCGAAGAAAAACTGCTTGACCAGTGGTTTGAGCCAGCACGCCTTGATCTGCTCCTGATGAAGTCCCCAAGGTATGCCGAGACACTGTTGACGGCATTGCACCCTTGTTGGAGCTCTGGTCAGGAGCCGGAGGATCACATCAGCAAAGAGTAATCATTTTTTTTTCTGCCAAGTAGGAGCCACTCGGATCACTGGAACCTGACCGACAGTGCTGCTCGACAGGAAGAGTCTGCGCCTCCGGGTGCTGCCACGTCTACCACGAGTGGCCTGACTTCGTCGTACAGGATCCAAACTTGGGAGCGCCTGAGGAGACAGAACTCGTTGCACTTCTGAACACTGCCATAGTGTCGGAGCGGGTAACAATGGGGCCCTGGGGTACTTGCTGCTAACAGTGCTGTGGAACCCTGGACACTTCGGACTAAGGGGGTCATTAGGATGGCGGGCAGACGTCAGTCTGCCCGCAACCCTAGTTGTAATGGGACCGCCCGCCAGCCAAGCGGTAGTCCCGTTCCCCTGCTAATGATGCGACCGCCACCACGGCGGTCGCCCTGGCAATTTAACATTGGGGCTGGTGCTGCTGGCTGCAGCACCCGCCGCAATGTCCAATGGCCATGTTGTGCATTTCCATGCACAATGTGGCAGGCTCCGCGCGGCGCCTGCCACCTTGTGCATGGAAATGGAGGAGGGCACCATGGGTACTCCCCCAGTGCACAAGTGCCCCCCACCCATGGTGGCCCGTAACGGGACCCCCGAAGCCGGCCTCCGCCAGCCTTTACACGGAGGTTCAATCGCCATGGAAAGGCTGGCTGATTCCAGTACTGTGAGGGGACTGGCGGTGCCTTTGAGGCACCGCCCCCAAAACCACGGCCATATCTGCACCGCCAGGCAACAGTTCCGATTGCCTGAGGCGAAGTGTGGGGGCGGTCTTCTCGCCCCCCACGCTTGTGGTACGATTCTCCCCACCATCCTGATCTGGAGGGGGGAAAAGGGCATGCCGATTGCCCTTTTGGCACTAAGTTCGACGCCAGGTTTGGCATGGAACTTAGGGCCCGATTACAATGGCAATCCCTCCGCCATTGTAATCGGGCCCTAAGTTCCTAAAATGTCAGCAGGGAGAGCTCTTGAGCATGGCTTAATAGTTAGCATTCCCTGTTGTGGCAAGCAGTGAATGTGGAATAACCCTGGGCAAGTTACACAAAGGGGGTGGGACACAGAATTGCCTGAAAACTACTAGAGACCGACCTCAAGGGGGATTGTGTTCTTGCTTCTGAATGTCTTATTCCTTTGCATGTGTAGTGTTAAAAATAAAATTCTACTTTTTCTTATGAAAGCAAATATTTGGCAGGACATTGATTTATTGTTAGTACTGTTTGCATTTTGAGTTATGAGTCGTCTTCACTGACCTGTATCTACATGCCCCTGTGGAAGACTTGACTGCTGGACTGCAGCTACCACTGAGAGTCAAGTGCATAAGCAGTACTTGGCCCAGTTCAGCGGGATACATAGTAGGTCAGGCCCCTGTATATCAGGAGTAAAAAGCCTCAACCTCCACGGTTGGGCCCAGTAACATCTGCATGCCCCATGCTCCTCTGAAAGGGATTCTTATAGTGAGTCAACAACAACACAGAAAAATGACATCACATAACAGGCAACAGCGTCAAAAAACAAATAGCCAAACACATTCAAGTACAGCCATTATTCTGAATACAACAAACTTTATTGACAGTCTACAGATACACTATGAATAGGAACTTTTTATAAGTTCCCAGAAGGCAAACCGTGAACACAAAACAGAACCCAGACCCAACCAGCCAATCTCCCCATTGCCTTATATCACTACTACCCAGATAAAATATCTGTATAACTGGAATGTATGCACCACTAAATATAAATGTAATTAACATTAAAAGATATGAACCAAAAGTAAAATCATTGATAATAAATTAATTAAAAAAAGAATCCTGTATTAAAAAAGTAAGCCCAGCCAACAGTTATCAAAACAACCAATGTAAAGAAGATTTGGGGGACAAAGTCCAATAAAAAAATACCATGAAACCTTAATTATGACCGTGAGGGTACCTAACACCAAACATAAGAAGTCTAGATGGCCTTTGTAGACCCTGAGAAAAAATGAGTGGGAAACCAATTGTAGCAGTTGAAGAAAGGAAAGGAAGACTTTCTGTAGTAGACTGTTGTGTGGGATTGTCAACTGGCGCAAAGCAATCCAAATTGACAAAGTCAAATTGATGAATTGACAAAGTCAACCTAAGTCAGCAAACCCACTTCCATCACCCTCTGGACCGGACGTTTAAGCATCTCCTGGCCCTCCCTCAACTCTTACCTGACTGTGGCAGTAGACTATAGTCTATCAGCATTAAAGGAGGTTTGCAAGGCTAAATATGAATCTGTGATGCAGTGTTTATTCGTCTGGATGTTTGTCCACTTCTGCACGTTCTTGAGTGACACCAGTGGCTGTTGACTTCACCACATGTAGGGTGAACAACCTCTGCTTAAGCCAAGAGTTCTAGCTACATAGAAAATTATCTATGAGAAGGCATTGAAAGGAGGACACCAGAAAATGTTCTCACCTACACAAACTAGTACAGGCTGATGCACTCTTCTCTTAATTTTCCACAATGAGGAAAATGAAAATGTAGTGCCAAACACGTGTCCTTTACGTATGTCGCCATCATGCCCGAAGCACTGGACTCACTGTGTTCCTCACCATTAGGGCAAACTCAGAGAGGAGTGAATACCATAGGGAGCAAGGGAACCCATCAGTGTGATCTGGAACCTCTGAAGCAATGCTTGAGTGTGTGTGAAACTGCAGAGTTCATGACATTTTGGAATTAAACGACAATTTTAGTTTTTGGTGATTTATTTTATTACTCATCCTTCTAGGTAGGTGAAATTAAATCATGAAAACTGGCATTTTATGAGAACATTTTCCAGCAAACATATACCAATTTCCAATTTTCAGGTAATGCATAATTATAAATTTGACCAAAGTTAAACCAGTGGAATTATAATATTGCATACTCCTAGACACTACCATGTCATGGGAAAAAAGGGGTATGCATTAAAGCACACCAGCACTGACTGGTTTGCAGACAGAATATCGAGCAAAAAATATTGAGTTGCACAAAAATCGAGTAATAAATCTCGTGTTTCAGAACTATCGACAGCGAGAATATCGTGGTGAAGGATATCGACATAAGGTAAATAATATTGATTTTAAGAATATCGAAGTGCTTAATATCGTTTGCAAAAATTCAGTTGTTAAAAATATTGTTTTTTTAATTAAAGGTATGTATTTTAGTACATATTCTATATGTTTGTGATGTGCGGGTTTTCTTTGTAAGAATTGTTTGTATTTTTAATATATGTGTTAGATTTTTTTATAGGTATTAGTTTTTTTATTTGACTTTTGTGTTTTTAGTTTCGTAGCGGGTTGTGGGTTAATAGGGGAATAGGCTGGGAAGTAATTTAATCATATTAAATTAATTGATCATTTTTTATTTATGAACATTTCTTTAATTGATATTTTATAGTTTTAAATGTGTAAAGTAATTTATTATGTAATTATTAACTTCATTAATTGATCAATAATTATGGTAATTTGTGTGAATAATTTTAGGTGTGTGTTGTGGTGTTTATAAGCATAAAGGGTGGGAAGTATTTTTTTAAATTTATGAAGTAATAATTGGTTAATTAATTTTAATTAATTAATTGGTAATTAATTATGGTACTAGTGTAAATAATTTTAGGTGCGTGTTCTGGGGTTTACAGGGGTAAAGGGTGTTAGGTAGTTTATTTTTGATTATTAATTTTTTGTTAATTGATATTAATTAAAATGTTATTATGGTAATTGTGTAATCAATTTTAGGTGTGTGTTGAGGTGTTTATAGTTTATAATTTGTGTTTAATAAATATATGGGGCCCCATTATGATGGGGGGCGCCATCCTAATTACCCACATGGGACCCCCGCCCTAATGTCGGGTGGTCCCTTGTACCGTGAGGATGGCGGGGAGGCAAAGTCCGCCCGCCATCCTAAAGGGGGCCATAGTTGTTAATTAATGTTAATTATTTTATATTTATTTTGGGTAATTGTTTGTTTTTGGGTGGTTTTACTTTTAAAGGGGTAAAGGATGGGTAATGAATACATTTTCATTACTTTATTATTAGTTGTTAATAGTAATAGTTTTTCATTTAAAAACATTTTTTAATGGTATTTTATTATTTAGGTGTGTGCTGTGGATATTATAGTGTTAAAGTGTGTGTAGTCAATTGATGTGTGATTGTATTACATTTTAAAAAAAATGTATTTATTATTTTATTTTATATATTATCTGTAGGTTTTTGTTAAAAGTGATTAATATTATAATATGTTTCCTTTTTATATATTTAATATGTTTGATTTAAAAAACATATTGTTCATTTATTTTATGATTTGTTTTCATTTTTAATATATATATTTTTTTTGACTGAGTGTGAATAGGAATTTTTGTCTCTCCGCTATCCAACACTTTCCCTAATGTTGCACTCACTGGAGTGGGAATAGTAATTTTTACCACTCAGCTATCCAGCACTTTCCCTAATGTTGCATTCAATGGAGTTGTAATAGTAATTTTTACCCCTCCGCTATCCAACACTTTCCCTCTGTTGCATTCATCGGAGTGGGAATAGTAATTTTTACCCCTCTGCTGTCAAGCACATTTCCTACTGTTGCTCTCACTGGAGTGGGAATAGTAATACATTTTTACCTCTTTGCTATCCAGCACTTCTCCTACTGTTGCACTCAGTGGAGTGGGAATAGTAATTTTTACCCCTCCGATAGCCAACAGTTTCCCTACTGTTGCACTTTTTGGAGTAGGAATAGTAATTTTCACCCCTCCACTATCCAACACTTTCCCTACTGTTGCACACTTTGAAGTGGGGAAGGTCATTTTTACCCCTCAGCTATGTAACACTTTCCCTACTGTTGCTCTTACTGGAGTGGGAATAGTAATTTTTACACCACCACTATCCAACACTTTCTCTACTGTTGCACTCACTGGAGTTGGAAAAGTAAATGTAATTCCTCCGCTATCCAACACTTACCTTATAGTTGCACTCATTGGAGTGGGAATAGTTAATTGGACCCCTTTCCTATCCAACTCTTTCCCTACTGTTGCACTGATTGTATTGTGAAATTTACGTTTAAATATTTTTTAATAGTTTAATGTTTTAACTTGTTATAGATTTGTGTTTTTTTATATTTACAATCATTATATTATTTTAAACTTTTAACATTAATTAAAAATAATAGTTATTTATTTTAAAGTAAATTTATATGTATACATTATTATGTTGGTGTGTTTATTTTTTATTAAGTTTATTTGTTATATGTTATTAATATGTATATTAAATGTATTTTATCTTGTTAAATATTTAATATTTAATGCGTATTATATTATTTTATATTTATATAAAAGTCGATATTTAATACATCTATAATTTGTACATCGATATTTTTTAGTCGTTATTTTTGTTCTTGCCTGTTTAAGTATAGGAGTCAAAATTTTTGTTGTCTATAATTTTTACTCAATATTTTAACATCAATATTTTTTACATCAATGTTGTGTCAGAGAACCGTTAGAGCTGACAGCCTTAGGGTGGTCTTTCCCCAAACGTTCTGCCTGCTTGCCTCCAATTTTGCTGGACTTTTGCTTCTGTTGGCTATAGGACTACCAGTGCTAAAATGCTTGCGCTCACACTCCTAAACATGGTTTGATTGGCAATGGCATACCCCTAATTATCATTTGTAATTTACCAATAAGTCCCTAGTAGAGTGCACTAAATGTGCCCAGAGCCTGTAGGGTGAATGCTACTAGTGGGCCAGCAGCACTGATTGTGTCACCCACTTAGGTAGCTCTTTACACATGTCTCAGGCCTGCCATTGCACAGCCACATTTCCTCTTTAAAATTCAGGACAACAAATTTCCAAATGTAAAGGATAATGCGCCAATTAAATTAGCTGTAGAAACAACAGGAACAAGAACCTGTCAACCGTGTTGGGATTGGGGTAGAAAGTATGGTACAAACATATGATATCCCAACTGGTGTAATTCAAAGACAATTAGGAAGGATATGTGTACAACATTGTCAAAAGGAAGTAAGGAGACTCTGTTTGATTATTGTATGTGCTCATAGCATCATTTATATAGAAAATTGGAGGAAAAAAGAAAAACAGGACAATTGGCAGTTATGACAGCACTGTGGTATACAAATTAAAATAGATTGGTAACAACCCAAATTGTGACTGGTGCTCAAGGTCTGTGAGTGAAAAACACGGTAGCGACGCAGGTGACAATGTGGTCAGCAAGGAAGGCGCATAGTGAATGGTGTATAAATATTTACAGTGAATGAATAACACAATATGGTTCCAGGTAGTTTGAAGGGTTTGTTTCTATTCGGTTGGAAAGTTTGTGAACCACTAAGATCACGCTGCGGTCGACGGCGTTTCGATCCACTTTAATCGGGATCATCATCAGGACTGGGTTGGAGGCAGTGCGTCGGTAGCAAGGAGATCCGCGAAGGACGGAGTCGGATGACCAAGCTGTATTAGAGTGACATCCAGGCAAGGCGGTGTAAATACGCATCTGGGTGGGCCAGATCCAGAAATTCGAGGATCCATCCAGCGAGGGTCTGGATGAAGGGAGCAGGCAACGTACTGGTGCCGATGCAGAAGTGATCGGTTTAGCTAGAGTGAATCTCGAGTAGAACGGCGAGCAGCAAAGGGCTCGTTCCGATGTGGCGTTGTCCAAATTAGCTGATCATGAGTGAATCTGACAAACTGGAGCTGAGCTTTAAACCTGCTGTACATGCCAGTCAACCACAACCAAGCTAGACAACATTTGCATTGTGTCACCAAAATTTTAGGTCAGGGGAATAGTGGGCAAGACTTGTGAGTGAAGGAAGTCTTTCTCTGGGGAGAAAAGGAGATATGCACAGTGGGAGGGGTCAATCCTAGCTACAGAACAATGAAGACCTGTGCAGGAAGGGTTAATACAGTTTGATACCAAAGAGACAGCGAGAAAGTTAGAGAAGAACGGCAACAATGGAGAGGTCTAATCAAAACGAAGGGCCATGGATAGTGGCCAGTGAAGTTGGGTGATCTTTCCAGGAGGGATGACTAAACACAGGAGGAGGACGTTTTTCATGCGTCCAAGTACAGGATTAGTAAGCAGCCATTATCATAAAGTATTTTAATTAATACAGAAAATATGGGTTGAAAAAGTTGCATTTAATTACGCTTTGTGCCTCATTGTCTGTGTTTGCTATGTAGGTGAACCTTCCAATTAAGTAATTCTCTGCTCCTTGGATGATGCAAAATTGTAGAACTATTTTTATGTTTGTGCAATGCCTACCGTAAACTGGTAGTAGTGGATATTCTCGAACACACATCAAAAACTGAAGTGGCCAAGTTTACAGCAATTCGATCACAGTAAATGACAGCTATGGCTGGGAGAACGCTACATCAGGCTACTCCCTGCTACCAAAAGATGGCATTCAGAGTGACGAAAGACTCATCACTCATCTCATGAACAAGGTTTGGCAGACGCACACAAAGCAGTGAATATATATATATCTATATCTATACTAATATAATAAAGAGAGAGCCCAAACCTTTAAGGCAGGTAATCTCAGGAACCACAGCACCAATCACAACACCCAATACAGCGTTGGAAAGTGCAGTTGCAGCAGAAGGACATAGGCTATGCAGACGCCCACCATATACATTTAAACGGTTAAAGAACCGTGCCAGCAAAGTAGTCCCTTGTGGGCGTGTCTGCGTTGTGCTGTGGGGGTGTGACAAACGCTGGGGCGTGTGGTACGTTCTACCCTTCATGCCATGTCTCATATTGTGTGCTAATCCCACCCTGCTCCCTTTAAATACCCCTGCACCCCATAATCATAACCCACCCTTACTCCTTAAAATACCCCAACACCCTTAAACACTAACCCATCTTAACCCTATAAATATACCCTGTACCCCAAAACCCAAACCTATCCCTAAACCCTAAAAATACCCCTGTGCCCCAAAACCC
The DNA here is from genome assembly GCF_964263255.1 of Lissotriton vulgaris. NCBI lineage: Eukaryota > Metazoa > Chordata > Amphibia > Caudata > Salamandridae > Lissotriton > Lissotriton vulgaris. The sequence continues at coordinate 300,788,757 of NC_141685.1, forward strand.
AAAACTAGCCCTGAACCCTATAAATACCCCTGTACCTCAAAACCCAAACCTACCCCTGAACCCTAAAAATACCCCTGTACCCCAAAACCCAAACCTAGCCCTGAACCCTAAAAATACCCCTGTACCCTAAAACCCAAACCCACCCCTGAACCATAAAATACCCCTGTAGGGAGGAGCTTCGCGGGCAACCAAGATGGCCGTGTAAGCTCGGAGCTCCGAAGACCCTCCGATCCTCCGCATCGATCCTGTTAACTATCCTGTCCCACGATGGTGGGAATCAGTTGCGGTGCTGATGCTGATGCGGCGCCCATTCTCCGATTGAAGATCCGAGTTTCCTGTACTGAGTTACACCGTCGTGAAGCCTGGTGACTACGACGCCATAACAGCCTGGCATTGTGGGGACGGCGGCGGCGCTCCTGTGCGGTGGCATTTCGAGAGGGGATGAGCTGCCTTGCTAAGGGCCGGTGACCGCACTGCTCTGATTGGATGCCTGACGTTCCCTAGGGACGGTGGAGGTGATTGTTGACTTCGACCGTCTGGTGGTGGTAGTGTTGGCCTGACCCCGTCTCAGGTCGCATGATCCCCGTCGCCCATCATGGCGGGCAGAGGAGACCCGGACAAAGGGAAGCCTCCGAGAGTCAGCAGGAAACCTTCCCTCTCGCAACCCACCATTCCTGAACGCTTCTCTCTCTCTAAAGGCTCGCCTGGCGAATCGGGCCGTACCAAAGACTCGCATCGTGATGTGTCCCCGGAAGATACTGAACCCACCCTCCGGGACGTAATGGGAGCCATTGCGGGCGTAAAGGCCGAAATGCACAAACAACATGAAGTGATGTCCCACAAAGTTGATACCCTCACGATTGAGCTCAACCTCATCAGAGCCGACCTCGGGAAGGCGAATGACAGGGTCAAGTCACTCGACATCAAGACGTCGAGTCTGACTACTGACATGTCTGATGTACAGACGGAGGTTCGGGATTTGAAGGCCGCCAATTTGATGCTTGCCCGCCGGCTTGATGACTTTGAAGGACGGGCACTGCGCCAGAACGTCCGCATTACAGGTGTGCCGGAGGGTGCGGAGGAGGACGCTGCCGATTTGTTTGTGGGGGAACTGGTGGTGAAGCACTTGGCTCCCGGGGGCTTGAGTAAGTTCTTCTCGGTGGAGAGAGCTCATAGACTGCCTGGTGGCCAACCGAAATCGGGTGCGTCCCCGCGCCCTATCATTGCCAGACTTTTTAACTACAGAGACCGAGATGTGATCCTACAGGCATCGAGAAGTGGCGGTCCGTTGAAATTTCAGAATGCTGATGTGAATTTCTTCCCCGACTTCACTCAGGCTGTACAGAAGCGCCGACAAAGTTTCATGGGTGTCAAACGGAGACTGAGGGAGATGGGGCTGAGATACTCCATGCTCTATCCAGCGAAACTTCGAATAGAGCATGGCGCTCGAACGCTATTTTTTGACTTGCCGGATGCAGATGGGGACTGGCTGGACACTTTGCCTCAGCGCCGGACTACTCCTGATAATCTGTCGGAAGAGGCGTCGGGCGGTCCTGGCTCCCAGGAATAAACTGTGCCACGTTGGACTTCTTTCGGTGGAGGGCTCTGCGGATGCAATCATTCACTGACTTTTGTTTTCTTTTTCTATTTCTCCTCTTTTCTCAACTCTGGAGGGTAACGGGGGGTGATAGGATGTCTCCTTTCTCCTCTGGGGGCTTTTTGTAGGTTAGTTTATACAGGCACACTGCTAGTTGGGGGGGCTTTTAAGTCTAATGCAGGGGTGCAGGGTGGGGGGTGGTTGGTTTGTGTGTTCCTCTTTTGCTTCTCCTCTTTCTCCTTTCTCATGGCGAGGCTATTATTGTTCTGATTACAACGCTGCGGTGGCTGCTTTCTGGGGGGGGTGGTTGGGACGGGGCATCTTTGATGATGGGGGGTAAGACTTTAAATGTGCTAAGTTGGAACGTGAATGGGCTGGGGATCGTATTAAACGTGGGGTTGTGTTACAAATGTTTAAACGTTGTGTGCCCGATGTTATCCTCCTGAAAGAGACTCATCTCATTGGCAATACTTGCCAGGCTCTAAACAGAAAGGGGTTCAAAATGGTGGCCCATTCCGGGTTCTCTTCGGGATCCCGGGGGGTTGGGATCATGGTGCGCATGTCTCTTCCCCTGGAGGTGGAGTCCAAAGTGATTGATGATAGGGGCCGCTATGTTGCTGCGGTGAGCAGATGGGAGGGATGCACCTTGGTTTTGGTTTCTGTTTATGTCCCCCCGGGCTTGCAGACGACTACCTTTCAGGATCTCGGAGGCGCCATTTTGGGCCTCCCGGAGGGCTTGCTAATACTGGGTGGGGATTTTAACTCTGTGGTTTCGGGTACCCTTGACCGTTTTCCGTCCAGAGATCTGCGCTGTGCACAATCATGGCTCCCGGACTTCATGAGTACTATGGGCCTTATCGACTGTTGGCGGCTTTTACATCCTGCTCAGCGGCAGTACACTTTTCACTCGGGTGCACACGGTAGCCTTTCCAGAATTGACTACATTTTGACTCCGGCGGTTCAGGCATCAACCGTTTCTGGAGCTCGCCTTATGGCCAGAGGGTGTATCGGATCACTCCCCAGTTTGGGTATCCTTTGACTTTGGTATTGCGGCGGCGACTAGGGTGGCGCCGGTTAATCCCTGGTACTTCCGCAACCCCAGGACTCGAGACCTCCTTGCTAAAGCCATCGACCTATATTTCACTGAGGATACAGGTACGGTAAAGTCAGCCCTTTCCCTCTGGGAGGCCTTTAAGACTGTCCTGAGAGGAGAGGCTTTCTCCTTGATAGCCGAGGTGCGCAGACGAAGGGATGAGGACATGGTGCGGTTGGAGTCGGATATTGCAGGACTGAACTCCCAGTTGGCGCTGGGTCCGACACCCGACCTGTTACATGCTCTCTCCCTGAAGCAGTCGGAATATAGAGCCACTGCCACTGACGCTGCTAAGGCGATGGGCAGGGAACAGCAAGGGAGGATTTATGATGCCGGGGACAAGGCGGGCAAGCTCCTTGCCTGGTTAGATAAGAAAGAGTTGGCTTCCCGTGTAGTACCTGAGATTTTGGGCGAGGACGGAGTGGTTGTTACTGACCCCAATGCTATCGCCTCAGCTTTTGCCGAATACTTTGAGACGGTTTACACCTCAGTCTCCGCCCTGACTGAATCGGACTCGGCCTCTTTTCTGGAGAGGGTTGAGCTCCCTTGCCTGTCAGACACCGAGCGTGACGACATGGACCGGGGCATTACGGCGGATGAGGTGGCGCTTGCAATACGGTCCCTGCGCTCCGGTAAGGCTCCCGGTCCCAATGGTCTCCCGGTGGAGCTTTACAAGATCAAAGCAGATACCATCGCAGTGCCCCTGAGGAGTATGTTCTTGGAAGCCCGGGAGATTGGTGAACTCCCACTAGATCAGCGCTTGGCCACCATTGTGGTCATTCAAAAGGAAGGGAAGCCTAGAGACCTTTGTAGATCATATCGCCCTATCTCTTTGCTGAATGCCGAACCCAAAATCCTGGCTAAGTTGCTGGCCAATCGGCTCGTGGGTGTGATTGCAGACTTGGTCCATCCAGACCAGTCGAGCTTCATACCCCATCGCAATACTGCCCTTAATCTTAGAAGGCTTCACGCTGTCATGGCGCGGGCGCACATGCTCTGCGAGCCAACTGTCCTGGCTTCACTGGACGCAACAATGGCGTTTGATTCTCTTGAATGGAACTATGTTTGGGCGGTACCGTCCAAGTTTGGGTTTGGCCCTGACTTCATCAGTTGGGTCCGGCTTCTCTATTCCTCCCCGTTGGCCAACATAACGGTCAATGGCCGGATGTCTGCTTCCTTTGCCTTGCGCAGGGGTACTAGACAGGGCTGTCCATTATCACCGCTCCTCTTTGCCCTTACGCTTGAGCCGCTTGCTGCCTGGATCCGCACTCACCCTGATATCAGTGGGATCAAGTGGTCACCGGGATTCGAGGATCGAGTTTCGCTGTACGTTGACGATATTTTGCTTTACCTTACCTCCCCCTGTTGGTCTTTGATTGTGGTGTTCGATGCACTGGTTACCTTTGGTGGATACTCGGGCCTGGTTATTAACTGGTCCAAGTCCTACCTATATGTGCTTCGCGGAGACACTCCACGTCTTCCTAGGGGCTGTGCGATACCCAGGTACTTGAAGCCCTGCTGTGAGACCTGTATCTATATTTCAATGGATGCCCGGGCACGCTACGCTAACAACTTGCTCCCTCCCCTAGCGCGCCTCCGGCGCGACATGGAGGGTTGGAAAATATTGCCGCTGTCCCTGTTGGGCCGAGCGGCATTGTTCAAAATGATGTCCCTGCCGGGATTCTTATACGCTCTTCAAAACACGCAGGACCCAGTCCCTTCCAAATACTTCAGGGAGATTGAAGGTTTGCAGCGTACCCTTTTGTGGGAAGGTAGGCCGCGTATAGCCGTAGTTAAGTTGACCATTCCGTGGTACGACGGCGGTATTGCCTTGCCCGATGTCCGCCGGTACTACTGGGCCTCCCAATTGGCGGCTCTTATTCATGGCTTTTACGGACCGGCGGTAAGTCCGGGGTACGCCATGGATCGCTGGCTCATGAACGACGGGATGTACTACAGAGCGTTGTACTCTAGATCTCTGGACCGAAAATTGACTGGTCCCACCAGGACCGCTGTGCATCAATGGAGGGCCGTCACGAAGGCACTGGGGTGGAAGGGTAGGCTCACCATGGCAACTCCCCTTTACGATTCTGACTTGCTGGGTAGGTTGTGGCACTCAAAAGGGTTTGATCGGTGGGATCCCATCGGCATTTCCAAGGTGGCGGATGTGATGGCCAGAGGGGAAATTAAATCGTTTGATGCTCTACAGGTTGAATTCCGACTGGGTGCCACGGAATATTTCAGATATGCACAGTTGAGGCACGCCCTTACGTCCACCCTGCCTGTTGGCGAAAAAGTTCCAGAGTCATCCCCGCTGGAGGACAGGGTGCTAGAGGGCCATATGCCGGATAGCGCCATCTCCCTGACTTACAAAAAACTAATAAACGTTCGGACGGACCTGTTGATGAATGTGCGAGATCAGTGGGTGAATGATGGGATTGAGTTGGACGATGAGGATTGGCAGTGTGCGGTATCCTCCCCCAAGGAAGTAGCAATTCCAGCCAGGCTGCGCTTGGTTCAGCTGAAAGTGCTTCACAGGGTTTACATCACTGGCCCCAGGTTGATTCATATGGGGCTTTCCCAGGATGGCCTTTGTAGGCGAGGATGTGGTGCGCTGGCCACCTTTATGCATACCATTTGGGAGTGCCAGGTCATTGCCTCCTATTGGGAGCGGGTGCATGCGGTTATGCGTGATGTGACTGGTGTTGATTTGCCTGCGGAAGCTAGGCGCTGCTTGTTGAACGTGTGGGGTCCGACTGATTACAACAATGCTCAAACCCGCTGGGTCACGCTAGGGAACATGGTGGCCAAGAGGGATATTGCTCAGAAATGGGGTGCTCTGACCCCCCCCCTCTGTGAGTCTTTGGAAAACCAACATGGACTGGTGCATGCTCCGTGAGAAAACTGTTTACCTAGCTCGGGGTAAGCCCAAGATGTGGGGGATGGTCTGGGGGCATGGAATGCATATAGAGGCGATATTTGTGTGCCCCCTGAGGTAGTTCGGCTGGAGGTTAGTCTCTCACTTTAGCTATTCCCTCCGCCCAAGTTTCACGTGATGAAATCCTGTTTCTTCCCCCCCCCACAAATGTATGCTCTTTTTGATGTGTTTATTTCAGGGTGCTGAAGTTCCCGCTCCTCCCCCTGGATATGTGCTTTACCGCTTTTCCTTTCTCTTTTGCCTTGCCATCTTTTTCCTTTTCCCCTCCCCTCCCCTCTTGCTTTCTTCCTCTTGTTCCTTTCAAGTTCCTACCTTGTTCTTTAGGTTCATGTTCATATTATAAAATTAAACCTGACTGCTCCTTTTACTGTTTTGTGCACACCTTTACGTTGCTTTTATAATGCTGCCTAGCCTCCGGGATGTACGGCTGAATAGCGGTGTACTTTGAATCACCAATAAAGGTTTTCCAAAAAAAAAAAAATACCCCTGTACCCCAAAACCCAAACCTAGCCCTGAACCCTTAAAATACCCCTGTACCCCTAAAGCCAAACCTACCCCTGGACCCTAAAATACCCCTGTACCCAAACCCCAAACCTAGCCCTGAACCCTAAAAATAACCCTGTACCCCAAAACCCAAACCTAGCCCATACCCCTTAAAATACCCCTGTACCCCAAAATCCAAACCTACCCCTGAACCCTAAAAATACCCCTATACCCCAAAACCCAAACCTAGCCCTAAACCCTAAAAATACCCCTGTACCCCAAAACCCATACCTATCCCTAAACCCTAAAACTACCCCTGTACCCCATAACACAAAACTATATCTTAACCCTTAAAATACCCAAACACCCCAAAACATATACCTCAGTACCCCAAAACATATACCCCTATACCCATACTTACCTTATCCAAACATTAAAAAAACATGCTTTTTCCATTCATGCATTTACAACGAATTTTGTTGTAAAGGTATGCGTGGTAAAAGCATATAAAATGTAAGGCCATGCGTTATAATGAAATTGCGGAGTCATGGTACTTTCGTAATGAAAGTATGCGGAGTGATGGTATGCAGAAAGAAAGTTGCGGAATAATGGGTGTTTACCCTCCCCCGGTAAGTACATTGGTGGCACTGCGGCCCACATCTCCAGCAACATACTCATATTTTTTCACCACCCATTTGAAAAATGCACAGGTCTCTCTCATTGATGGCCAGCACCGACATACACTTTTAGACACACCTCCCGCCACAAGTTCTAGAATTGCGAACTTTAGAGCTGGGGAGCTACGTTCTAATCTCGGCATCGGCTCAACATCCTGTGATTCCAGGCAAGTTGCTTTGTCTCCCCGTGCCTACCACAAATGAATGTGTTCTTCTGTAATGTAAATTGTGCTCATGCCATGTTGTTGAGTTTGCGCTATATAATATTGCAAGGAAAAATAAAGTAGGGAAACTCGAGTTCACACACTACTGAACGCGCACTCTTAAGTGCATCAGCAGTGCACTGTGAATAGCAGCGTTTCACTGGCCTGTCACAGATAAGAAATGCTATCAAAACAAAATCTTACCAAACAATATACTACTGGCCGGCAGCAATTCATACCCGGACAACGTCGGGGCGGGCTGCTCGTATATATATATTATATTTTAGATGTCATGGTCTTTCACAAAGCAGGACAACTTGCTACCACCCTGCACAGGAAAGACACGTCGGGAAACATAACCCTGCATGCCACAAGTGCCCATCCCCGCCATGTCATTGATAACATTCCTTACGGCGAACTTCTTCGAGTGAAGAGAATCTGTAGCACCGATGAGGAGCTCAATAAGTGCACAGCCCAAGCACTAGACAGATTCAGGGAGCAAGAATACAGAGAGAATATTCTTAAGAAAGCGGTTAATAAAATGCAAACAAGATCTAGGGAAACCCTATTTAAATCAGTGGGGGCGAGTGAGGTCCCCAAAGGAGATTCGGCTGAATCTCCTATCAGATTTATCACCGCATACAGTGGCCAGGACAGAAAAATCCGGTCTATTTTAAGCAAGAGTTGGCCCATACTTAAAACCGATGCGGTATTATCCCATCATTTACCAGCTCGACCAGATATTACGTTCCGGAGGGGACCCTCGCTACGTACGCATTTCTCTAAACCTTGCCCTGAACTCTCCACCAAAAAAGCTTGGTTCCCACCCCGTTTGGGTTTTTACAAATGCAGCAGGTGCAGAGCCTGCAAATTTGGAGTCAACACGCAACATTATAACACTCCATTCAGCCCAGTACCATTGCCCATTAAAGGTAATTACGGTTGTAAAACCGAGTATGCCATTTACGTCCTGGCATGCACCTGCGGCCTGAGGTATGTGAGAAGTAACAGGCTTCCAGTGCATGCCAGGATATTGCAGCATATTGGAGCAATCGTTAACAACGACAGCTCCTATCCGGTAGCTAGACACTTCAAAAGTGTACATGGTGATGGGGTTCCAGGGAGTGAAGAAACGATTGCGGGACTTGGGCTTTAAGTATGCAATGTTGTTTCCAGCTTGACTACGCATCGAATATGAGGAATGAACCTTTTTCTTCGATCGCCCAGACTGCGCCAGTGACTGGCTTGACTCCTTGACTAAAAGAGACGATATACACGGAAGCCCCGGTGGAGCAGAGGGGGGTGCATCGGAACAGGAGTGACATTGTGGTTTTCGACTTCTGGTTTCTTGTTACTACTTATCAGCTGAGTCATGCCATTGTTTCATTATTATTAGGGTTAAGCCCAAGGGTGGTTCGGGTGTGGGTGGACTTTTTTTCTCATCCTGGGTTCTTTGTGTAGTGTAGTTATGAGAGGGAGACAGGCACACTGCAAGTTGGGGTGGCTCTTGAGTCGTACGCAGGGGTGCAGGGTGGGGGGTGTTGTAACGGGAGGTTGTTGGGGGAGGGATTGTTATTGTTTTTGCATTTGTCTTTTTCACATGGCAATGTATGTTTTGCTTTTATCCTTTTGTTGCTGGGTTCCGGGAGGGGAGGGCTACTGTCCTTTTTCGGGATGGGGGTGGTGAGTTGAAGTTGCTGTCCTATAACGTTAATGGGTTGGGGGACAAGATAAAACGTGGTGTTGTGTCTCAGTTCCTTCGACGCCAGTCCCCTGATATAGCTTTGTTGCAGGAGACCCATCTTATAGGAAATGCTTGCCAGGCTCTGGATAGACGTGGGTATAGGCTGGTTGCTCATGCTGGATTCACCTCAGGTTCCAGAGGGGTGGGCATTCTGATTAGATCCTCTCTGCCCCTTGCAATAGACGAGATAACGCTTGATGATAGAGGTCGATATGCTGCTATTTCGGGGAGATGGGAGGGTAAGATGCTCTCTATAGTCAATATATATGTCCCTCCGGGTCTGCAGGCCACTACTTATGCTGACCTTGGTCAGCTTCTGCTGGGGCTTCCTGATGGTTTCCTTATTCTTGGGGGAAATTTTAATCCTGTGGTCAATGGTAAATCTGATCGCTACCCGCCCAGAGACTTGCCGAACTTCCACAAGTGGCTTTCTGAACTGCTGGAAATTTTTGGGTTAGTGGATGCTTGGAGGATGCTACATCCCGCGCAACTACAATACACGTTCCATTCTGGGGCCCACGGTAGTCTCTCTAGAATTGACTATCTCTTACTGCCGTCGGCCCAATCTTCCTCTGTGCGGGAGGTTCGCCACCTCCCTAGGGGCATCTGTGATCATTTTCCCCGGTGGCTAAGAGTTGCGGCTGGGGTAGGTAAATGTTTGTTTTTGAGCTTATATAGCGCACAGCTACCCGCAGTGGGTTTCCCGGCGCTTGCTTAGGGAACCCGTCCTGGTATTCCCCTGTGAGATAACCCCGGCAGGGTATCCACAAGGTGAAACCCAGGCATCCCGCCGCGAGGGGCCGTTGTGGAGCAAGCTGTTGCCCAGAGTCGCAGATTGTGAACCCGTGAGTTGAGAAGGCACCGGAGCGAGAAATATCGAGTCCGTGGAATTATTTTTTTTGAGCCCAAGACCCCGCTGAGGCGGGGAATTGAACTCTGGTCCAGGGCCGATCTCAGCTTCCGGGTCTGCCGCCTCTAACCCCTGAGCCACACTTCTCCACCTAGGTAGTGAGGGGAGAGTTGCTCCTGTTAACCCTTGGCATTTGCGAAACCCCAAGACGCGCTCTGAGCTGGTCAAGGCCATTGATTGCTACTTTAATGAAAATGTGGGGTCTGTTTCTTTTTGTGTTTCACTGTGGGAGGCTTTCAAGACTGTTATTCGGGGTTGTTCACTGTCATTGATTGCTGCCGCTAAGAGAGCCAAACATGAAGAATTAGCGCGTCTCGAAGATGAGATAACTGTACTTGAGAATGACCTGGGCGGAAATGATACCCCTGCCATTTTACACTCCCTAGCTCTGAAGCAGGCTGACTATAGAGCCCTGGTGACTGACGCTGCTAAAGTCATGAATAGAGAGCAGCAGGGTAGACTCTACGATGTGGGTGATAAGGCGGGTGAGCTCATTGCGTGGTTGAATAAGTCAGAGAGAGCAAATCGAGTTGTGCCGGTGATTGAAAAGTCGAATGGGAATCGTGTGGCTGACCCGATTGGGATTGTCGATTGCTTTGTGGAACATTTCCAGACGGTCTATGCCTCGGTGAGTGATAGAGATGAGTGTGACTCCCGCCTGCTGTTGCGCGATATCGCGTTACCCTGCCTCTCTGATGAGGATAGGGCCATGATGGATGCGCCCATTACAGTGGATGAGGTCGCCGGTGCCATTCATGCCCTTCGATCTGGTAAGGCCATGGGGGCTATTGGCTTGCCTATTGAGCTTTACAAATTATGGCCCGACAAAATGGCGCCCTGTCTGAGAAATATGTTTCTCGAGGCGTTCGATACTGGTCTCCTCCCTATTGATCAGCGCCTGGCTACCATCGTTGTAATCCACAAGGACTGTAAGCCACGCGACTGTTGTGCAGGCCTATTTCACTGCTTAATGCTGAGCCCAAAATACTTGCTAAATTACTGGCTAATCGACTGATTAAGGTTATCGGTGACTTGATCCATCCGGATCAATCCGGTTTCATCCCGCACCGAAATACCGCCCTTAACCTCAGGAGACTCCAGGGAGCTCTCGCGAGAGCTGGAACTCTGACTGAGTCCGCCATTTTGGCTTTCCTCGATGCCACTATGGCTTTTGATACGATAGAATGGCCGTATCTCTGGGCAGCTCTCGCTAAGTTTGGTTTTGGCTCTAGATTCATCGTCTGGGTGCAGCTCCTTTACGAACGACCACTAGCCCAGGTGGTTGTGAATGGCAGGGTGTCCGGTACATTCACACTTGGTCGGGGCACCCGTCAGGGTTGTCCGCTGTCTCTGTTGCTTTTTGCCCTCGCTCTGGAGCCGTTGGCCGAGTGGCTTCGCTGGGAGCCCTCAATAAAGGGTATCCAGTGGACCCCTGACTTTGAAGATCGTGTCTCGCTATATGCAGATGACATTCTTCTTTATCTCACCTCCCCCCGGAAGTCTCTTAATGTGCTTTTCGATGTTCTTACCTCCTTTGGGAAGAACTCGGGTCTTGTTATCAACTGGACCAAGTCCTGCATCTACGTTCTGGCTGGGGATCTACCTCCATTGCCCCGCAGATTTCCGATTCAGGTGGCTGAGACTGGTTTTAGGTACCTAGGGATTCATGTCTCGCTGGACCCCGCCGTCCGCTACGAGCGTAACCTTCATGCCCCTCTCCAGCGGCTTAAACTTGACGTCCCACGGTGGCGACGACTGCCCCTTTCCACATTGGTCTTGATAAACAACGGGGTTGACCCTGTGTCCCTCAGAACCTGGGTAATCTGTAGCTTAAGAAATTGTTTTGGTTCTGTCAGGTTTACGCAACAAAGTGATTTAGCCAAACAGTTTTTTCTGCTCCTCAAAGAACCAACATAACACCTCCAAAGTACTGTAACAAATCCTTATAGTTAATAAAGAAGGACCACCTAAGCGTTACTCAATATTTTCTTTATATAATTTTCTGAATAAAAAAGTCATTTCTATACATTATATACAAGTAACTGTCATTATATCAAATATAGTGCAAAAACAAAGTGACATCAGTGAATGGTGTACTTGTGACATACAAAATAACCAAATTTCATGTAAAAAAACTGTACATGTATATACAGAATATCATTTCATGAGGCCATCTACTAATACAATCTGGAACCCCTATGATTTCTTTGAAGTTTGTTAGGGACTCCGAGTTTATGTGGCCTGTGAATTGATGACACCGTCCACTTGGGCCAGTACTGACCCCAGGTGTCTGCTCCACACAGATTCAAACAGTGAAGTCCGGCCCGTATTATCCCTGCAGCAGTGCCCGCAGTGCATCCAACCAATCATAGAGGGACACTGTGATTTTAAACTGAGGGCGGCGAACAGTTCACTTTATTACGGTATCTGAGGAAGTTCGCAAGAACGAAACGCGTCATGCCGAGTGTTCTAATAAAAGTTCAGTTTCAACTGGGACCCCCGTGTGTGCTCAACATCTTGCCGAAAGCGAAGGAGTGTGGTGTGTATGTCTTGGGCACAGCCACTAGCACCCAGTGAGCGCCCACCTTTAAAGTGATCCAGCAGACAAAGTGGCAAAGTGGTGTTGGTTCAAAAACTTTTTGAAAACACTGGATCCCCACTCACCTGGAACAGTGAATCTTGCCATAACTGATGGACTGTGACTTCGCGGGAGGCGGCTGCTTACCTAGGTGGTGCCTGGGGTCCTGTTCTTGGATGTCAGCGGAGAGGTGAGGGGTCAGAGGAACTGCTACCTGCAGAAGATCGAAGGCAAGTGGGGGGAAGGAGCAGACACTGTCCACTTGGGCCAGTACTGACGCCAGGTGTCTGCTCCGCACGACTCACACAGTAGAGTTTGGGCCGTATTTTCCCTGCAGCAGTGCCAGCAGTGCATCCAACCAATCATAGTGATTTTAAACTGAGGGCGGCAAACAGTTCACTTTAGTACGGCATTTGAGGAAGTTCGTAAGAACGAAACGCGGCATGCTGAGTGTTCAAATAAAAGCGCAGTTTCAACTTGGACCCCTGTGTGGGCTCAACTTCCTGCAGAAAGTGAAGGAGTGTGGTGTGTATATATATATATATATATATATATATATATATATATATATATATATATATATATATATATATATATATATATATATATATATATATATATATATATATATATATATATATATATATATATTTTTTTTTTTTTTTTTTTCACCATTGCCTATGAAAATCTTTTGAAGCAATGGAAGGAAGAGGGTATGATCAGCCCCGATGAATTTGCTTTCTTACACTGTGATTCCCCCATGCTGCCCACCTTCTACCATTTGCCTAACATCCATAAAAATGCCAAAAGACCACCAGGGAGGCCGATTGTCTCGGCAATAGGCAGCCTTTTGGAAAACACATCACGCTTCATAGACATTTTTTTAGCACCTATTGTTAAGGACTTGCCCTCTTATGTAAGAGATACACAGGACTTTCTTTGCATCATGGACAACGTCTCCTGGGAAAAAGACATGCTATTAATAACTATGGATGTCGTTAATCTATATACATGCATAGATCACGAACAAGGACTGTGTGCTACTAAGTGGTTTTTGGAGAAAAAACAATCGAAATACCGAGCACATAGTGACATGCTTCTATGCATGATAAGATTTTGTTTGTTCAATAACTATTTCCTATTTGCAGGCCAATTGTATAAGCAGATCAGAGGGACCTCAATGGGCTCGTGCTTCTGCCCCAGCTACGCGAATTTATTCGTAGGCTGGTGGGAGAGGCACGAGGCATGGGGAGGCAGTAATGAAAAATGGAGTGAAAGAATATTGATGTGGACCAGATACATCGACGATCTGTTTATTGTCTGGAGGGGAGACAGGGTCTCGGCTGAGGAGTATGTCTCAACTCTAAACAATAATGACCTGAATCTACAGTTCACCTGCACAATAAGTGACAAAAGTGTATGTTACCTTGACCTAGAAGTTTTTGTGGAAAATGACCATCTCCACACCAGACTCTATAGAAAGCCAACGGCTGGTAATGCCGTATTGCATGCGGCCAGTCACCATCCTAGAAGTCTGGTAAGGAATGTACCTTACGGTGAATACCTTAGACTCAAAAGGAACTGCTCTGGAACGGAGGATTTCAAAAAAGCTCAGGAGGAAGCTAGTGATAGGTTCCAAGCGAGGGGATACTCCCGGAACATCTTAGAACAAGCAAATGCTAAAGCAGAAACCATTGACAGGAGGGATCTTCTGTTGGTTAAGGAGTCAAGGAAACATAATGATCAGGTCAGAATGATAACGACATTTAACAGTAAATCGGGAGAACTGGTCCAGACCTTTAAGAAAAACTGGCACATATTACACACTGATAACATCTTGAAAAAATTCTTACCAGATAGACCTATGGTAACATATAGGAGATGCCAGTCACTTTCGGACCATCTAGTCCATAGTCATTACTCCCCTGAAAAAGCTAATCAGACTTCCAACAAAATTGTTGGCTTTTTTCCTTGCCTGCGCTGCAAGGCTTGTAAATACAGTAAGAAGGTCAAGGAATATCCATGCAGATCGGGTGAGGACAGACCCAACAGAAAGATCACAAAACATCTGAACTGTAATTCAGAATATACAGTCTACTATTTGGTCTGCCCGTGCCACAAACGATACATAGGGAGTACCATAAAACCAGCGAAAATGAGAATCTTAGAACATATGAGGGCTATCGTGAACAATGACAAAACCTATCCGATAACCCGTCATTTTGCAGAACAACATCAAAGCAAAAGAGATTTACTCATGTACTACTGCATAGATCAGGTTCCCAAAACAGAACAAGGGGGGAATAGAGAAAAAGCCCTCCGTATATTGGAATCGAGGTATATCTTGGACCTCAAAACGATGACACCATGGGGTCTTAACAACGATGCAGAAATGTGGGTACACCTCTGATAATCTCTCGATCTGTAAAACCATCAATACGTCAGAACATCAAGACAAAACTCCTTGACCTAATGAAAATAGAAACACACTGTAGCCTTGTAAATACGTATTCACTCCCTTTACGCCATGTCGATTAGATAAAAATTAACAATAGTGATACCAGTAAATCATGCCCGCCAGGTGTGGCAAAATACAAGCCCATACAGGGCTCAATCACAACTAACCTGCCAAGCTTAAAATTGGTCCTACCACATGTATGTACATAGTGTAGATTTGTATATAGCTGGCATTGGGTTGAACAATCTACCACCTGTATATATTTGATTTGCACACAGTAATGGCATGCGTATAATTGGGGATACACCCCTACATAACATCATGAACATCTGTAAATTTGTAAATAGCAACGCTGGGTATCACAAATGTAAAGAGTGTAAATATGTGCCAGTCATGATAATTGTTTGTCAAATGTCAAACGTTGTTTTGAATTTTTGCACTAAGCACTTTACTTGTCGCCATTTTTGAACAGTAGCAAAAACCTTGTATAAACACACTACAAGATGGCCGCCACCAAATTGATTTTGTACCATCATCTATGTCCATGAACTAGAAAGGACGGACTGTTTAAAATGGCGAATTTGTTTGTACACTGACCACACTGACGAAGCCTTGAGTGAAACGCGTCTGTCGGGGGTGCTGGGGGGTTTGGAAAAAAAATCATTGAAAGATCACGACATCGGAGTGCTTGCCGTTTCTTTCCGGACACCACTGTTTGGGAGCGTGTGGTGATATATATATATATATATATATATATATATATATATATATATATATATATATATTCAAAGAAACAACTTATGAATCACAAAGTTGACTCGAGCCCAGGTCCTTTTAGCGTGTTATTTATTCACACACAGAATGCCAATCAACACCCGACGCGTTTCGGTGCAGCCGCACCTTGGTCACGGGTAACGGTGTTTACAAACATTAACATTTTTAAAGTCAAAAAATATAAACATAAACGTAGGACTACTCGTCCTCACACCAGTGTTAGTTCAACCACTGTTGTGGCGGCCATATTTGAATGTGTAATTGGACACAGATATAATACATTATGTACAAAAGAAACTGTATAAGGACCACAGAGATTAATGTAACTTTAAATCAATTTGTTACAATTGCTCAAAGGTTATACCCTTATGTCAAATCAAAAAGTTTTTTCAAACGCTTCTCAAAATTTAGCCCAAGTGGGCAAATGTACCAAAGCTCAGATACATGAAACATGACAATTCCGCCCCAGTGGGCATGACTACATCATTCCAATCTCATCTCAATGTCCTGGAACTTCAACATCCTAGTTGAATTCCAAAAAGTTTTACAAATTAACAAATGTATAATCCTGTGATTCCATCCAATTAAGTCAAATCGGCAGCAACCAGTGGTATTACGTCCTCCCTGTGCGGCGACATATGTGTCTCCTACAAACATAAAAAATATGATCACTTTAAAATATATTCAAATAATTAAACATCCAAGACAGCTTCAAATTCATGTTTTTAAGGGATTACATGACTAGAGTATTATCAGTACGGTGAATATGTTACATGGGCTCTTAAATTAAGTGGACTGCTAACTCCTCATCCTTATTCAACCCCTGCGGGTGTACAGTGTCATATTTAATTATGAACCTTGATTCAAGCTGGCGTAGTTGTCTCAGTCTGTCTCCACCTCGTTCCGACGGTGGGACTCTGTCTAATGCACAAAACTTGAATACACTTAGATTTTTTCCATGCAGGTCCTTAAAATGTTTAGCAATTGGATAGTTTTTGTCCTCATTTGTTATGGCCCGCATGTGTTCTAACACACGTTTTTTGCAGGGATGTATCGTGCTGCCAATGTAAGTCAGTGGACAGGGACATTGCAGTGCATAGACACAGTAGTCAGATTTGCACGTCAGATGTTTTGCAATCCTAAAGGGTTTGTTATTTTTAGACAAAGTGATTTCCTTTTTATTGACACTGTTCTTACAGGCTTTGCATGAGCGACAGGTAAAGAAACCTTCTACCTTCCTGGTATCTTCTTTGTCCTTTACCATGTTGCTACATAGCACGTCTTTCAGAGCTGGACATTTCCTGTAGGTGATCATAGGTTGATTCCCCACAGCTTTTTTTAGTGTTTCGTCCAGCTGGAGTACATGCCAAAATTTCTTCAGACTTTTTCTGACCTGCCATGTTTGGTCAGAATATGTGGTAATAAATCTAAGAGGTCCCTCTTCACTGTCGCTTGGTTGTTTAGATACGAGAAGATCTTTTCTATCTACGTCTCTGACTTTGTTACAGGCTTGTTCGACCACTTTGGCCGGGTAGCCCCTCTCCCTGAATCTCTCCTTCATAATATTCATTTCTTTATGAAAGTCTGTGTTGGTAGCACAGTTCCTCTTTGCGCGTAGCAACTCGCCAAAGGGTATGCTGTGAATCAGGTTTTTGGGATGACAGCTCGACGCATGAGAAGCGTTTGAAAAAACTTTTTGATTTGACATAAGGGTATAACCTTTGAGCAATTGTAACAAATTGATTTAAAGTTACATTAATCTCTGTGGTCCTTATACAGTTTCTTTTGTACATAATGTATTATATCTGTGTCCAATTACACATTCAAATATGGCCGCCACAACAGTGGTTGAACTAACACTGGTGTGAGGACGAGTAGTCCTACGTTTATGTTTATATTTTTTGACTTTAAAAATGTTAATGTTTGTAAACACCGTTACCCGTGACCAAGGTGCGGCTGTACCGAAACGCGTCGGGTGTTGATTGGCATTCTATGTGTGAATAAATAACACGCTAAAAGGACCTGGGCTCGAGTCAACTTTGTGATTCATAAGTTGTTTCTTTGAATATTACGAGGGTCGCCTCCTCACTCGAGCCCGCCGCCGTGTGTGGCCGGGAGACTGGCGGACATTTGTTGATATATATATATATATATATATATATATATATATATATATATATATATATTCTCCTTTGTATATATATATATATATATATATATATATATATATATATATATATATATATATATACGAAAAACAAACTCCTCGCGCCACCTCCAATCACTCAAATCAGCGAAACAAAGGAGAATATATATATATATGATTTGAGTGATTGGAGGTGGCGCGAGGAGTTTGTTTTTCGTATATATATATATATATATATATATATATATATATATATATATATATATATATATATACGAACAAAATCTTCAAATCAGCAAACTCCTGCAATGAAGACACGGACCCAAGGCTGCAGTAAGGGAGATTTATTTCAACCTCTCAGGCGAAGCGTTTCGAGCAACTAGTGCTCTTGATCACACACCATACACCTGGTCAGCAAACATTTTTATACACTTTTTTTGCTACGTGATGCTCCACCTTCTTTGTGAATCACATGGTGCATAAACATAGATGAAATACTCATTGATGCTTTTAGTGAGTGCACACCAAAAAATAAATAAAACTTGAATGGCACTGAACACAATATAACTGCATGAATGCATAAACCATTACTATTTCATGTTCCACCCCAGATTTCTAAAGTCATGACAAATAATATCGTTAGAGCAATACTCCAACAAAAATTTGAAAGAAAGTATAAACACGTAGAAAAATATATATATATATATATATACAAATTTCCTATATACACTAATTTACATATAATTTATCTATATACATCATTATTTACAACTTTCAAATTTCATGACTTGGTATCACAGTACCTAGTAATGTATATACTGGGTTTCAGAATTCATATATGAGAATGTAATCCCTATTGGAATATAGCAAACGTGCTCCAAGTGCCCATAATATTGAAACAAACCCTGAGTGATTACTGAGATGAAAATTATAACGTGATAATATTAAAACAGTGAAAGCAAAAAAAACTTATTGTTGATCACAAAAAATAACCCATCAACAATATATACATACTGTTTGGGAGAGAGTCTAACAATTATGAAGCTTAGTACCAGCTTTCATAGTCTTATGAGATGAAATTTCTCAACTGTTTCACCCAAAGTTCAACTTGATGCAGTTAAAATTTTCTGTATTTCTACATATTCTTTAGTTCTGAAAGACATTGAAAAAAATGAGATATAAAAGAAACACATAAATGTTCGTTCTATATCTATTTAAGAAGTAGCCTGTACTACACACAAAGAGAGCAGAAATCATGTGAATTATTATAACAAATGATGTAAATCTTCTGTTGTATTCAGTCCGTTGGGATATTTACTGTCCAGCTCAATTATGTATTCTGTTTCTTTCTTCCTCAATAATCTTTCTCTGTCACCACCTCGATTGAGGGGAGCCACCACATCTATGACAAAGTATGTCAACTTTGACAAATCATTGTTATGAGTTGACCTGAAATGGCGTGCTACCGGGTATGTGTTGTCATTGTTTACTATTGCACGTAAGTGCTGCAGGATCCTGACATGCACCTGCAGTTTAGTACTGCCCACATATCGCAGGCCACAGGTGCATGTCAGGACATATACTGCATACTCACTGTGACAATTGTAATTACCCCGGATAGCTTTTCTGATGGAACTGAAAGGTGTGTTATAATGAGTGGTATTTACACCAAACTTGCACGCCCTACACGAGGAGCATTTAAAGAAACCTTTCTGTTTCAGCCAGGCACTGCCACTACCCAGCTCTGGACTGTTTTTCACCAGACTGTTGTGCATGCTTTGGGCTTTTTTATAGGTTATTGTGGGAGTGATTGGAAGTGTATCACTGAAGAAACCATCTGTCATAAGAATGGACCAGTGTTTCTTAACAATAGACCTAATTTGTCTTTCTTGTTTGCTGTAGGTCAGAATTAAGCGAGGAGTATTATTGTCTGTTTCTGGCTCTGGTGTTTCTGATCTAAGTAGCGATTCCCTAGATTTTTCACGGCTATGTCTCAGAGCACTATTCAAAACTTTATCATTGTAACCTCTAGCTTTAAGTCTGTTAATTGTGTTCTGGGCTTCCTGTTCAAATATCTCAGGGGTACTGCTGATTCTTTTAACACGCAGCAATTCGCCATATGGAATATTGGAAATCATATGTTGCGGATGTTTGCTACTGGCATGTAATATACTGTTTCCAGCAGTTGGTTTTCGAAATAAGGACGTGGTTACAGCATTATTTTCAATGGTTACATGGACGTCTAAAAAGTCTGCCTGCACTTTACTGATGTTAGCGGTGAAGAAAAGATTTTCGTTGTTCTTATTGAGTGCATCAACAAAGGTATGGGCACTTTCCTCATCCCCCTCCCATATGCAGAACACGTCATCAATAAACCGTTTCCAGTATTGCACATGTTGAAATCCCGGTGTTTATATATATATATATACTAAAAACAAACTCCACGCGCTACCTCCAATCACTCAAATCAGCTAAACAAAGGAGAAGCGGACCACAGGATCTGGCTTCAGATGAATTTAATAGTGCAGGTGAAGCAGCAACAGCATGACGCGTTTTGGGCTTGTGGGCCCTTGGTCACATGTATGTATATATATATATATATATATATATATATATATATATATATATATATATATATATATATATATATATATATATATATATATATATATATATATATATATATATATATATTTATATATATATATATATGTCTTTGATTTTTGATGATTAACAAAATGATGCCATATAGATGTAGTTTATTGAGTTTATTGAATCGATGGGATTCCATTGCGGACGCTGACCCTGTGTAAGGCACTTTCCCACTTCAGCGAGGAAGCCTGTGACCCTCCTGCTGCCGCCACTTCTCGCCGGACCCGCTGCGCGGGTCCCGCTCGCGGCGTGAAGCACTTTGCTGATCCGTGAGGGGGCATTGCTGTGGTGCAACCGGCAGGGCTGCGAGCATAGCGGAGGACTCCGAGGACCAGGAGTCCCCGCGCGCCCTTAGTCCAGCTGGGCTGCTCTCCCTGCCGGCCCCGCCTTCACCTTGTCATCGCCACTTAAAACTCTGCTGCACCTGGACCTCCGTGGATTCCATTGCGGACGCTGACCCTGTGTAAGGCACTTTCCCACTTCAGCGAGGAAGCCTGTGACCCTCCTGCTGCCGCCACTTCTCGCCGGACCCGCTGCGCGGGTCCCGCTCGCGGCCTGAAGCACTTTGCTGATCCGTGAGGGGGCATTGCTGTGGTGCAACCGGCAGGGCTGCGAGCATAGCGGAGGACTCCGAGGACCAGGAGTCCCCGCGCGCCCTTAGTCCAGCTGGGCTGCTCTCCCTGCCGGCCCCGCCTTCACCTTGTCATCGCCACTTAAAACTCTGCTGCACCTGGACCTCCGTGGATTCCATTGCGGACGCTGACCCTGTGTAAGGCACTTTCCCACTTCAGCGAGGAAGCCTGTGACCCTCCTGCTGCCGCCACTTCTCGCCGGACCCGCTGCGCGGGTCCCGCTCGCGGCGTGAAGCACTTTGCTGATCCGTGAGGGGGCATTGCTGTGGTGCAACCGGCAGGGCTGCGAGCATAGCGGAGGACTCCGAGGACCAGGAGTCCCCGCGCGCCCTTAGTCCAGCTGGGCTGCTCTCCCTGCCGGCCCCGCCCTCCCGGTAACTAGTTGGATAGCTATATCAAGGAGTCTCCATCCCCGCTGCGCGGGAGTGCGCGGGAAGCGCCCGGGAGAAGCCCGGGACAAGGGCGGGACCGTCTGTGGCCGTCCGGGGCCGAAGGAGGCCGGGCTGGGCCAACGCTCTGAAATTTCGTAAAAACTTTGATTTTGGTTATGCCTTCGCCTCCCCCGTGCGAAACCACACTAAGGGAGGGGGCTTCAAGTACTGGGACGCTGGATAATTATTTTAAACCTTCTAAGGGAGAGGTGGCTAAAGAGATCTCATTAGAGAAACGTAGGGCGGAGCGCAGGCGCTCCATTGAATCAATGAAAAATAGATCCTTGACAGATATCGTCCCCTACCCAAGTTCCCAAGACGAAGCTACGCTTCTTGATACCTCAAACCCACTGACCCTTGAGGACTTTCCTCTTCTATTAAGGGAAATCCCCTGTCCCTCAGGAGCGGCGTCTGGTACCCAACCGGTTCTAGTAGCTGATACTCAACCTGTTATTTCAGTCAGCCTTCTAGACCAACCCTCTCCCCCGCAAATGGTTAAGAAGAAGTTAAAACCTACTGTTACAGTTGAGGTGCATGGGCCTCCGCCCAGCAAACGAACTAGGAAATCATTAGGGGGTGGGGGGAAATCTAAGTTGTCTCATCTTGATTTTGGCAAGAAACATGCCAACCCACTCTTGCCAGGGAAGGTGGGTGAGAAAGTCCCCACTGTCTTATTTGCAAAGGTTCCACGCCCTACTTTAGAAGCTACCGGCATGAACCTAGAGGTTAATCCTTCAGCTAAAAATCCCTCACCTTTATCCTTAGAGAGTATTGAAACCCTATTCCGCTCTATCCTGCAGCCCATTAGTGCTAGCCTAGAAAAAGTGGAGAGTAGGCTCACTTCACTAGAAGCATCTCTTACTACTTTAAACATCATAGTAAGTAAGCAAGTGGGACCTCAACTCCCGGCAGGGGACCATTTGGAAATAGGAGTCTTAAACTTAGCTAATAACGTTCTACCCCAGGGTGTGCCTTCTGCCCCCCCCTTGCAGCCACTTATGGCTATTAAATTCCAGCCGCAGCGCAGTAACCAAGCTAATGGGCCATCGCGAGCTTTAGACCATGTTCCCCAAAGACCACAGATAGAGCGCAAGGATAGAGGCCAGGAATCTGGGAATGGTACCACACGCTCCCCGGTTGGGCCACCCCCAAGACCTAGGAGACCAGATCTCCCGCCGGAAGCCAATAGTCTTACAGTGGTCCTAGCAGGTGCCCCCTACCTACGATCAGGGGAAAAAGAAGATTACTTAGCCCTCAAGAAAAAGGTTATTAAATGGCTCAATTGGAACCGACCATTACCTCCCTATTTAAATAATGAGATTATTATGGTGAGGAGGGTCCCGTGGCTAGGGAAGACCAGGAAATCAATAACAGGGGACTGCGTCCTGGTAACCTTTAAAGACCAGGGTACGGTGCTGCATATTTGTGAAGGCGTCAACAGATCCTTGGATTCTACTATCCAGACCCTGCCAGTTTCGTTTTTCTTCCCCCCTATTCGTATGCATAGGGATCAACTGTATGAGGATTGGACAAGGGTGGACCATAGACGCAGTCGCAAGGACCACAGACAACACCAGTACTCCCAAGTGCCAGAGACACTGTATTCTCATTTCAATCGTTTCAATTGCTTGAGTGCCCTGGATGGGGTTGATTGACTTATTGCTCATAAGCCAGATACCGGGGATAAGGGGGCTGGTAGACCACTGTTATCCTCTATTGTAACAACTGGTATAGTTACAGGTATTTCGGATAATCAAGGGGTTCCTGAAAGTGACATCTGTAGCCCTTGTCACCGACCTGGGGTTGACGAGGATATATTAGAGGGAAGTGTACGGGACTCTCTGGTACTGGTCAATGGCTTGCTTGGCCAGACTGAGCCATCTTCTTGTATTGCTGTCCCTGTCCCAGTCCCCCAGTTTGAAGGGGTACTCGGATCTCATCCCCCCAATCCCTGCGGCCTACCCACTGTGGCGCCTGACCATTTGAAGCTAATTTGTTGGAACATTGCGGGACTGGCCAACAAACTGGGGGAGCCAGACTGGGAAAATTACATTAACACGGGGGACATTTGTATGTTTCAGGAAACATGGGCACGTGAGGACTATGGTCACCAAGGCTTTGCGTCATTCTACATTCCAGCACAGTGGGGAGGCAAGGGTCGTCCGTCTGGCGGGCTCACGACCTGGGTAGCTTCTCATTTGGGCTGTGTGGCCACCCGTCTACCATTTAATTCTAAAGACATACTTGTGGTCTCATTACTCTGGCCAAATAATGTGAAACTTGTGCTGGTTAACCTGTATTCCAGGCCGATGGGAAGGGCAAAGGAATCACCAACCATTAATGAACTTTCGAACCTTTTACTTGAACTGTCGAATGATTCTTATTATGTGGTGGGCGGGGATTTCAACTCTCAATTTGAGCCATTACCCGGCCTTCTGGAAGGGCTTACAGTGGAAGAAGACGCAAGGTGGTCAGTCCCCGCGGTGGAAGCACCGCCTGCGAAAGCTTGGTCCCCTCTAGCATTACAAATCACTGCCCTTACCCTAAGGTTTGGAATTAGAGCATGTAATGGGCGGTGGGGATCTGATATTCCAAGCAAAACTACCTACAACAGGCAGGGGAGAGAGTCTCGGTTGGACTATGTTATGGTCCAATTAACGAGGTGGGCCACAATCCGGGACTTTAGGGTGATGGTAAGGAGTGAGAGCGATCACAATGCCCTGGAGCTTGATCTGGTGCATCCAGGCCCCACAGTTTTGGAGACTATAGTGGAAGGGAATAAACCCGCGTTCCTCCTAGATAACAGCAGGAGAAGAATTAGGTGGGAAAATATGGTTGCAACCAAGGAAAAACTTCCCCTGCTGTATGCTGAGATTGTCCCCATTTTGGAAGCTGTGGGGAGAGAAGACATGAGGAATAATAACATAGATTCCCAGACCAGAGTATTCAATGCCCACGAGGCTCTCACAAAAATTGCGGCACTACATTTCACTAGTAGTGCACGCAAGTCCAGAGATAGGCCCCGAGGTAAAGCACGCTGGTATAATCAAACTTGTAGACGGGCTAAATCAGAACTGCTCAAAGTAGTAAAGGAGGGGGTGGGAGGAGAACACCTGAAACATAGCAGGCAAGTCCATAAAAGAATTTTGGAGCAGGCCAAAATAGAATGGGAAGAAAATCAGTGGGAAGATCTCACTAAGGCCCTAGCACTCCAAAATCAACGGTTATTTTGGAGGATAGTGAATGGGGGGTCAGGGAATCTACAATCGGCATTGGAGCCAAATATAGCACCTGGGGTTTGGAAGGACCATTTCCAATCGCTCTATAGCTCTGAACCAGGTGAAGCCCCTGAATCTATCGAGGTGGAGGAGTTGGGCCACCAAGGGGAGGCAATAACGTTGGGGGAGGTCACTGCCGCTATCTCGGGCCTGGCTTCCGCAAAGGCGCCAGGTCTGGATAGCCTACCGGGGGACTTGTTTAAACAGGAGCCCACTGTCTGGGCACCCTATCTCACGGCCCTTTTTAACAGCGTTCTTGGTGGGATGGAAATCCCTGGTACTTGGCTGGGGGCAGAGGTGGTCCCTATCTTCAAAAAGGGTTCCCCTCTTCTCCCAGCCAACTACAGGCCAATCAGCCTGATCGCTGTACCGCAGAAGCTGTTCGGCAGGGTCTTGCTGAATAGGCTCCAGGACTGGATAGAGGAGGTGGATGCCCTTAGTCCCTATCAGGCGGGGTTTAGGAAGGGGGTATCCACAGTGGACCAGGTTTTTAGACTAAATCTGATATACTGGAAGACAGCAAAGTTCGATGGCGGCAGTTTGTACACAATTTTTGTGGACTTACGGGCCGCTTTCGACCTGGTCCCCAGGGGGAAATTATGGAGCGTCTTGGCTGAGATGGGCGTTCCCCCGGACATCCTGTCAATCTTACAGAGGCTGCATCATGGGAACTATGCCCGAGTGAGGTGCGGGAGGTCTGGGGAGCTTACTGATAGGTTCCCCGTTGACCGAGGGGTAAGACAGGGCTGTGTGCTGGCGCCGACCCTGTTTTGCCTCTTTGTCAACGGGGTAATCGCCCATCTCAACGCCACTGAGCACACCGACGCCCCTAAACTTAATGGCCGCAGGGTGCCCGCAATTATGTTTGCGGACGACACCCTGCTGCTTTCCAAAACCCCTATGGGTATTCAAAGGATACTCGACTCCTTCTCCGCATTCTGCCTGGATAGAGGGTTAGAAATTAACGCCACTAAAACCAAATTTATGGTTTTAAACCCGAGTCACAAATTGCGCCAGAGTCCGTTACTGGGAACTGCGCGGCTCGAGAGAGTGGCCACCTTTGAATACCTGGGTGTAACCCTCAATGAAACTATGACCTGGGGATCCCACCAGAGCAGGGCGAATCTCAAACTCGTGCAAACTACTGGGGGAATTGCACGAATTATGACCGGCTCGACGTACCGGCCGTTGGGCGCCCTAGTGCAGATATATAAGGCTCAGGCGAGGGGAGCAATTATGTATGGGGCTGAACTGTGGGGGCATATGCCTTGTCATAGCCTTTCTGTAACGGAAAACAAGTTTGTAAGAAGGGTGGCTGCTCTCCCCCCGAGCACTCCGCTTCTTCCACTGAGGCTTGATTTAGGATTAAGGCCTCTAGCGGATGAGATAGGCCTGAGACCCATAGCCTTCTGGCGCAGGCTATGGAGTAGTAACGACCTCACGGATTACAGGGCTGAATTGGTAGAAATACTGAAACACCCCAAGGTGCTTAGTGTCCCCTGGGTTAAAAATATCCAAGCCATCTGCATGGATTTGGGGCTTCCTGATTTATGGGCAGACCCGGCCACGGCAGCACCCAATATTTCTAAGAAGTCTCTGTCGAATTTATACTACCAACATAAATTGGCAGGGGCTATAGCTGCCCAACCAGACGGGTCTTTGTCAGCCGTGTTCCTGCAAAGCAAGGACACTTATAAGTTTGAAAAGGTTCTGGACCCTATTTTTCCCTTACTGGCAAGAAAACTGTATCTCCAGTGGCGGTATGGCACGCTACCCCTCCGGTCTTTTACTAGTCGATGGTCGCCGGCTGCCCCCAGCAAGTATTGCCCTGTGTGTGAGGATAGGGAGGAGAACGACCTGCTTGTGGTCTTTTTCTGCCCAGCCTATAGGGCAGCTAGAAAGTATTGGCTGCTTCCGTTGATAAGGAACATGGGTGGCAGGGAATACGCACCAATGTACAGGGTTTTAAAAACTGATGTTACTGGCCCAACTGTTTTTGCACTTTCTAAATTTTTAACCAATGTGTGGTTTACACGAAACCGTGTTTTAAAGAATGTTGGGTAGTGACTGAACTTTTTTTAAATTCACTATAAATATGTTTATCCCTGTAATGAACTCTTTCTGCGTAGTCACATTTTAAATGTAAAGTTGTTTGAATATGTGTTTTTTCTTCTTTGTATTGTGTATCTTTTATGACCAAATGGTCGAAATAAAGATTGAAACTGAATCGAACAGGCATCAAATTACCTCACTAAATAAAGCAATACAATTTGTATGTTGCTGTGATCACAAGAAACACGCGTCCAAATTTGGTACTTCAGTCACATGCAAGACCGGGCTAGCCTCTGCCTCCAGGCCTTGCATCCAAACCCCTACGGGCAAGGTAATTAGATTTGAATTTAAGTAATAAAAAAAACACCAGTAATTCACTGAGAAAAACAATGGTTAAAATGATGTTATTGTTAGACTTGATAATAATATCTTTTGTAACGTTAAAAAACCATTATCCACATTTTCAGTTATGTCATTTGAGATGACATCAGTGAGGTTGTCAATGGTGTTATTGAGTATGTAATGGATGATATAAAATGTGAAGTCATGAGCAGTACATGTTGGGAAGCTAGTTCTAGATAACTCGGTAAACTATAACTGGCAAACGTCAGTGTTTTTTTGCTATTTTAAAATGAAAGTTTTAAAATGGTTAGAAGGCCTAACTATAACATTACTTTAATGTTAGTTTTGTTTCAGCGAATTTAAAGTGTTTTTAAATATATATTATATATATATATATATATATATATATATATATATATATATATATATATATATATATAACCTACTGGCAGTCGCCAGTAGGTAGTTATAGTTAGGATTATTTTCAATAGGGAAATCGCAACATTCTATTGGGAATAACTTTGGGGCCGGTTGAGGAATCTGCCTGACAATTTCCTCAAATTTGCCTCACGGCGCTCTGGTCCTTCCCTGAAAGTTTGGGGGGGATTCATCAAGCGGGGGCCGAGATAAAAGGGGGGCCCCAAAACGTGTTTTCCCCATGTTAATTTCTGTAGGGCAGTCGACCTCACTTTTAGCCCGAACGGCTGAATGGATTTCCACCAAACTTGGCAAAATTGTAGGGACTGGTAGCCCGATGTGCCTTTGCTATGTCTCAAGATATGTGCTCCAGTGGATTTTGAGTAATTTACGTTAAAAAAAATATATATATCTATAAGCGCGCCCCGGTACGCGCACCGGGTGCGCTACGCAAGTTCGCGAGCGGAGAGCTGATTGACTCTCGGGTGTCTGTAAACATTCCAAACAGTCCGGAGCGGCCACCATCTTGTGTCTCGGTAGGATCGAGACACAAGAGGTGGCAAAAACAAAGGGGGAAATGAGCAAAAGGGGGCAGGGTAGACCCCCCCTGACCCCCTAGGTTTGATGTGGGGGCAATAAAAGGGCCCGGTACGCGCACCGGAGAGCATACGGGGGAGCGTAGCATGGGGAAAACCCAGTTCATTCACTGCGTCACCTCTACGACCCTTTATTGCGTCAATACGCCCCTTTTGCATACATTACACCTGACGTAGGTATAATGTGACGCAGGGGTTTACAAAGTGACGCATCTACCTAGATGCGTCACTTTGTAAATATGACTCAATAAGGTGCATGTTTTATGCTGCTGATGCGTCACAAAAAGTGACGTACCGGTGGCGTAAAAGTACAAAGTGACGCATCTACCTAGAGGCATCACTTTGTAAATATGGCTCAATAAGGTGCATTTTTAACAGCACTGGTGCGTCACAAAAAGTGACGTACCGGTGGCGTAAAAGTGACGCATGGCCTCATAAATGAGGCCTTCAGTCTTCTACTCATGCGTCATATTAAATATATGACGTATTATGTCGCAAGTACTTACAGATACGTCAGTATTTCAGACGTATCTGTAAGCGCAAAAGTGATGCATTGCTGGAGTGTGTCACAAAAATGATGCAACTCCAGCAATGCAGCCTTTCACATGGGGCCAGGCCCATGCGAAAGGGCCTGCATCAGTCTTACGCCTGCTGTGAAACAGGCGCAAGGTTTGGACGCAACAGCGTCATAAAAGTGACGCAGTGATATCTCATAGATTTCACTGCGTCACCTCTACGACCCTTTCTTGCGTCAATTCGTCCCTTTTGCATACATTACACCTGACGTAGGTATAATGTGGCGCAGGGGTTTACAAAGTGACGCATCTACCTAGATGCGTCACTTTGTAAATATGACTCAATAAGGTGCATTTTTAACAGCACTGGTGCGTCACAAAAAGTGACGTACCCGTGGCGTAAAAGTGACGCATGGCCTCATAAATGAGGCCTTCAGTCTTCTACTCATGCGTCATATTAAATATATGACGTATTATGTCGCAAGTACTTACAGATACGTCAGTATTTCAGACGTATCTGTAAGCGCAAAAGTGATGCATTGCTGGATTGTGTCATAAAAATGATGCAACTCCAGCAATGCATCTTTTCTTACCCTTCCTTTTCCTTTTCTACATTTTCTTTGAATATCCCCATTCCCCATGTTCACTCTCCTTCTCCTTACTTTCCTTCCCAACACTCACCTTCTTTCAGTCCCCCTACTTCACTTTCTTTCTCCTCTCATACCTTTCTGTTCTTTCTTACTTATTTTCCTTTCCTTTATCTAAGCACTCCACTTCACTTACTCTTTTTCATTTTTTTAAGAATATAGCTCTTTGATGAGAATTGGAGGTAGTTCTGAAAAGAACTTTTTTTTCTTCTTTTTTCTTTTTTTAGAACAAAAACAAAAACAGGGAATGGAAACTGCTCAACAGGAGCAAAAAAAAAAAAATTAGGGCTGGGAACGGCAGCGATTGTTCTCCAATGCTCGAACCATGAGCAGAACACTTTGCTCCCCATAGCAAAGTAGCTGATCACAGTCTCTGCATTTAAGGACGCCTTTGTTAAATGCAGACTGAATGTTCGGTACCAGCTCTTGTGATCTCCCCCTCACTGATGTTGTTGGTCCTCCGGTTGATGTAGAGGCCCCATCACTGGGAACCTCTTGCGCCAGAGCCCTGACACTTTCCCGGGCAAAATTCTGGGGGTGCCTCCTCTCATCATGGCGAATCATTGTGGAGTTCCCAAAAGAATATTTTTTAGTGGGGTCACCCCATGACAGGACTGTGTGACAGATCCTGCACTCCACTTTTGAAGCATTTACCTTCTTTTGGTCATCAGGTATGGAAAAAAATTCCAGATGGCTGAGGAGGCTCTTCATCGATGAATTCATTGGAGTCATCTTCACTGCTGGATGGTCTGGCAGCCATGATAATCCAAGATATCCAACAAAGAACCGAGAGCAAAAAGGCAGGTCTTTCAGTCACAAAAGTGAAAGAAAAAGCAAAGGAAATGGGTGGGGATTTCATTCTTTGTAAAAAATACTGTTAGCAACCAATGAAAAGTGTTATTTTAAGGTCACATGACTTGACGCGCTTACACTGCGCGCACCGAATCGATTCCGGGGGCGCTAACGCGGCGCGAACGTAGGCGCTTCCGGGGGCGCATACGCGGCGCGAACGAAGGTGCTTCCGGGGGTGCTTACGCGGCGCACCTAAGTGACGTTTTGCAAAATCATTTTCATTTCCTTATTCAAAAATACTGCTTTTATATGTATGGTACTAAATGTGAGTTATTATTTACTTTTCATTCATATTTTTTTACACGAACGCAAGTAGCACTCTGGGTGCGCTTTCCGGAGAGCTTACTGGTGCGCAAACTCAGAGCGCCCCAGGAAAAAATTATAAAAATAAAAAAACATTTAAAAAATATTATTATTAAAAAAAAACATTCTAATTAATACTTACACAAAACAGCAAATTAAAAAAAATTGTTGGCTAGAAACTCGATATAGAAAGGAATTAGCTTTTAAAAAACCTTTGAAATTCAGTGAAAAAACCAGAGGCTTCACAATCGTTATAGTTAGGAATTAACATTTAAAAAACCTTTGAAATTCAATGAAAAAACCATAGGTTTCACACCAGTTATAGTTAGGAATTAGCATTTAAAAAACCTATTAAATTCACTGAAAAAACCATAGGTTTCACACCAGTTATAGTTAGCTGGAAATTTTACTAACATAAAACCATTGAAATTCCCACGTTATAGTTAGTTGGACTCACTATAACTTGCGCGCCTGCAATGCACTGCTGATGACATCACATATTACATCACTCATGACATGGTCAGTGACATCACTCATGACATCACTGATGACACCATATCTGTGACAGAGTGACAGACCTCCTTTCAATGTAATGTAATCCTTGAAACACATATTCAAAAATAGAAACAAAAATTTTCAAAAAAATGGAGATACCCATACCAGTTACAACAACCAATTCAGTAATTCAACCAACTATATACACATCCACTCATTCACCAACAGTTCTATATAGTCACTCATACATATACTCAATCATATGTAGTGATACACCTATACATCCTGTTACACACCGACAGTCATCCAAAGGTTACTCGCACACATACTCACACATGCAAATAAACTATTGAACCTCCATTTATTTGCATATACAGCTATACACCAACTACCACCTTACTTCTAAGGAAACTTACACATACTTACTCTCTAAAACAATCACTTATAGAAAGACATACTTATTTAAACAGGAACTCTTACAATCTCTCACTCTCACATATACTCACTTATATACATCAATACTCACATATACTAGATTAAAATAAATGTAGTTACTGATAAAGACACTAGTGAGACAGTCATTCACTCACTAACACACACATATACACACTCATCCACCCATACAGTCCTGCACATATGCTATCTTCAAAACGCATACAGTGAGTCAGTCATTGATGCATCTATGTGCTAAGTAATACCCCCACCAAACCATACAGACACTCATACTGATAATAAAAAAAATCTAATAACATATACACACATGTAGCTACTCACCAACCTATGCCGCCACTTATACACAAAGTGAAACACTGATACATATATTTAAATGTTTAAACATTACTCGCTAATATATGTATTCACTAAGATACACTTAATAAGCCAGTTAATCAATCAATTTTTTTTTTAAAAGATCCATTTAGACACTTACTTAAACATTTATTCTTACATCGACCTTTTTCATATACATATAGAAAACATATTTATTTTTCAGAAAGACACACATTCACTGGATAGTGTCATCAGTGATGTAGTGAGTGATGTCACTGACCATGTCATGAGTGATGTAATATGTGACGTCATCAGCAGTGCATTGCAGGCGCGCAAGTTATAGTGAGTCCAACTAACTATAACGTGGGAATTTCAATGGTTTTATGTCAGTAAAATTTCCAGCTAACTATAACTGGTGTCAAACCTATGGTTTTTTTCAGTGAATATATATATTTACATACACACGGACTGCTTGCAAGTTGACACAGCATAGGTTGGTCTGCAGCAAGGTTGGTGATGCATTATCACAATTTATTCCATGGACCCCGATATTCACAACATTTGCAAAACAATTAAAAAAGATACGGCTGACGCATTTTGGCTACACTCCTTCAACATGGCCTCGTAAACAATTACACTGTAAATCATTTTATCTTCTAGTCCTTTCTCAGTTCCGACAGCCCTTGAGCCCTATTGAGATGTAAATATGTATTTTAAGAATTATTTAAGGATAATTATCCAGATGGCCAATATTTGATCCCATATAGTTCATTTGACAAAGTGCATAACATGCTTAACCCTTTGCATGCTGATGACGGAACCGCTCCGTCATCAGCTGCGGGTGCGCTGTGCTGATGACCGAGCGGTTCCGTCATGGCCCAGCCGCCGCGCCTGCGCGGCGCTGATTTCGCGCCTGCGCGGGCGTTACTAAAGAGCGGTGCGGGTCATGACGGAACCGCTCTGTCACCAGCATAGCTCAACCGCGGCTGGTGACGGAGCGGTTCTGTCACCAGCATGCGGCCGCAACGCGACCGCCCCGCCCCTTTAGCGCTGCGGCGGAATAGCCGCCGCAGCGAAGGGGTTAAAGTGCATAATGCATATATGCAAACAAACATATTAAACATCCCAAATTTCTCATTCAAAAGTGCAAAAACATTTCCATCTACAATGTTTTTACGATGTTTCTGTCTAAGGTATTTAGGGTATATGTTATGACAACCACATCTTGGGCTAGATGTATCAAGCGTTTTTTTGTCGCAAAAGCTGCGAATCGCAAAATAGCAGCGTTTGCGACAAAAAAACGGGAAATGCGATGTATGAAAAAATCGCATAGAAATTTAAGGAATCGCAAAATTTGCAATTCCTTAACTTTGCGTCAGCATTTAAGGAATGGCAAATTGCGATTCCTTGAATGCTATGCATCAAGCTTTTCCAATTAGCGATTTTTCTGTAAGAAATCACAAATTACCACCAACTTGTAGTTGGTGGTAATTTGCGATTTCTTTTACAAATGCACTTTTTGCAATTTGTAAAGGTGGCATGTGATGCTCATACATGCCCTTATGGCATGTATGTACGCCATATGCGCACACATGTCACTTTCTGGGGTGCAGAAGGGTGTCCTTAAGACACCCTTGCACCCTTGAAATTATTCTCAATTTGCAATTAGCTAATTGCAAATAGCAAATTGAGAATAATTTCCCATTCCTTCCTTTGGGCCTCCTGGCCTATAGAAATGAATGAGAAATGATTCCTTAATTGTGATTAGCAATTTGCTAATCGCAATTAAGGAATTTTAAGAAATCGCTAAAAATTTGCGAATTTCTACATACATACCATTTTGCAAATCTCAAATAGCGATTCCTTAAAAATCGCTATTTGAGATTCGCTAGAGGGTATCTTGATACATCTAGCCTCATGTTCCCAATCAACAATTGTTCATGCTTAGTCCTCTTATTCAAAAGTGCATGTATGTTACCGTCTGATTTAAAGTGCATAAGACTTGCCTACTATAACTTTACTTAGTGTCCATAATCAGTTTCTCACTTAAAAGTGCACAACGCAAAAGTATATACACGAATATCTATTTGTTCTGAAAGTGCAAAGGTGCAATTATATAAATATAACAGGAGTAATATATATTCTGTTCTAGGTCTTGTCATAGTCTAAAAGGATCTCAGTCATTAATTCGATAACAGAAAAAATACTATGCACAACCATCTCATATTGAGAGCCATTAATGTATCATACATCATCATGAAAACCAATTACATTTGATCTTCGTAAAAGGTTACAACAGGGCAAATTTCAATTCAATGTTTTTACAGGTGAATATATAGCTCGTCATCTGCATTATGGCCCCAAGGAGTTTCAGTTCTTAATGCCAGTATTAATTGCAACTCTTGTCTTCGCAGCTCCTTCTCTCTATCTCCTACCCTTGGGTGGGCCCTGACATGCACGATTCTGTAGTATTTAAAAGTCGCAAGAGATCGTTTATGATTCTGCTCAAAGTGACAAGCCAGGGGGTAATTTGTGTCACCATTCATGATCGCCCTCATGTACTGGAGGATCCTGATATTTAGCGCATTGATGGTAATCCCCAAATCTAGCTTGTCACATCCAAATGTCAAAACATATGGTACATGATCCGTGTTGCAGGTGATCCGGGCATTAATTGTGATTTCTTGGCCCTCAAAGGTCTGATAACTCTTACAATTTAGTCCATGTCAGCATGCCTTGAACAAGCTGCATTTTATGAAGCATCTGGTGTCAACCAATTCTTTCCTCTCCAAGGGGTAAAAATGGATCGACGTGAGTATGTCTCTCAATGATTTGGCCTTTTTAGATGTTATCCAGGGGCCCATGCACACAATATCCTTCAAGTGTTCATCTTTATTCAACACATGCCAGTTTTTTGTAATATCGTTTTAATGCTGGATTGTGCCGTGTAATATTACAGAAATAATATTTTCGCCCAGTTTTCCTTTTTATCCATACTGTTGTGCTTGTGGATATAATAATTGCTCTCTTGTCGTTTCACGCGATCTTTTCTTTGCATCCTCCAAGATGTTCCTAGGATAACCCCTCTCACTGAAACATTTGAACAAATTGCACATCTCTACATTAAATTGTTTATCAGTCAAGCATATCTTTCTGTCTCCCAACATTTGACTATAAGGAATGCTTCATTAAGAGCACCTAGGTGCCCACTGTTGGCATGTAAAAAATAATTAGTGGCAGTTGGCTATCTTTGTATTTTTGTTGTTAATTGGTTGTGGACTACGTCCAATTCCACATCATGAAAGTCTTGTGGGATCGACTTCACATGCTTGTAAACTGTAAATTAAGGTCATTGGAATTTAATTTTTCTAAAAAAGAGTCCAACTCAGTTTCGTCCTCTTCCAACAGGATAAATAAATAGTCTGTAAACTGTGTCCACAGTGCAACCTTCTTGACTTGTTCTTCGTTTTCATCAGCCCAGGCCACCACCTTCTCCCATCACCCCATGAACAAGTTTGCGTAGGTGGTGACGAAGGAGGGTCCCCTTGGTGTTCTTTGCTGATGTACATAGTATTTATTATTGAAGACAAAGACATTGTGTTTAAGGCAGTACCTTAACATCTCCTTTAACATCTTGGTGTGTTCAAGCTACTCTAGTGTTCGATCTTTTAAGAAACATTCACATACTTGCGTTCAATTATCGAGACCAATGTATGTATATAATGATGTCATATCAAGTGTGACCAATATATACTCCTGCTTGCATGGGATATGGTCTAGTATCTTTAAAACATCTGTTGAGTCATTTAAGTATGATGGCAGATTGACAACATATTCTTGTAAAAACAGATCCAGGTATCGTGAACTTTTCTCCAACAAGCACACAATTTACCTCACAATTGGTCTCCCTGGTGGATTTTGAATGCTCTTATGTATCTTAGTCCCTCATTATGAGGTCAGGCGGACCACCACCGATAAGCCATAGGTGGCGGTCCAACCGTCATATTACGATGCAGGCGGTCTGACCATTGACAGATGGGGGACAGATTTGTCACCTTAGACAGGATTTACCGATTCCGACGTGGCAGCAGTCAGAATCGTGGTCCTGAATGGAGGCAGTGCCTGTTCAGGAACTGCCATCAGGATTACGATGTCCCTTTCCAACTGCCTGTTCATGGCAGTCCAACGGGCATAATAAGGCAGCTGGAAAGGGGCTTTGGGGGCCCCAAGCAGGATCCCTGTACCCCGTGGTCCATTGTCTGCTGTAGTGTGGCTCTGGGGGCACATGTAGGGCCCACACACACATCCATGCACCATGTGTCAGGCACCATCTGGTACCTGGCACACCGTGCATGAATGTGCACAAAGTGCTCAATAACACTGCAGCTTGAGCTGCAGCCCTTTTCCAGGGCCGCAGCACAAGCCCCAATGGTATGAAGCACTTTTCCACCCACTAGCCCAGCGGCACATTGTAATTGGGCAGTGGGACCACCGACATCTTGCCCAGCAGCCCCCTGACTGTAAGCATGCGACCGCCATCGTAATGACCCCTTAGGAAGAAAGCAGATGGTGGCAATTCTTGCAAGCCCCACCCATAAGTATTTGTATTCATCCCATTGCAAGAGGTTGTGATCATGCCATGGTTTTAATTTCAAGTGATATTCTTTTTCTAGGTCCTTCATGGGATTTTCCGGAAGGCAGCTGTAATGTGTGGTGTTATACAGTTGTCTCCTTACTTCTGATAAGTATGTACTCTGATCCATAAGAATAATGTTGCCCCCCACTTATCAGATGGCTTTATGATTAAAGAGGGGTTGTTTTTTAGATCATAAGTGTCTCTCCAGTCCTTCACTGAAAAGGTACTCTTTTTCTAATCATTCTGCCACTTCTGCCTTAATATTTTCAACTCTTCAACGACCAGCTCTTGGAATATATCAGTTCAGTTTCCTGGAGGTATCTGAGAGCAAAATCTAAGTTTTGTTTTTCAACACACTCTCTATTTGATGGTATGTCTCAAATCTCATGTTTCTAAAGTCATCTCTTTGGAGGGTCAGCTCTCTTGATTCTCACTCCTCATCTTCAATACCTATACATATGGCTGATCCTGTACCACCATTTATGTTATTTTCAGCTGGTTGTATGATATTTCTCATATCTTTCAATTCTAGATCATGTATGGCAATGAGGTCATGAATGGCAATCTGATATTTTGAAGGTCGAGGATTTTAATCTAATTAATTAACGGTGACTTTCTTAGATTTCATCTGATGGTATTTACGGAGCTTAAACTTCCTAGTGTACTTATATAATTCAATTCTACAATTTGTGAAGTCAGGACGTGATGTTGGGCAAAAGTTAGGCCTAGATTTAATAGTCTCTCTTGATTACAATTTAATTTAATCGATGAGATATTCACCACAAGGGGTCTTGTTTCAGGCGCCTCCTTCACATGTGATGTTCCTACTTGCACCCTCTGTTCCTCACCCCCTTCCTTTTGCCCCTCCTTGTTCTGCAGTTTATTTTCTGTAATTTTGTTGCGTCCTGCTTCTTCCACCTTGATTCATCGTCATTCGCAGGAATCGTGGGGGCATATTATCAAGACAGGAGATAAAATTATCGCCGCTTTAGCGGCAGAAAAATGGCTCTAAAGCAGCGATAATGGGCTTGATAATATGCTCTATGGAATACCATTCGAAGCCCATGTTAGATGTTATCACATCTAACATGGGCTTCGATTGGAACTCCATAGAGCATATTATCAAGCTCATTATTGCCGCTTTATTTGCAGATTTCTGCCGATAAAGCGGCGATAATTTTATCTCCTGTCTTGATAATATGCCCTGAAGTTCCCTACGAAAATCCACCTTTTCTAGCGGTGCCTCCTCTGCGCTGGAACCTGCATGAGAGCTAACTTCCCTTTCACTTGGTGTATCATTTGTTGGTGCAGCCATCTTCTCCTTGGCCCTCAAGTTGTCAAACTTTTTTGCGAAAGTGTAAACGTGGCTATATTGGTGATCCGGCCTATCCTGGTGAACGTTTTTGCCTTCTGCTCCATTATTTCTTCGCCATATTCTTGCAACGATTTCTCAATTTTTGTTCTTAGATCTTTTATTGTTGTGTCATCTTTATCTTTCTCCAACACTTTTACAATCCGTTCCACTTTTGCTGATTGCAGTACCATCTTTTTCTTGGCATGTTTGGTTAATGTTCTCATTAGTGTCACCAAACACTCCTCCATATTCTCACACCATTCATTCACCAAATCCTCATCCATGTGGATGTATGTTGGTAATAACATTATCTGCAGCCCCGATTGTATTTTTTTGCATTCCAAATACGTAGTGAGTGACGTCATTTCCAACAATTGCTTGCTTTCCCCAGTCCCTTCACTAACTAGGCTGGCGTTCGCATTGCATACTGAAAGCTAGACCTGAAATTCTATTCTCAGACCCCTACTTCTGCACCAACAAGGGTACTCTGGGTAATGACCTCATCTTCTATACCAGAAAACAGGCTTGCTGGCGATCTGTGCTCTACTCCTTGCTTCAAATAAGAGGATCTAAGAAAACCCCACATGGCCTCAAACTAACAACGTCTCCCTCGTCCACCCCCAAAGCCTCCACCACTATCACCCTCTACAATATTGGTATCATCTTAATCCAATTCCTTGTATAATTTAGCATCCAAATTATTTTTATTTTTGATTAGTGCCATCGAGAGTGTTCTTGCTAGTCTATCAAATCGCACAGTTAGGGAGATCGATGTAGACAATATTTAACATCTTGATGCATATTTCTGTGTGCAACCGGCATGTCTTGACAATGGTTCGCCCATAAGGCGCCGCCACAAACATTACGCGTGACCTCGAAATGTAAGTGTACGTCCATTTTGTAACATCATGTGCAGATGAGTATTTTTCCGGTACCTATACATGATCCTTTTGAAAGTTTAGTGGTACAAGGTTTTTTCAACACATATAGCCACACCGGTCAAGTGATTTATCACGTAATAGCGAGTTTAGTAGTGAACCGGCAGTTTATACATCTGCATGTCAGTGAGGTTTATGCTATAGCATTTTAAGCGCTATATTACTGTGCTATGTCTGAATCAATTAGGCTTCTTTTAAACACCCTTGCATTATTTACTCCTGGAACACTGCTTATCATTCTGTTCCTGGCAGTTGCTGCCGGGGAGCTGATGTGGCTGGACATGAAATAAAGCCCTTGTTCCTACCTGTCGTGTGGGCTTACTTCCCTTCACTCCTCTACCACATTTGCCAATGGCAGATGTAACTGCACACATTCACCTGGCTTGTGCATTTAGCATCGTGTTACTAAAGATCAGCCAGTTTACTTTATAGCCTTATAGCCCGCCGTAGAGGGCTATACCAGCTTTTAAAGGCCCTCTCCAGCGTTAAAGGCCCCGAGCCGAAGGCGAGGGCCTTTAACAAGGGAGAGGGACTTTAATAGCGGTATAGCCCTCTACGAAGGGCTATAAGGCTATTAGAACATTCTGTCACTAGAGGACAGAATGTTCTAACAAAAAAAAAAGCCTTTTGGGAGCATGAGGGGATTGGAATCCCCTCAGGTTCCCTGAAGCCTTTGTTCACAGCCAGAGCAGTGAACAAAGAAACATTGGAATGTTGGAGCTCCAGGCTTATACCAGCCATTATAAGCCCAGAGCACTCCATTGTTTTCAATGGAGCTTCCAACATTCCAATGTTCTAATATGTTTTAATTTCAGATCTTATTACCATTCATTTTGGGAACACAAGACTCTGTGGCGAGTCATTAGCAAGCACAGTTTAGATAGGTTGAGCACAGCCTTGTGCACTTTGTGATATTATCGATGAGAAGGGCAATAGTTATACACACATATATTATTGTGTCATCAAAGTGCATTATTTGCACGGCTTTTGGTAGGTAATGTATTTATATTTGTGATTTAGAATGGCTATTGACGTGAACCACCTTTTTCTCTCCCTTTTTAACATTCAGATGTGTTAATCTACTTCACTTGAAGTTAGTAGATCATCAAAAGTATGAAGGATATCTATTCATTTATGTCGACAGTGTTGCCTTAATACTTAAGGTCAGTAATGTATAATTAAGATATAGACTTCCATTTATTTCACTTCTAAAGGTCTTGTAGAAAGGAGGTTACTTCCGGCATATACCTTATAATTTCAGGTTACTTATTATTTTGCAAGCCTCCGGACGATAATATAGGACAGAAAATATAACTAGAAGCAACATAGGGGATACATCACTAGATATAAGGTAAGCATCGCTTAGGTAGATCTGTCGGATGATGTTAAGTTTGCTCCACATAGATTGATCCTCCCATGACTAATATTGCACGTCACGTCTTCTGTGCATTTTAGATAGCCGGATTCCGCTACTGATCAAGTATCAGATCACGTCAACTATTCAATTCATCAGGCCCGTAAATGAAGGTATATTTATTTTCATCATTTGTAAACATCAGGGTATAGACCTAGAGTTTAACTCCAGTGTCCAAAGACAGTGTTATAATACAAAGAGGTAATTAAGTGTATTTTTACTCTTCATTTTAGAATAAAACAAAGTAGGCAGTTGTAACATCCATCTCCAAAGAATAAAGTGTTGGATGCATGTATAAACACCACCTAAAGATCTTATTGAGGTAATACATTTACCCCCAGATGCATCAAGAACCCATTTTGCTATTCCTTAATAGCGAAAAATAACGATTCGCTATTAAGGAATAGCAAAATGCAATGCATGAAGAAATCATTAAAAAAATAGCGATTTCTTAAAATTCCTTACTTGCGACTCGCAAATTCTGAGTCGCAATTAAGGAATACCTCACCATTCATTCCTATGGGCCTAGAGGCCCATGGGAAGGAATGGGAAGACATTCTCAATTTGTGAATCGTAATTAGCGAATCGCAAATTGAAAATGCGATTTCAAGGGTGAAGGGGTGTCCAAAGGACACTCTGTTGCACCTCTGAAATTGATCTGTGCACATATGTTGCGCACACACTGTGCGCAACATGAAACTTTGAAAAATGCACTTTAGTGCATTTCTCAAAGTTTTTGCAAATTACCATGAAGTTCAACTTCATGGTAAATTGCAAGCCCTATCAGCGAAATCACTATTTTTTAAACTTTATTGCATTGCATTTAAGGAATCTCAATTATAGATTCCTTAAATGCAAGTAATCGCAATTTTGCGATTTCTTAATTTGCGATTTTTAAGTTTGGGATGATGCATCCCAAATGCAAAAATACTGGTCGCAAAGGGGCAGATTCTGAGAATTTGCCCCTCTGTGAGCGGATTTTACCTTGATGCATCTATGGCGTAATGATTATTGCTTTTTTTCGCTCATAATTGGATCTAGGCATCTTTCTAGAGTCCTTCATTAGGTTTTCTGATAGATACCTGTGAGCCATTAAACATAGTTGTCCTGTAAAGTGATCTGCACGGAGACTCTTAACAATAAGTGAGGAGCAGTTCTGAGGTTCACAGTTCATGTCACAGTTTGTTTTATGTTGTACATAGATGTATGAGTAATTAGCACAGTATGGGTGTTATAGGGGTTTATGAAATGATAAGATGCATCAATTTACAATAACAGTGTTAATGATCTACAGCATTATTTGGGTTTAGTTTTCTCAGACCGTAATTGCCATGTATTTTTTTCATGAATTTTTAAGACAAAGTAATTTTTGACATATGCATCTAGGCTCTAGATCACAAACATGTTTATCTTTTTCATTTATAGTAACCACTGATATGAAATCCTGAAGAAGGATTTGCCGAAACCCGTTGGTATTCTACAAACATTACCAGTATCATTTCTCAGCCCAATATTCTGTATATAGACCATCATGTACCTTATAAAATGTTTCTGACCATATTGTACATAAAATTGAAGCTATTATGGTCTCAGTTTATACCATTGTGATTGAATATGTGGTTCTAATTTGCACAATATTATCCATTATGTGTATGCAGTTAGATATCGGAAGTATCTATATGTATTTATGGATAGTTATATATTTTGTTTATTTAAAAAAATCTCATCAATAAAAAAAGAGTATATTTTTATAAACATGTTTATACGTTAGTTCTTATGATTTGCACCATATTTTTGTGTTTCTAGAGTTTACATGC
Source organism: Lissotriton vulgaris (assembly GCF_964263255.1). NCBI lineage: Eukaryota > Metazoa > Chordata > Amphibia > Caudata > Salamandridae > Lissotriton > Lissotriton vulgaris. The sequence continues at coordinate 300,830,497 of NC_141685.1, forward strand.
TTGTCTAATAGTATTCAGTACTGTGCTCGGCACAATTTTCTTTTAAAAAGATATCATCTTAATCTAAGCCTCTAATATCAACCTACCAAAGATGGCCAATTTTTACCCCACTCGGTATATGGCAACTCCAGTGACCCCTACTCAACAACTACTTCTCCGCTGGGCTTAACCATTCCTCCTCCCTTAACAGTTGTAGGACCCCACTCTCCCTTAGCCCCACATCTCCTTTAGCTGATACCAGAGCCGCCTTCCCCCCGGTGGAAATAGGTCAACCCACTAGAACTCCCTCTCCGGTGGTTGGCGGATCTATGGGCTCAATCTCCTCACCGTCTGTCAGTCCGTCACAGGGTTTCTCTCGAGCTGAGAGGTTCCATCAAGACCTACAGACTCCTCGATTATTAGACGATTCCCCTTCCCCCACCCTTTTAACTTTTCCACATGCTATGCCAGAATCTGGACAACAATCCTCCACACAGGTCTCAACTGGCTTACACAGTGTTGTATAGCATTTTAGGACCCTAGTATAATTTTCCCGATTCATGCCCTTATATAGGTATAAAGTACTGTATCCTTATATAGGCATAGAAATCATAACCATATTAAGACATAGCTCATGCAGTCCTAATACGACATGGCTACTTCCACTAGTTCTGAAAATCTACAACGATTTCTTGGAAAAGCCCGCCTTCAGCAGTCCGGGACTTCCCCCTGCTTGAATATTGATTTGTCCAAGAACTCATGGAGTTTTCAAAGAACTGAGACCCTTTGATTAAGTTATTATGTCCAACCTTACGTCAAACTCAGCACCTTCAAGGTATAAATATGCCCACACTTGCCCAAGCAAACACACAGTGGTTTGGAGCAGTTCAACTATCTACTTGCCCGATGCATCTTGCTGCAGCAAGTGCCGAAGGAAGCAGACCCTCCAGCAGACACACTGAGAGAGACGCTGTCTTTTCTCCTGCCGAGAAATCCAGCTCCAGTGTTTCCAAGCTACCCTTGCGGGTTGTTGGGAAATCGAGTCCTGAGAGAGATATACCAGACCTCCTTCATTCTAAAACCAAGGTACGGAGCTGATTAGACCCTTAGAGAACTCTTGGATAGATTATTGGCAAAGAATACTGAAACTAAGCTACACCTCACTTACTTCTTCCCTTGTACTAGACCTAGGTTAGGTACACCAGGGTAGGCGTATTTTAGAAGCACCAGTTGAGTACTTTTTTAGTCTTTATTTATTAATGTATGTATTCTATGTATTGTATGGGTTATAAACCATATCATGCTTTTACAGTATTATTTTATAACACTCTTCGCACTTTATGTAGCAGTTCATTTCTTCTGCATGAAAAAGAAGACTGTTCAATAAATACTTTTACTGAAAACACCTGTCTCTCTATTTCTCTGCACCTCCGGTGAAATGAAGCATGCACAATTGACTGAGTAAAATAACTATCTATTGTTTCCGCGACTCTAGAGATAAATTTCTTATTCTTGGGAAACAAAGTTGTCATGTTTAGGCGGCTATCAGAAACGAATCCCTTCTTGTGTATTCGAGAAAGTTTCTAGTTATCTCTAAGCTATCTGGCACTCACAATTAAGTATAATATATTCGATAGAGACCTAGTAGACATAAGTCATGTGTAAGTTCTATAGGATATGCTATTTCAATGCGCAGAGCCTATTGGGAATATAGGAACTACACTACAACAGATGCTACCCTTGGCCGCTTGTTTTTCCCTCACACCCTCAACCCCTAGACCAACTCACAGACTTGGCTGCGTGCCTTGTTGACGTATCCCGACAGTTGCACCTTCTCACTTCTGAGCTACATGACCTGAAAGCCCTCCAAATAATCTTTTCCCCAAGATCAGCTTTCTCCTCGTCTCTTTGAATTGTCCCAGAGCGTCCACCAGGGGTAGTGACCACATGGATCAGCCTCTAGCCCCCTCCATCTCGAAATCCATTCCCCTACCCAATGCCTCTGCCAGCCCCAGAGGATGAGAGACACACCCAGCGTCCACTGATCTCCTGGACAGTCACAATTCTTGTTCTTCTTGGTCCAAATCTAACATGGTCCAGCCGAGACAAATACATTCCATCCTTTCTAACCGAACAGAGAACCTCCTTGCAATCCTAGATGCAGCAATTCCAACAACCTCACCCCTGTGAACATCACCCAGACTCCTTCCCCGCTAATCTACGACTTAAATGTGTACTACTTAATTGCAGATCAGCCAGTAAACACGCTTCCGATATCTTCGACCTCATCCAACACAATGATTTAGACATTATCATCCTCACTGAAACTTGGTTAAATCCTGCTTCCACTCTTATCTTAGACCTCCTAGTACTTCCTACTCAACATAATTAGGCTAGAGAAGAGCTTTGAAGTTGGGTGGTGGCCTAGCCTGTATTCACAGGAACACACTCTCGATTTCTCACTTGGAGTCCTCTGCGCCTTCCTCCAGGGAATACGTGTGTCTCAGCATCTCAAGTAAGAATCTACTCGTTTGCAAACTTCACACCTTTTACCACCCCCCCGGGTGACAATCTCCCCTTCATTGAGTGACTAATGGAAATCATCACTAGCAATGTCGACTCAGCGGTGGCCCAAATCTTCCATGCTGATTTCAACCTTCACTGGTCTAACCCCAAAGACTCTGCTGTATCTTGCCTTAAGTTATTCTTAAGTGATCAAGATCTGACTCAGCACTGCGACCAACCAACCCCTATTAAAGAGAAACTCTAGACCTCATCATCTCTAAAGGGCAGACCATCACCCTAGATTCCATTACCCCTTGTGATTGATCCGACCACCATAGCATCCTCTTTTACATTAACAGGGAGGTGTTGCTGAGGAAGGCTCAACCATTGAAAGCAAAGATATGGAAAAGAGACCTCAGATCAATAGACTCTGATAATCTAGCTGCCCAATGTAAATCTGCCCTCTCCGCCCAAGTTGACTTGGTCGAGGTGCAATCACTCACTCACCGACGCATAAAATTCAACAATCACCAACATCATGGATGACATTGCTCCACTCCAACATAAAAATGCCTCAACGAAAATATTCTAACCGTGGTATAAAGACAACTTAAACACAGAATGACGCAACTTTATGGCAGGTGAACATTCCTGGCGATCCAATCCCTCTTTGGACCAATTAAAACTCTTTAGAGATGTCAGGAGCCTCTACAACAAACAAATCAAGAGTGGCAAGGCTGACTACTTCAGACACCAACTGGATCAAGCGGCAAACCACCCCAAGAAACTGTTCGAATTTGTCAAACAGCAATCAGTCGTTGGTCCAAACCACTCTGTACTTGGTGGCAGCCCACTCTCATGCGAAGAACTTGCCGCTTTCTTCTCGGAGAATCAAGACTCTTCTTTGATGACCTTGCCAGTAAGAAGGCTCTATTGCCTTCCTCAAGTGCCGCCTCCTCCCTTGACCCCGTGGAAAAGGGCAAATTGACCACCAAGAACAATGCGTCATGGGGCTCCTTTACCCCATTTAGTGAAAATGACATCCACAAGATTCTTCCGAATATCAACGCTTCCAACCACTTGAGTGACCCATTGCCCCGGGTCATCTTCAATGAAATCAAGAATGTACTCATTCCCACCTGGACAAGGATAGTAAACGCTTCTCTTTCACAAGGCACTGTCCCCAATTGCCTGAAAGCAGCTCAGGTATCACCTATTCTAAAAACACCTAACGCTGACAAATCTGATGTCAATAATTTCCACCCCATTTCCAACATTCCCACCCTAGCGAAACTTCTAGAAAAATGTGTTCAATCGCAACTTTGTGCTCACATAGGGAATTATCAACTCCTAGACCAGCATCAATCTAGTTTTAGGAAGGAGCACAGCACTGAATCTGCTCTCACTCACGTTATGGATGACATTTTAAAAATGTTTGACAAAAACGAATCCTGCCTCCTTATTCTCCTTGGCCCTTGCTCTGCATTCGACGCAGTTAATCATGACAACCTCCTTTGCATCCTGCAAAACAGAATGGGTTTTACTGATCAGGTGCTACAATGGTTCTTGTCTTTCCTACATCACAGATCACAAAGAGTGAAGGCAAACCACTCTCTCTACCAGCCCTCTCCTGTACTCATAGAGGTCCCCCAAGGGTCCGCTCTATCTCCTATCCTCTTCAACCTTTTCCTGGAACCTCTGGCTAACCTATTAAACTCCATGAACATTCTCTTCCACATGTATGCAGATGACACGCAACTCTATTTGAAAATCTCATCCCTGGAAAACATCATCTCCCTCAACACTACCCTAACGTCTACTCAAAACTGGTTAAAGGAGAACCATCTCCAGCTTAACACTTCCAAAACAGAACTCCTGCTCATCTCCCCTCCGAACCACATCGCCAAGCTAGACCTATGGCTGAGTCACCTTACTGCTTTCAATTGCACTCCTCTCATCATAGACTCAGCTAAATCTTTCAAAGTCACCATGGACAAGCACCTGAATATGAAAAATCATATCAGCAATGTATGGAAGGGAGTAAACCATTTATTGAGGTCCCTCAGAAATAGCAAACCTTTCTTTCACTAAATGATTTCAAGCAGGTGGTCCAAGCACTTGTCTTGCAGAGGCTAGACTATGGCAGTGCTACCCTCTGTGGCCTTCCCAAATATGCTCTGGCTCGACTAAGGTCATCACTGAACGCGACAGCTAGACTGGTCAAAGGCACAAAATGAAGAACATATATCCCCAGTCCTAAAATTTCTCAATTGGCTGCCATACGAAGCACGCAATTCAATTACAGATTGCCGTTCTGGTGCACAAAGCCCTTCACTTCAATACTCCCAGGTACCTTACGCAAAAAAACTATCCTGTGGTTTAGGAGCCTCAAGAAGTGCCACTACCTTCCTCTTGAAACCACTCATCCTTAACAAAAAAATTACTTGTCAGCAAGCTTTTTCAGGCGCTGCACCAAAGATATGGAATTCTCTTCCACCAGAAGTACGCAGAATGTCTTCAACGAAGGCTTCAAAATTGGAAGCTAAACGATTCCTTACGAACAAATTCTTACCCTAAGAGGGATAGGCTCACTTGCTCGTTGTCATTATTCCCACTATCATGATATCTCAGTTTTTAATGTCTCTTCTTTAATGCACACTGGGACCCCCCCCCCCTTGTTGCCCATGTACACCTGCCTTTTGTATTACCCTCCTGGGGGCAATTGTCCCACATTTTGCGACCATTCCAGTCTTTTTTTTCTCTCTCTCTGCCGGATGTTGAAATTGCATTTATGTTCTTCCTCCCATCATATTGTAATGCACTCTGATATCCTTCGGGATCATGTTCGCACTATATAAAACTTCATAAATAAAAAAATAAAATTGTACTACTCTCGCTGTTAATTTTTTCCATGCTCTCTTAATTACAATCGGCACTTGTGTATTCTTTAACACATCCAGTTGCTGAGTTCGGCATGGGACTACACCCTTGTAAAATTCCAAATTTTAGCCACCCCAGGGATCCATGGGCTCACTTGGCACGTGATATTAACCACCCCACACACCCTCCGGTACACGTGTCAGTTACCGCCCTTACCTCGATACAGCCTGACAGCTATTTCTCCTCATTTTTGTGTGTATATTTATATATATATATATATATATATATATATATATATATATATATATCAAAGTTCCTTGGGGAATATCCAACAGTGGGAAGCACTCACACACAGATGAGCTTCTCACCATCAGCTTTCTTAGGTAAAAAACGTTTGCGTTGGTCCGTGAAATATACAGCAAACTGCAACCCTGACGCGTTTCGAGGACTTCTCTTTTTCAAAGGGACTCTGCAGTTCCACATCACTCTCGCGGCCACACCTTCTTTTATCCCGCTTATCGTGAGTCCTTATTGGACTGCTCTGGATGAGCAATCACGTTGTTTTCTGGAAGGTGTAGTTCGATTACTGTGCCTTCGATGTTGGTGCTTAAAATTCACTGTAACGAAGCTCTGACTGAGCCCCGGACAGCGTAACGTTCTTGATCCACATCTGTGCCCCACATACGTAGCCCTGAATGGGTTAGAGCTCCGTGGCTTTCAAGGTTTGAAGCGGTGCAATCCCTGCGGCAGGACGGACGCACATAAATCAAAGCTCCAGCAGGAAGCACTCACACACAGACAAGCTTCTCCCCATCAGCTTTCTTAGGTAAAAAACGTTCGCGTTGGTCCGTGAAATATACAGCAAACTGCAACCCTGACGCGTTTCGAGGCCTCCTCTTTTTCAAAGGGACTCTGCAGTTCCACATCACTCTCACGGCCACACCTTCTTTTATCCCGCATATCGTGAGTCCTTATTGGACGGCTCTGGATGAGCAATCACGTTGTTTTCTGGGAGGTGTAGTTCGATTACTGTGCCTTCGATGTTGGTGCTTAAAATTCACTGTAACGTAGCTCTGACTGAGCCCGGGACAGCGTAACGTTCTTGATCCACATCTGTGCCCCACATACGTAGCCCTGAATGGCTTAGAGCTCCGTGGCTTTCAAGGTTTGAAGCGGCGCAATCCCTGCGGCAGGACGGACGCACATAAATCAAAGCTCCAGCGGGAAGCACTCACACACAGACAAGCTTCTCCCCATCAACTGTATGCATATATATATATATATATATATATATATATATATCACAACACGAGCTGTCCTGTCGCAGAGGGAGCACCTCAGAGTTGGTGCCAGAGTCGAGACCAGGACAGGGTCTCGTGAATATTCCACTCGATGAAAAAATATTCTGGCACTCCGCTTGGTAAATTATATTAGTTTATTCCACACACTGTGATGGCCTACGCGTTTCGAACATAACGTTGCTTCTCACAGCAGTGTCATACAATTGACCCTTTTCACTTTCCATATATACATTTTGGACATTAGTGATGCATGCTGGGATATGTAGTTTATACAGTTATTTATATGTAACTTTATTCAATTACATTCATTCTCAATCTGCGTCAGTTGTTTGTGCATGATGTCTAGCAATTACGCTTGGTATTTTATTACCGTTTACACCATTCGTGTTTTGTTGGTGTTTGCTTTTACAGGTTTAGTAAGAAGCTGTGTGCGATCGTGGGCTTAGTGCCCTGCTACACGCTGTGTTTTGCGCATTTGTGTCTCCAATTTGTCTGTATGGTCCCTTTATGCATAATATCTTGACGCTTGCATATGTCAATGTGGCTAAGCTGTGTGTTACTGTGCACGTGTGGTTGTTATATAAACCTGGTTAAATTGCTGTGTGTGAGCAACGTTGTGTGTGTGAACAGTATTTTTCTATATCTAGGGCTGAGTGCCCTTGCCACTGCTTTGATATAGTCGCTATTAATGTCCAAATAAATTCAAAATGTTCTTTGTCTGCAGCTTTACTTCACAATAGTTCATAATAGCATTTCCACATTTTTACTGATCCTAATGTTCAAGGTTGGTTTCTCTAGTCCTTTTCTCGTGGACAAGAGAATTTGTTGTTCGTGACATGCAACAATTTAAAGATGAAAATGAAGTTCTTTGTCCCCATTCAATCCTGCACGCTGTTTAGTTCTGAATCTCATAATTAATTTGGATTCCAATCTTCGTAGTTTCAATTTCCTGTTTCCTCCTCGTTCGTGCTGTGGTATCGTGGTTAGGCCAAAGTATTGAATGGCCTTCCAAGTTTTATTGGTGTGGCTAGTGATGTGTTTTGCCATAGCATAGGAATGATCCCCATTTTGTATGGCCCGTGTATGTTCCAAAATTCTCTTTTTTAGTGTACACGTAGTGCTGCCAATGTAACTTTTTCCACAACAGCATTGGAGCATGTATACCACGAATGTGGTCTCACAGGTGATTTGATCCTTAATTATGAAGATTTTTCCAGCTGGATCTTTCAGATTTTTCAGATTTGTTCCTATCTTGCAAGCCTTGCAGGTGTGGCATTTGGTAAATCCTTTGTTTTTGTCTGTGAGCCAATTGTCAGTTTTTTTGATCTCAAAATGGCTGTGCACCAGATGATCCGAGAGGTTGGGTGCTCACCTATAGGTCATCAATGGCCGGTCACCTATGTTTTTGCCTATATCCGAATCCTTTTGGATTATGTGCCAGTATTTTGTCAGGATTTTTTTAATTTTATAGCTTTCTTTGTTGTATGTAATGATCATACGTGGTGATTCTTCTTTATTATTTGTCTCATTAATGTCAGATTTGTTCTCTTCTTTTGTTAACAGGGTTTCTGCTCTTGTTTTTATTTTTCTGGCCTCCATTTCTCCTCTCTGGATGTCAGAATGTTTGTATCCCCGTTGTGTGAATCGCTTTTTGGTTTCCTCTAATTTCTTCTCCATTTCACTTTCCTCAGAACAGTTTCTCTTCATTCTGAGGAGTTCTCCAAATGGAATACTTTTTTTGAGTTTTTCCGGATGAAAGCTATGACCATGTAGTAGGCTATTGGTGGCAGTTTTCTTTCTGTGTACTGTTGTTTGTATTTGGTTGTCACCTACATAAACTTTGGTATCCAGAAATTCCACCTCCTTGTTGCTTATTGAGTACATGAATATTAAGCCCACATCATTGTCATTGAGTATATTGAAGAAAGTCTGAAATTCTGATTCGGTTCCCTTCCATAACAGGAAGAGGTTATCAATGAAGCGCAACCATAGTGCTACATTCGCCATGTGATGGTCATTTTCTTCTCTCCAAGCTATGCTCCTCTCCCACCACCCCATCATGAGGTTAGCATAGCTTGGAGAGAAGGAAACTCCCATCGCAGTTCCACATGTTTGCATATATACTTTTTTGTTGAACAGAAATACATTATTGTAGAGACATAATTTGATAATTTCTATCAACATTTTTGAGTGTTCGAATTCATTAATGGGACGTTGTTGCAGGAAATATTTGGGGACAAAACGTGGTCGACATATATAGAAATGTTTTCATACAGGCTGCCACAGCTGGATATAATTGGCCGTCCAGGGGGTTTGTTGAGTGTCTTATGAACCTTGGGGAGGAACTATATGGTAGGAGTGATTGGATATTCTACCATAGGAAACTTCCTTTCCTCCTCCGTTATAAGGCCTCCTTCTTTCCATGAATTCAATTTTTTGCCCAGTTCAATCTTATAGTTTAGTGTTGGGTCTTTTGGTAAGAGTTCATAGTTTTTGGTATTGTCCAGTTGGCGAATTGCTTCCTCTATGTAATCGGATTTTTCCATGATCACAATATTTCCGCCTTTATCAGCCGGCTTGATCTCAATTGTTGCATTTGTCTTCAAGGTTTGTATCGCCAAACGTTCCGTCTCACTCAAATTCTCTCTTTCTCGATTGTCATTTTGTTTTATTTTATCCAAGTCTCCCAACACAAGTTAATAAAAGATGTCAATTTTATTGCCAGGATGCATCACCGGGCAGAACTTTGATTTGTTTTTTAATTCTGTTACTCTTCTTTTGCCAGTCATGACGCTCATTTCTTCCAATATTTGTGTGTCGGTCACTTGTGAGGCTGTTGTTTCATTAGCCAATTCATAGGCTGTACGGAGACATGGTATTTCACCTATGTTGTAATCACCAGACACTTGACTTGATCCTGGATCACTTAGGTCAGGACTCGTACCTCTGTATGAAGGAGATTTTGTGAAGTGTTTTCTTAGCTTAAGTTTTCTTATATATTTGTAAAGATCAATTTTTGTGTCCACAATGTCCTGATGAATCTCAGAACAGAATGACAATCCTTTATTGAGAAGTTTTCTCTCACTCTCAGTTGGTGTGTATCTTGACAAATTAATTATCAGGTCAGGGGGTGTCCTACTACAAAAGTACCTTTTATTTGTTATTTTTTTGATGTAATACGGTTCCTTAGATTGTATCCGCTTCCTTTTGCACCTTCCTCTCCTTGTTTTGCGTCCTGTCCTCTTGATTGAAAGGACAACCTTCCCATGGCTCTTGTTCGATAATTGCCTCTGTTTTTCGGTTTTCCTCGGGCATTTGCTGTTCTTGATACAGCAGTGTCAGTTCGTCTAAAAAAGAAAACTTTCTTATGCTTCTGGTTCGTTGCTCTCCATCGCTGACTTCGGATTCTGTTTCACTTCCAGATGGAACAGTGTTTGATCCTGTTGGTGTTTTCCATTGTTGCTTGAATACATCATATTTTTTATTTATTGCTAAAAAATATGATGTATTCAAGCAACAATGGAAAACACCAACAGGTGAAACCTCACTGTGGTACTCTGTACAGGTTCTAGATCCCTTCCGTAAAGGGGAATTTCCTCTGTAGTTTCAAAAGTGCTGCTTCATTTTTTACCGCTTCAATAACTCTGAGGGCATAAGCGCCAGTTCAACGCAAATGTTGCAGAACCCGCCTTAAGAATCGCAAACTTCAAGTGCACCAGTAATGTCATGCAAAGCTATGTCAATGGCTAGAGATAACAAATTATGTACTGGCTGATTTGGCGTTGCCCATCTCGAGTGTCAATGTTGAGAGGGCCTTTTCACCGAAAAAAGTGTGCATGGTAAGGAAAGAGTGAGCGCACATGACCAAAGACTCACTAAAGAAGTATTGTATGGTGTACTATAATAATTAATTTGCAAAAATGTATTTGGACCTAATATATATTATATGTACACTGTTTGTATACCATGTGTTATCAGTGCAGAAAGCAAGCAATATTAAAAGCAAAACATTCCATAAACACCGGAAAAACACTGGTTATGTTGTTTGTAATGGCACAAAAATGTGTAACCACTGATAGCCACTGTTTTTTTCAGGTATTCAAAACACTAAAAAACCCCACCAGAATTTACAAAAATAGAAACTGAAAACAGGAACGCCTAATTATAGGGTGACTCTAAAAAGAGCCCTAGTGTTTTTAGGACTTTGTTGTAGCTACATGCGAATCACAAGAAAAAATATGAAAAAAAAGAAAAGTGGGCAGGGTACAAACACCCGGGGCCTCATTTATGAGAAATGACGCATCGCTGCATGAAAGCAGCGATGCGTCACTTCTCAGTGCGCACTCCTTGCAACGTTCCTGATGCGTCATATTTAATGTATGACGCATCATGTCGCAAGGAGTTACAGATACGTCATTATTTCTGACGTATCTGTAAGCGCAAAAGTGACACATTGCTGGAGTGTGTCACAAAAGTGACGCAACTCCAGCAATGCGTCCTTTCACATGGGGCAAGCCCCATGTGAAAGGGCCTGCGCCAGTCTTACGCCTGCTGTGAGGCAGGCGCAAGATTTTGACGCAACGGCGTCCTAAAAGTGACGCAGTGAAATCTCATAGATTTCACTGCGTCACTTCTATGACCCTTCCTTGCGTCAATACGCCCCCCTTGCATACATTATACCTGGCGCAGGTATAATGTGGCGCTGAGGTTTACAAAGTGACGCATCTACCTAGATGTGTCACTTTGTAAATATGGCGCAACAAAGCGCATTTTTTACGCCACTGGTGCATCACAAAAAGTGATGCACCGGCGGCGTAAAAGTGACGCACGGCGTCATAAATGAGGCTCCCTGACTCTCAAGGCCTGCTCAGGGATCCCACAAAAAGCCCCAGGGCCCAAAAATGATTACAAATTTGTTTTTAAAGCAGCTGGGTGCACGAATCCGGACGAAAAAAGAAAACGATGGGGCATATTCTCAAGGACTTATCGTTGAGTTATCACACTTTAGCGCAGCAAAAGAGTAATCCCATTCTCAACCTGGTGAAAACAGCTGATATCGTCAGTCTCCCAGGGATAGCTTCCGCAAAAAACATTGCCAAGAATGAGAGCGACAACGCTAATGATATGCAGAGTAGATGTTCCTGTGCAAAAAAAACACGAAAACACCACTTCTCGATATTTTCAACGACCAGCCAAATCTGCGATGCGATCCAAAAACAGGCGATAGGCCGCGTTAGCAGTAAGAATTTAACATCTTCCTTTTACTGGTGTAAAGCAGGACGACTACCTACAGTATGAAAGGGAGCCCAGCCCAGAGCCACATTTGAAGACCAACACATGTCATAGACCTACTGATCATGCAGTTCCGACACCCAAGAAGGCCACAACACCCACCGCCACCACCCCCTGGACCTCTCCCCCGGACCACCCCCCCCTACTAACACCGAGGCAGCGCAGAACAGGACAGCGGAACTTCCCAAAATGGCATGGCCCCTCAGCCACACAATAGCTGAATGTTGGTAGACGTGGCAACCAAGTATTTGTAAATGAGGCAAGTCACCCATGTATAAGAATGAACACAATGCCAAGTGTAGCGGTGATGTGCTGGACAGACCTCTCAATGCAGAACAGAGACAGCTCCATGTGTACATATACGGCTGGTGCTTGTAGTGTTGTGGACAGTGGACGCAACCATGTTACCTCAGGCAGTGGGGACGATCTAGGTCATGTAGCTTTGTTGCCCCCCCCCCTGTAAGCGGAAGCGGAGTGGGCTGGTCCAATGTACGCCACCCCAGCATAGGGGTGTGAATAAATAGGCCGAGGCTCTGGCATGGTTCACTACTGGGAAACTCTAATAAAAGAGAGGGACCCCAGTAGCCAAAGGGGTAGGGTTCCAAAGACAATAAGTCAAGTACAGTGTCCCCTTTGGACAAATTATAAACTAGAAGATACACTTTCAACCTCATCAAACAGAATTAATTCAATCCATCCAATTAAGCAAGAGCGAAGATGATGCAAACATAGTCAGAAATTAAAAACGTGCACAATTTATTGTAACATTGATAAAAAGCAAACTCACAGTAAAATGATTACACACATGTCATAACACAATTTATACAGATAATAATAACAACACAGTGGGAATAAAACATAGAAAATATTTCTAATTAAAATGGAATGGGACACAATAGTCAGACTCAAATAAATCATACTCCAAATTTGTATAAATATCTGTAAGATGGAGAAGTTATATAGTCCAATGACTTAGCGTGTCACAATTCAGACTGGCATCGACGCGTTTCGGTTTTGGCAGCTTGATTACAAGCCAACACCTTCTTCAGGATTAAAAACTATACATTCCCACATTATACGGTACATCTGCAAAATAAAAAATGTACAACATAAGATACACCATCTCTATCTGCTAATTGTATCATCATCTCCTAAAAACTACTCCTGCTAACAATCCAACTTTACATTCAGACCAACCAATTATACATTTACATTCTGGTTCATAACGCTTAGTCAAATACGAGCCTCTAGCAAAAGGTATATAATGATATGTTCACAAGAAAAATAGCACAAGAAAAATAGCATCCTATAGAGTTATCTGAAAATATATACATCTCTAGTGGTAGAGGTTCTCTGGGACTGGTTTTATATATACTACAGTCAAGTGCTTCCTTCTTGTAGGAGTTGAGACCTTTCAGAGTATTCCCATTCTCATTATGAGTACTATAGTAAAACTCAAATTTACCTCACTCTAAATAGTGCAGAGCATTCAAGAATCTTCTGATGCTCGGTCCAGACTTTTGTGATCGGTTGGCACACTCTATCTGTAGGCGCCTACAAAATTGTTTAAAACCTCAGTCAGGTCCTATTGGACATGATACATATTGTGGAGAGACTCAGTGTCTAGTTACTCTGGACATTGAGTTTCTCTACACTAAAATACCTCAGGAGAATACAGTCCTGGTTATTGATCACATACTTGATTCCCATGATCTAGGTGGTGCAAGTAAGGAATTTATTGTAAGAGGAATTGAACTCATCCTTCTCAATAACATTTTTTTGTTTAAAGATGAATATTTTAAACAATTAAAGGGGACCAGCATGGGGGCCACTTGTGCCCCCAGTCTGGCCTGCCTTTATGTAGGCGATTTCGAAAACAAACACATCTATAATGAGTTGGCCCCATTTTTCGAGAATGTAGCGGGCTGGTACCGCTACATCAATGACATTTATTTCATTTGGGACGGTCCTACTGAGAACCTAGGAGATTTCCTAGCATGGCTCAATTTGGGCGATCCCAATTTAAAATTTACCTCTTCATATAGCACCACTAGTGTTGACTTTTTGGACATTACTATTAAGAATGTCAATGGTTCCTTGGAAGTTGAGCTTTTCACAAAGCCAACTGCAAAAAACACACTTTTTCACTTTTCAAGCTTCCACCCGAAAACCCAGAGAGAGAGCATTCCGTTCAGTCAATTCCTCTGTTTGCGGAGGAATTGTTCTGATTTGAGTGACTTCTATAAACACTCTGAAACACTAAGGAAGAAATTTAAAGATAGGGGCTATCCAAAGAAGTTACTTTCCCACTCAATGAAGAGGGCAAGATTCTATGATCGAGAGGCTCTTGTTCATAAACAAGAAGAAAAAAGAAAGAACCACTTACTAAGATTGTGTTTGGTAGCCAATTCTCCACAATCAGTAATCAGATCAAGAATGTAGTGAATAAAAACTGCCACATCCTTAATCACGAAGAACCAACTAAATTGGAGAAACCTACGTTTGCCTATAAAAAGAATAGAAATCTTAGAGATCTACTAGTGAACACATACCGTGAAGAAACCAAGGTTACCCAGAGAACATTAGACAATAGCATAGTTGTAGGGAACTTTCGCTGCGGTACATGTAATGTCTGTCCACAGTGTCTACAAACTAATGAGACAAAATTAAATGGCAACACATTAAAGAGTAAATGTTTGACCAACTGTAGAAGTAAAAATATTGTGTATCTTCTACAATGCCTGTGTGGCCTTGGCTACGTTGGGGAAACTGGGAGAGAAGCAAGAACCAGGTTCCAAGAACATAGGTCAGCAATTAAGACGAAAAAGCTAACAGCACCTATGGTGGAACATTTTCTCAAGATGGGCCATAGTGAGAATGATTTCACTTGGTTTATCATTGAGAAAATCAAAATTGGTAAACGTGGTGGCAATATACTGATGAAACGCAAAGCACGAGTGCAGTGGCACATTTTCTTCCTTAATACTGTAAGAGTAGGGTTAAATTCAAAAGAAGAATGGGAATGTCTAATCAGACCCTAAGAATCGTGATAGTTAATTTGGTCTGCAACCTCCCTATAGCATAATATCAATATAATTCCATTAGTAGCTGACATATTAGGTAGAAACACCGACATTTAGAAGAAATCAAGATCAGCATTAGAGAGGATGTTATTATTCATAATATACTGTTAACAGGGTGACTAGATGTAGTTCAATTGATGCCTGAATAACATGTTTATCGATATTACATTACCTAATACGGGCAGGTGGTGTATATACAACGTGAATAAGGTACCATGAAAACTGTATAATCATAACTACTAGGACAAATATAAGAACGAATTATATCACACGAATAATGTCTTATAAACAATGTAAACTGATAGAATACATACAATGTAAACAATGCTAAGTAGCATGATATTATATATAGAAATAATGGTGCTGTAAATAAGTACACTCATGCTGTGTTGGAAAACAAACTTGCCTTTCTATATGACATTAGTTACTATAATGTTGTGATACAATGTTATGATTATAGATAGATACAATAATGCCATAAATGAATGTATTTAGGCGTTGGTGGAAAATAATTTGTAATTCTATCGAACATGTGTAAATACAAGGAGTCTCGAGGGGTATGAAATATAATAGCAATAATCTCCGAGACTTGTACATGTATGTCGGATATTGTCAGTATGAAAAGTACAACAATATTTATTTCAATTATGTATTTGATTGCTGCTAATTGTAGTTTTGTTGAGATATATGGTTTCAATATCTCAAATTTAGACACTATCCCCATTCTATGGTGACTATAAGTGTATTTTGGGCGCCATCTTTGAACATAATTTTATGAAAGGCAATATAGGGGGTATGGATGAAAAGATATCAATTAATGACATATTGCGCTCTGCGGAGACTTAGGTTTTATTCAGTGAGCAATAAACGAAAATATGCTCATCGTTTTACTCTGAAATACCAAGTACCAAATACCGATCGGTTTCATTATACGCCGCCAAAATTAACTAAAGATGTCAAAGGTCTCGAACATTGTATACTGTGAGATCGTGGTATACTTTTTGGTAACCGATAACCTGACATACAACGTAGCTTAAACAATGCTTAATTATGTATATTATCGGTCCGTCATCTAATTCCAGAGCCCATAATACCGGAAGTTAATCATTCAGGGGTCAGTGACGCTAGGTTTTGCGTGCCTCGGTAGCATTTAAAAAGAGTTCCTTAGTGCTAACCGATATCGAAGAACGGACATCCATATTGACGGCGGGACTCTATCTGTGAGCAGGTACATTATATAGCTCGTTTGCAAAATAGCTTGCTAATAGTCTCATTAATACATATATATGTGCTTATATCCGGACCTCCGTGTTTGTGTTTACAGACTGCGGGCAGTCTAGCTTTTAACAGGAGTTAATACTACCCTTCATTTGGAGCACTGTTGGATGGAAGAGCCTTCATTGTAACGTAGCTTTACGTGCAACGACTATCGGCCTTATTTTTAGGTATATCGCTTTTTGTTTTCTACTGCGTTATACTATGTGTAAAAAAAACGCTCATAAAGAAACATTGGTGTTTGTGCCCCAATAATTATAAAAGACACATATTTTACTCAAGCGATAGCGCTATCTAGTCGGTCTCCATTGTTAAAGTTTAATAAAGGGGACATGAATATGAACGCTTATATAAATATATTACAAACAAAAGGGATGAAGGTGTAAGTTAAAACGGTGGCCAGTATATTATGCCTGTAACTAAACATCTCTATATAATGAGTGAATATGGTTTTACCTCATAGTGGTACGCTAGAGAATATATGCACAGTATTTGCCTCTTAATACTAAATGTATCTGTTATACAAACAAACACGTGGTGATAGATACTTACCTCTTGATCTATTTTCAGAATCTAAGGGGTCTATGTTGTATTTCCAGCGAGCCACCTTGTGACGAATTTAAAGGAAATTTTTAATAGGTGAGCTTTGCGAATATCGTAATTATACTGCCTGGCAATATGTATCATGTCCAATAGGACCTGACTGAGGTTTTAAACAATTTTGTAGGCGCATACAGATAGAGTGTGCCAACCGATCACTAAAGTCTGGACCGAGCATCAGAAGATTCTTGAATGCTCTGCACTATTTAGAGTGAGGTAAATTTGAGTTTTACTATAGTACTCATAATGAGAATGGGAATACTCTGAAAGGTCTCAAGTCCTACAAGATGGAAGCACTTGACTGTAGTATATATAAAACCAGTCCCAGAGAACCTCTACCACTAGAGATGTATATATTTTCAGATAACTCTATAGGATGCTATTTTTCCTGTGCTATTTTTCTTGTGAACATATCATTATATACCTTTGTAGGATGCAAATGTTTTAAGTTTGATAAAACCTATATGAAGCTAGAGGCTCATATTTGACTAAGAGTTATGAACCAGAATGTAAATGTATAATTGGTTGGTCTGAATGTAAAGTTGGATTGTTAGCAGGAGTAGTTTTTAGGAGATGATGATGCAATTAGCAGTTAGAGATGGTGTATCTTATGTTGTACATTTTTTATTTTGCAGATGTACCGTAAAATGTGGGAATGTATAGTTTTTAATCCTGAAGAATGTGTTGGCTTGTAATCAAGTTGCCGAGACCGAAACGCGTCGATGCCAGTCTGAATTGTGACACGCTAAGTCATTGGACTATATAACTTCTCCATCTTACAGATATTTATACAAATTTGGAGTATGATTTAATTGAGTCTGACTATTGTGTCCCATTCCATTTTAATTAGAAATATTTTCTATGTTTTATTCCCACTGTGTTGTTATTATTATCTGTATAAATTGTGTTATGATATGTGTATAATCATTTTACTGTGAGTTTGCTTTTTATCAATGTTACAATAAATTGTGCAAGTTTTTAATTTCTGACTATGTTTGCATCATCTTCGCTCTTGCTTAATTGGATGGATTGAATTAATTCTGTTTGGTGAGGTTGAAAGTGTATCTTCTAGTTTATAATTTGTCCAAAGGGGACACTGTACATGACTTATTCACTACTGGGAAAGCCAACGCATCTGCCATAGAGGCGGCCCTCCCCCTGCACGAGGCCGCCGCCACGTCCGACGGCCTCCTCGATAAAGGCCCCCTGTGAACCCAGCGCACAGCACCGCAGAATTATGTCTGTACAGACTACTGCCTTCAAAGTACACTGCGGTCAGTAGGGCTTACATTTCAGATTGAGTCGCAATTGCAGATGATGCAGTCCAGTAGGCAACATACATTGCTACCAGTGTGACCTTCCCAGACCACGCATCATCGCTGGCTGTGCACACGCTGAGTGTTTCAGGTGCCACTAACTCAGTGCACCACAAATCACTGCCACATAGCCTTATTAAGGCAGATTTAATTAGTCAAAAGACACATGGTCAGTGACAGCTACCACCCCCCTCCCTGTGTACCCACATCAACCCAGAACACATCGACACAGAACACGATTTGTCTTTGGAAGGCGGGGGATCGCAAGACCCCCCGGCCGTATTTATTAAGATACAAAATAATAAAATTGTTAAACAAAATATACAATTTTTTATGCAAAAATATTCAGGAACATTAGATACAATCATATCGACAAGTATGATTGGCTAACCTTAACAAGATTCTAATACAGCTTGTTTCCTAACCGAATCTAACATCCTCATCTGAAAATTTTTCCATACTGACATTTATGGCCATATGGCAAGGTCGCTAACCGGTGTCAGGTCTTACAAGCTGCGCCCTTACCGCAGGTGCGCATGCGCAGCAGCCGAGCCTTTTAATTACCCGGTCCACTCTTGCAGCCGAGCCCGTTAATTACCGGTCCACACTTGCAGCCGAGCCCGTTAATTACTCGGTCCACCCATGCAGCCGAGCCCGTTAATTACTCGGTCCACCCATGCAGCCGAGCCCGTTAATTACTCGGTCCACCCCGTGAACTCCATTTAACCACTGAAGGAGGGCCCCAACTCGCGTCACCAGTTATACCTGCCCCTGAAGTTCTAGGAGGGGCCAGTGACCCCTCCTCCCCCTGGGCGGACACCTCCAAAGGATGATGCCGCCCCCTCAGACCTTAAAATAGCTGCTCACCCGTCATGACCTTACCGCATGTCCAATACCATAATAAATACGACGACCTGTGGAAAAAGAACTAAAGGACAACTACACTATCTAAACCAACATGTCATGACATACCATCATCAGTCTGCTAGGAGAAAAAGGCCTAAAGAAAATTGCAAACATTATTCATACTTCAACACCACTCCCCAAACGGGAAGCAAATATTTAATTACGAGAAATATGCACAACCAACAGTATGCACCAAAACACTGTAACCGATATTTTATGCTTAAATAATACATCCTAAACAGGAAAAAAACAATTAATTAATATCAGAACAGGTATACATAATGTACAACACAGCTTTGTTCCATGGATGGTGGGTGGGGAAAAATAGGAGGCCCCGAGCGTGGGGCACGACCAGTGTGGGGGAGATTCAGGCTACAAGAAGGGCCACCTGGGCGCTCCCCCCTCCTTTATTCCCGGGGACGCGGGGAGAGTGCGGGTCCGTCCTCTTCCTCCGCCCCTAGCCCCGCCCCTCCGACCCGGAAGTCTGCACACGCCTTCCGGGTCAGGGATCGGGCGCTAGCCAACCGGTGGTGTGGCGCACACCTCCCGCGTAATCATTAGATGACGGGAGATCACGCCCCCCCCACCACCGGGAGGCAAGGGGAGAGGGGATCGCCGCACCGCCATGCGGGCCGGGGGGCCGAGGGCCCCCCTTTTCACATGGTCAGTGACGGCTACCGCCCCCCTCCCTGTGTACCCACATCAACCCAGGACATATCGACACAGAACATGATTTGTCTTTGGAAGGCGGGGGATCGCAAGACACCCCGGCCGTATTTATTAAGATACAAAATAATAAAATTGTTAAACAAAATATACAATTTTTAATGCAAAAATATTCAGGAACATTACATACAATCATATCGACAAGTATGATTGGCTAACCTTAACAAGATTCTAATACAGCTTGTTTCCTAACCGAATCCAACATCCTCATCTGAAAATATTTGCATACTGACATTTATGGCCATAAGGCAAGGTCGCTAACCGGTGTCAGGTCTTACAAGCTGTGCCCTTACCGCAGGTGCGCATGTGCAGCAGCCGAGCCCGTTAATTACCCGGTCCACCCTTGGCGGTAAGGGTGATTGTGGCAGCGTCACCTCGACCCGCTCGCTCGCCTGAGCTTCCAGACATTATATCTATGTTGTGCTGAGTGCGCTTATGTTCTGATGCATTTTAATAACTACTGATTTAAAAGTACGAACATTTTTAAAACTTATTAGTGACACTTTATATTGCACACATTTGCTCCTACACTTACTGCTGGTGGTTCATTTGCACATTTTAGCCGGTTTGCAGCCCGTTACCCGCGCTTCCTCCTGAGCCCTGACTTAGAAAGGGTGGGAGGACACCACTTCCTGGTTGGACACCGCTTAGCGGTTAGCGCTCTAGCGGTTCACTAGCTCGGGGCTATTTAGGCAGAGCCTGACATCGGCGCGATGCGGTAAGGGTGATTGTGGCAGCGTCACCTCGACCCGCTCGCTCGCCTGAGCTTCCAGACATTATATCTATGTTGTGCTGAGTGCGCTTATGTTCTGATGCATTTTAATAAATACTGATTTAAAAGTACGAAAATTTTTAAAACGTATTTGTGACACTTTATATTGCACACATTTGCTCCTACACTTACTGCTGGTGGTTCATTTGCACATTTTAGCCGCTTTGCAGCCCGTTACCCGCGCTTCCTCCTGAGCCCTGACTTAGAAAGGGTGGGAGGACACCACTTCCTGGTTGGACACCGCTTAGCGGTTAGCGCTCTAGCGGTTCACTAGCTCGGGGCTATTTAGCCCTCGCCTCTCTCCGTACGCGCAGCGGGAGCGTGCAGCGGAGCCGAAGAGTAGCCAAAGAGTGACCTGTCTGTGCCCGTCCGTGCCAGAACGGGGCCAGGGGCCTCTTACTCTGCCCATTTTTTCATGGAGCCCCTGGAAGACACACGACTCAGGTACACCTCCCAAACTTTATTAGATCTGCAGCCCCAGGGGGTGGAGAGATGTGCTAGCGGCTGTTGGCCAAGTCCAGAAGGACCTTTTTCTTGTGCTATATGTAGGTTCCAGGCTACACATACATTAATTATTGGGGGACATGTCAGGGAGAATACTCCTATGATGAAAGGCTGGAAAAGCTTCCTTCTAAATTTTCGCTCCTTACCGCAACATCACTCACAAATATGGGATCTCATCCACACCCTTAAACCTGAGGTCAGCTTCCTTACGGAAACATGGCTAAAACCGCACACTACCCCTTCCATCACTCTGGGGATTCCCACGGGGTATAAAATATTAAGACAGGACCGTCCTGATAAAATTGGCGGTGGTATTGCCATTATATACAAAGAACATCTGAAAGTCTCCGTTATAGAACAGATTAATCAGCTTACTATGGAAGTTATGATCTTTAAAATTGCGATAGGACCTAAGGAGCACTGGAAGGGTGCCTTAGTTTATCGCCCCCCCTGGACCCAATGCTGGCTTCACCTTAGCATTGACGGAAATACTGGCACAACATATGAAAGCTAAAGAAAAGTTTATTTTATTGGGAGATTTTAACTTTCATGTGGACAATGTAGACCACCCAGAGACAAAGACCTTAATGTCTGATCTGGCCTTATTGGGTCTTGAGCTGCAGAATAGTGGGCCCACTCATAAAGGTGGCCATACATTGGACCTAATATTTGCTAACTGCACTTCTGTATATTGTCACCCTCCTAAAGCAGTTAATTGGTCAGACCACAGTATGCTTGAATTTACCTTCAAGGGTCTAAATAAACCAAATAAACCCCCTACTGTCCCGACCATTAAACGAAGGCCCTGGCACAAGATCACTTTAGAAACAGTGGAAGAAGTCTGGAATGAGCCTGTAATATTGGATTCTGATGACATTGAGTCAGCTTTGTCTAAATTTGATGCCACTCTATTTGACATGATGAATTATCTGGCCCCACAAAAAACAATTAAACAACCCTCTGCGGCCAAGAGAGAGGTATGGTATACAGAATCTTTAAAATTAGAAAAGCAAGGGTGTAGGAAGCTGGAAAAACTCTGGAGGAAAACCCATACCAGTGAAAATAAGACCAACTACCAAAAAGCCATGTCTGCCTATTATAAAAAACATTAAGCAGGCAAGAAAGAACAGTATTATTGCACAGTTAGCTGAAGCTGGCAATTCCACCAGAGAGCTGTACAAAATCTTGGATACTTTCACTAAACCAATTGCATGTGAAAGTCCAGATGAATTTACACAAACCCTGTGTAATAACATCTCTCAATTTTTTGAGGATAAAATTGAGACAATTTATAAAAAAATCACCACTGCTCAATGCCCCAGGGACCTGGAGCATTCCAGCATGACTCACCCCGATACACCTAGAGATACTCTACTTACCTTTCCTGAGGTCAATCACAGTGACATCCAGACACTAATAAATAACATGAAAACAGGATCCCCCCTTGATTTGTTACCAGCTAAGCTAACTGTCACCTTGAACAATATACTTTGCCCCACAATTCAAAAGATTCTAAATCTCTCCTTTAAAGAGGGTCACCTCCCTCGACAGTGGAAGGAGGCAGTTGTGAACCCAATACGGAAGAACACGGCCCTACCATGGACGGAACTTTCCAACCTCCGCCCCATCTCTCTTTTACCTTTTTTAAGCAAATTGGCCGAGAAGCATGTAAACATCCATGTTTCCAGGTTCATAGAGGCGACAGGGGGCCTGGACCCGTCATAATCTGGGTTCAGACCCAACTACAGCACAGAGTCGGCACTCCTCTCCGTGACAGATAACATCAAGATGTCACAGGATAGAGGAGGATCGATGATTCTGGTGCTGTTAGACCTGTCGACTGCTTTTGATACTGTGTCTCATGACATTCTTCTCGGCCGATTGCAGAGAGTGGGTATTGGAGGATTGGCACTGTCCTGGTTGGAGAGTTTTCTCTCCGGCCGCTCACAATCTGTCAGCGTGGGACCCTATCATTCCATCTCTAGGGTGCTCACTAAGGGGGTGCCACAGGGCTCATGCTTAAGCCCCACATTATTTAATGTGTATGTGGCCCCCCTTGCAGACATTGTGAGAAGGTTTGGGTTCACCCCAGTGTCATACGCTGATGACACCCAGCTGCTCTTTCCCTTCCATTCTCTCACACCCGATGTGAAGAACAATTTTGCCGAGGGCATGAGAGCAGTGTCCAACTGGATGGCTACCAACTGCCTCCAGTGCAATGTCGGGAAGACCGAGGTAATGCTTTTTGGGAAGGCTAGCATGCTCTGGTCTCCCGACTGGTGGCCTTTAGATCTTGGACCTGTTCCATGCCCAAAGCCAATTGTTAAGAACCTGGGGGTGAAACTTGACCAAAATCTGAGCTTAAAGGAGCACGCTAATTATGTCACAGGAGCTTGTTTTAGAACAATTGGCCAGTTAAGGCGAGTCTTCCCTCTGCTGCCTGACACCCACAGGAAGACTCTTGTACAGGCCCTGGTGATAAGCCGCCTGGACTACTGCAACGGCCTCCTCATATCAGCAAATGAGGAGGCGCTCAACCGTTTGCAGGTAGTCCAAAATACGGCGGCCAGACTAATTTTAAATGCTCCTGCAAGAACCCCGTCCAAACCCCTGTAAAGTTACCTTCACTGTTTACCCATACGACAACGTGTTAGATTTAAAATCTGCTGCTCAGTGCACAAATGCCTTTATGGACAAGGCCTAGATACTTGGCACAAAAATTCCAGATATACAAACCTGAACGCCTCTTACGTTCTAGCAACCAGTGTTTACTGGAAACTCCCACTATAAAAAAAGTCAGACAAGGTGGACGTGCCTTATCATTTATAGGTCCGACCATGTGGAACAAACTTCCATCCGACCTAAGACACAACACCAACCATTTGTGCTTTAGGAAAGCTTTAAAAACACATTTGTTTCAGGAAGCATAACTCACCCTGTGGTACTCCACAGAGGCAACGCATCCCTGTACTTACGTGAGCAAAGCACGGAAATACCCCATGGGTCGATTCTGGCGCGATACAAGCAATTAAATAAATAAATTGCAGCCGAGCCTGTTAATTACCTGGTCCACCCTTGCAGCCGAGCCCGTTAATTACTCGGTCCACCCATGCAGCCGAGCCCGTTAATTACTCGGTCCACCCATGCAGCCGAGCCCGTTAATTACTCGGTCCACCCCGTGAACTCCATTTAACCACTGAAGGAGGGCCCCAACTCGCGTCACCAGTTATACCTGCCCCTGAAGTTCTAGGAGGGGCCAGTGACCCCTCCTCCCCCTGGGTGGACACCTCCAAAGGATGATGCCGCCCCCTCAGACCTTAAAATAGCTGCTCACCGGTCATGACCTTACCGCCACAGGCCAGCATTGTTACCCAACGATCTGGCCTCCCCCCTTCCTACTCCTAAGAAAGGTCATATTCCCCCCGCAAATCCCTCTAGCCATGCTAATATGTTATTTTACCACAGGACATTCCTGGCCTCAGTCAAGTGTACCCCGTCCCGTAGGTAGAAATGCTCCCCCCAAATACACCCGTGGGGAATCGTCTGCAACCGGGGGGCTCAAAATAATTTGTCCAACTGTGTGTTGAACCTCTTTACCGAGTGATTCAACGCCTTGACCGAGTCCCCCCCTCGCCACTGCCACCGAGGGATAAGTTGCGACCAAACTACTGTGCAACCCGCGCATGTCCTGGACACCCACCCCGCAGTGGAGATGATTTCTTCTATCAGGATGCGCCTCCCTAATTCGGCCAAATCGTTCTCCCCCAAGTGAAGTATCACCACTGACGGGGGGGCAGGTTGTTGAGATAATAGTTCCAGAAAGTAGTCTTTGAACTGTCTGATGCCTAGGCCTCCCCTCCCAAAGAAGGAAAGAGAAAACCCCTTTTCCTCAGCCCTTCTCTTCCTTTCACCTGAAAGAAACACGTTTTTAGTGCACCGCACATAAGAGTGGCCCACAATCCAAGTCACCAATGTCTGTTGATCTTCTCGTTGCTTGTGTTGCGATGCTGTTGTTTCTTGCCGACCTTCGGCGAGTTCCTCCCCCGTGTGACAGGTTTGAGAAACTGCAAAACCAGAACATACCAAGCGTGAGTCATCTTGCCATGTTATAACATGTCAATACGTACATATCATTTGTAGCATTCAGACGACCATCTCCCAATCCTTTTAACCCTTTCTACTGGGAGTCCCCGTACAACAGCCTCAGTTGCCGCCCCAATTTTGAAAGAATGGGTACCAAATTCCGTGGGATCCAGTCCTGCTTTTGCGACCGCCAGCTCCAGGACTCTCCTAAACTGATACCTGGTCAATGGTGTACCATCCGTGTGACACAATAGTGCCCCCCCAGCAAACTCTCCCGCTGCCTCCTAAAAGCCTCTACATGCGAGACCGGGCAACAAGGGTTGGTCCGAGCCCGGTGGAGCACTATGGTATCCCCCCGTCCCTCCTGGTCGGTTTTCGATCTTGGAATTGTCACCCACATTGTATCTTCCTTGATCACCACGCAGGCCACTTGAAGGCCTCCCTGCTTGTCACCTTTTGACGCTGCTACCAGCTCGCCTATCCTTAGAGCTCCATAGAACGCTAGTGCGAACGCGGCTTTGAAAAGCAGCACCTCCCATGTTGAGCTACAAATGCCCTGAAGTGCCAACAATAGGGCTGTGAGCCTTACCAGCCCAATCGGCTTTCTCGCATCCGTCGAGTGTCCCTGTATGCGACGCCAGCCCCTCAACGCCTTGCGCACTACAAAAGTGTTCGTAGGGTCCCTCATGCCCTTGGCTTGTGCGAAGAAGGAAACTGCCGCCCTGTGCCTATTTGCAGCTGCCACCGAGTGCCCTTCCCTGTTCATCAACTCTAGGTATGCAGCAAAACTGTCCTCCTGCGTCCAGCTAACCTCTCACCTGTGCCCTAAGAAAGTACAGTAAGACAAGAACGCCCCTTCGTATGCTGTCTTGGTCCAGGGGGCTAAGCTAGATGCCAGGAGGTGCGGTAGTCTGGGGCACCAATCTGCCAGAGAGCAACCGGAAAAGGTGCTGGCGAGGGGTCTGCTGCTGGAAGCTGCTCCCTGAATACCTGCATTTTAAAGCGAGAAAGGGCGTCAGCTGCATTATTGAGAACGCCTGGCACATGTTTGGCTCTGAAAATCACATTCCATTTCAAACATTGTAGCACAATCTCCTTTACCAAGCGCAGTATGAATGGACAACGTGCCGCTTGTTGGTTAATGCATTCTACCACGCTCATGTTATCCGACCAGAACACCACCGACTGATTGTTTAGGTGCTCGGCCAAACCATCAATGCTACCCATATCGGGAATAGTTCCAGAAATCCGATGTTGGTGGTCAAACC
This sequence comes from Lissotriton vulgaris, assembly GCF_964263255.1. Lineage (NCBI taxonomy): Eukaryota > Metazoa > Chordata > Amphibia > Caudata > Salamandridae > Lissotriton > Lissotriton vulgaris. Next base: position 300,856,987 of record NC_141685.1, read on the forward strand.
CCACAACCCCCACTCCTCAGGCCATCTCTGGGCGACCCACTTGGTCCCCAGGATGGCGCCAAAGCCCACGCTACCAGCAGCGTCCGTCCGTAAACCCAACTCTGCTGATGTCATGGGGGGCCGGGCGACACTATCCTGCCATTAAAGTCCTCCAGGAATGCCATCCATATCCGCGTGTCCTGGCGAACCTCGGATGACAACCTAGTGCGGTGATGTTTATCTCACAATCACTTCATGGCTTGGGCAATCGACCGAGAGAAGGGGCGTGCCATTGGGATGATCTGTAATGCAAAGTTCAGTTGACCCACCGTCTCCTGTAGCTGATGTAAGGTAACCTTCCTTTTGAGTTGGCACTGGCGCAGAGCCGCCTTAAACTTAAACACCTTGTCTTTGGGTAACCTGAAGCACCCTTCCAATGAGTCAATTTCGATACCCAGGAATTCCAAACAGGTGGACAGGCCAACCGTCTTCCCAGGCTCTAACGGAACCCCGAAAGCCCGCATGAGCACGCAAAATTCCTGCAATGCCCAAGCACACTCCCGAGTCCCCGTCGCTCCCAGAAAAAGGAAGTCGGCCAAATAATGCATGACCTGTTTGTGGCCCATGGACTGTCTCATGACCCACTCTAAGAAAAAGCTAAAAGTCTCGAAGTATGCACATGAAATGGAACAACCCATAGGCATGCATTTAACCATGTAAAATTTGCCTTCAAAGGCGAAACCAAGGAGGTGGTGGTCCAACCGGTAGAAGACGAAAAGCAGATTCAATGTCTGATTTAGCCATTAGTGTGCCCCGCCCCGACCCCTGCAATAGTTCCACTGCCTGGTCAAATGAAGCGTACTTCATACTACAAATACCCTCATCTATAGCATCATTCAAGGATGCCCCTCTTGATGCTGAAAAGTTGTGAATCAGTCTAAACTCGCCCTTTTCTTTCTTGGGTACTACACCCAATGGTGAACACACAAAGTCGGGCACTGGCACTTCCAGGAATGGCCCATCTATCCTGCCCATGGACAGCTCCTTTTCAATCTTAGCAATCACTACTGTAGGGTTATGCTGTACCGATAACTGATTCCTACAATGAGCACTGCCTGTGTATCCCCCTGCCGGGATCCAGAAAGCTTGGGTGAAACCTTCCTGTAGTAGAGCAGCCGCTGCGTGGTCTTGGTATCTGTTCAACCATGGGATCATTGCCAAGACGTCAATGGGAGTGGGGCCAACCAAGCCTTCTACCCTATTCTGGTTTCTTCCCCCCTCTCTGACTTTGATTACCATTTCTAGATCTGCATGTTGTTTCGGGATGGGAGGTGTGACCGCAAATGGCACAGGCATGTCTGAATTTACATGTGCCGGCCGGCATCGCACAGGAGCGCTTATTAAAGTCCCAGCAAAACCCTGCTGGGGTTTTGCAGAGAACACATTGGCTACACTAGTGGGCTGGGCCGGGGCTGTGTTCCCCGGGAACTGCTTATGCCACGACAGCGAGTCAACCTTGTCCCAAGTCAATGACAAGTCGAATTCCTTAAATTTCCTGAAATTTACATCATGTTCCTTCCATGCCTCCCAGGGTACTGCTCGCTCCACCCTACAATCCTGCTCTGGTAGCAAGCCATTGCTGCCTGTACATTAGGAGGGCGTTCAACAGTGATAGCCGTAAGGATGGAGAAGACCCTGATCCAATTAACCAGAGTTTCCTCCACCCTAAACTTAGCACACTGTACTCTCCATTCACTAGGGTGCATCCATTCTTTAAGTACTTTGGCATTCTCCATTTCCCTATTGTCCAATAACAGAGAGAAAATATAAATATACTTTCCCGCCCAAATCATTTCCTTTACCGCCCGAGAAACATGCTGCGCTAAATCCTCACTCCTAGACGGGATCGAACCGTCCCCCCAAGAGAGGCAAAGCCACCTCCTTACCATTAACGGACACTGGAGCCGGTCCACCGTCGCTTCCATTTGGTTGGGCGGTATTCATACCTGCAGAAGAAGGAGAAGAGGAGCCCACGGCCCCACCCGGAACTGTTGCTGCCCTAATCTTTTCCACCATCTTGGCCGCCTCAGCGGTATGATCTAACGTTGAGGGCAACATACCCCCCTTCTGCAGCCAAGGAAGTATAGCCGCTATCTGCGCCGTTAGCTCGGGCGAGATTGTAGCTTCAGAATCCGGCACTGCTGCCGGCACCACCGGCGGGGGGGCCCTATGGGTGCTGGCACGGGAGGCAACGGAAGTGGCCAAACAGGGGCAGGCGGGGCCGGCCCGACAGGAGGGGCCCCCGATGGCAAGGCAGGAGCCGGTGCCGCGGGAGCCAGGACTACCGGCTCGGGGGTAGTGGGAACAGCCATAGGGGCAGGAGCGGGTGCGCTGTGCCTCGATCTCTTGGTCTTGCTCCTTTTAGGTGAGGAGTCGGAATCCCCGTCTGGCAAAGGCGCAGTAATCTGCCGTTTGGGCCTACCTTGTGGGCCTGCAATATCATCAATCCTCTCCATCACGCGAGCCTCTAGGCTATCAACCTTACCCAATCTCTTATCAATGTCATTCATTCTACGCATCATGGCTTGCATCATCATCTCCTTTTTTGTCCCCTTAGCCCCCTTAGCTCCCGGCATGTTCCTGTCCACTGTCCGACACTCTTACTGCTCGGATTCGCAACCCGTGTACCTTGTACCTTCACCAGACGGAGGATACTGTGGGCACCACGCGACTGCGACCGCAACACACTGTCTATTCCGATTGTTAGGGGTGGCCAAACTCTAATGTAGACTCACCCGGCGGCCACACGAAGCAATGAAATGTGAGCTCCCCGCTCTCTTCTTACCGTCGACGTCCTGCGTGTTCTACGTCCCGTACTCCAAACATCCACTGTAAACCGGTATATCAGATGAACGCTCCGGCACGTGCAATCCACGCTCCGACTGTCTGCTTCTAATGTTGCGCTCACACACACTCCAGCGGCAATCCTTGACCTGCAAGATAAGAACAGAAACTTAGGAGGCCCGAGCGGGGGGCACGACCAGTGTGGGGGAGCGTCAGGCGACAAGAAGGGCCACCTGAGCGCTCCCCCCTCCTTTATTCCCGGGGACACGGGGAGAGGGCAGGACCGTCCTCTCCCCCCGCCCCTAGCCCCGCCCCTCCGACCCGGAAGTCTACACACGCCTTCCGGGTCAGGGATCGGGCGCTAGCCAACCGATGGTGTGGCGCACACCTCCCGCGAAATCATTGGACGCCGGGAGATCACGCCCCCCCAACACCGGGAGGCAAGGGGAGAAGGGATCGCCGCACCGCCATGCGGGCCGGGGGGCCGAGGGCCCCCTCTTTTCATTGCTCCCAGTGCGGCACGCTTGGACCAAGCATCATCGCAGGCAGCGCACAAGCTGAGTGCTTCTGGTGCCACTAACTGTACAGCTCAACTCAACGCCACATGGCTGTGGGCCCTTGCTGACTGCTGCCTCCGGCCTACACTGCGGATAGCAGGGCTCACAATTCAGATTGAGTCACGATTAAAGATGACGCAGTCCAGTAGGCAGCAGACATTGCTCCCAGTGCGACCCGCTCGGACTACGCATCATTGCAAGCTGCCCACACGCTGAGTGCTTCAGGTGCCACTAACTTTGCAGCTCAGTTTCACTATCTATCTAACAGTGTCCGTTTGTTCATTATGTATGCATGATGGCCCTGGGCCCTACCACATTACATTGTGATGTTGACTGCGCATGCAACCATGTTACCTCTGGCAGTGGAGAAGACCTCAGTTACGTAACTTTGGGTCATTCTATGAGTACATGGGTAGCGACTCAATGATTAGAGTACAGCAAGGAGAGTGTATAGTGATTTATAAGTGCTTGGGATTGGTGGAGTGATTGGATAAGTACATATGTTGACGGAGCCTAACCACCCAGCACAAGCTTGGTTCTAATTGTCTGTCAACCAGTGGCAACCCCAGGGGAGCGTTAGGATTGCAAACCAAGCCTTAGGAGAGCCAACACTTTGCACGGAGCGTGAGTATGCACTGTGCCCGTTCATTAGGCACCCGCCTTTGGTACGGGATCCTCACAGCCTTTGCTCTAATACCCTGGGTTCACGCTCACTAAAATCTGGGCCACTGGCTGGCAGGAATACCGCACGGATGCCTCGAAAACCGAGTCCAGGAGCTTGGAATTCTCTTTGTGATTTACTGCATTCTCTTTCAGTGGATACCCTCCCAGGTCGTTAATCTCTGGATCAAGGAATTCTGACTGTTGGATCCCCGGAGTCCATTCCACTAGATCCCCTAAAGCAAGTTGCTGGGTCCATGGCGCACCTGTAATAAAAGGCCCAGAATCCTGTTTCCAAGATTTTACCAGTCCCACATGTGGATCATTGACATACAACGGATAGAATCCACGGAATTCTGTAAGCATAAGCGGAGTCGGCAGAGCCGGCGTATGCCAGTCAGGGGCGCAACTAGAGCCACATTTCGAGGGAGGCTGATAAAAATTTCGGGGGTGGCTAATTCTTCCAGTCATAGGCAGAGTGGAGATGGAGGGGCTCTAATAAGGGGTAAAAATACAACAAAACCTCATTAACAAGTAAATGGTCTTTTAAAGACCTGTGAAGTACTCAGGTGCCGCGCTGAGAGCTGCGCGCCCAGCGCGTTCACACTAGGGGGCCGCGCTGAGAGCCACGTACCCAGCGCGTTCACACTAGGGCATTGCACTGAGAGCTGCGCACACAGCGCGTTCACACTAGGGGTCCATTCTGAGCACCACTTTAGGATCGCCACTCCAAACTTTTTTTAAAGAAAATGGTCCCACTCCATTAATTTATATTCGCCCCGAGGACCCCATCCCCCGGGCATGCCCAATTCCTGAATGTTTTTATTAATCATTAGGAAGGGGGGCCTCATGGTCTTCTGTCCCTTGTCCACTTCTGGCCACGGGGACCCCATCCCCTGGGCCTGGCCTCTTCGTTGGGAATGGTGGGAGAAGCCCCAATGCCCCATGGTCCTGCCGGCTCCCCGCCTCCTGCGGGAAACGGCATTGCTTTTGGGAAGGGGAGCTGCTAACAAGCAGCTCCCATTGCCCATAAAGCAATCTTGCTTTGCTTCATTAAAGCGAAAGCATGTTTTCCTCCTCCTGCTTCAACGAAGCAAACCAAGGTTTGCTATGACAGGACGGGATATGTGCTTCCACCCTGTCATAGCAAACAACAATGTCCCGGGGTGGGCTCCCAGGGACATTGCAGGAGCCGGCCCAGGGGGGTGGCGGCCCCCAAGGCCATCAAGGTCTGCAGGAGGGGTGCCATGCAGCCCCCCGCCCTGTATTTTAAAAGCCCGAGTGAGGTGGTGGTCCCCGGGGCTACGAGGGGCCAGCGAGTCCCTCCTTGCATATTTAATTAAAGCCCCGAAGGGCAGCGGAAGGGCCGTGTGCCCTCCCGCACCTAAATGACATAGCCCCGGGGAGGTGGCGGTCCCCGGGGCTGCGGAGGCCCCGCAAGCACCCGCAATATAATTCTATGATTGCCCCCAGAACCTGGCCCACCCGGGGGCTCATTTAATTGAAGTGTGCCTTAGGATCCTTGTGGGGGACCCTGAGCAGGCCTAGGGGGTCAGGGTGTTTCTACCCAGCCCCCTTTTCTTCTTTTTAAACCTTTTTTCAACTGTTTTCTTGTGGCTCTGGTCTATTGAGTCACAAAATGGCTGCCAACCCTTCGTGGTTTGGAGTGTTGGTGCAAACCACAGTGAAGCTTGTGGTCGTGGCAGCCAATCACGGTGAAGCGAATGGTCGGAAGGGTGCGCAAACCGACCTCTGCCCCAAATATCAAAACTTTTATTTCTTAAATTTCTCAGCAACTACTGAACGGATTTACACTATTAAAAAAAAGTCGCTTTCTGAATCAAGCACTACCGTTTTGCCAAATTTGGTGTAATTCCGTTCAGCAGTTCGGGCTGTAGCCTGTAATAAAATTTCCTAGGGAAATTAACACAGAGAATACACTTTTTGGGACCCCTCTTTATTCCCAGCCCGCTTGATGAATCACCCCCAAACTTTCAGTACATGAGCTGACTTGGATAGACCTTTTTTTTGGAGAATATTGCTAAGATTTGTCAAACAACGCCAAAGTTATTAGCAAATCAAAAAATGCCGGTAGGTAATAAATATATATATTTTTAATACATTACATATATGTATAACATATATATATATATATATATATATATATATATATATATATATATATATATATATGTATATGTGTATACATATATATATATGTATACATATATATAAATTAAAATTCTAATTTTTTTTATGTATGTATATCTTCTGCATTCCAAGGGCATGAATGCCAGCATACTCCTGAACGTCGCTGGTGCTCGATACACGTGCTTGTCAGTGCATAATAACATTCTTGTACAGCTCTTAAAATTAAATAGGAGAATGGCACTCCAGCAGTAGTATTGTAGCCAACATTGTTTAATTGATGAGGCTATCAACGCAATTTGGCAGAAGGGATTTAACCAGTTTACCCCCTAAAGCATCACATCGAGAAAGACTGGAGGTGAGACAAGCTCCCCCCAGTGACTGGTGAGAGCAGGCATCTGGAGTCGGATCAGGGACTGGGTACCTAATGGATGTAAACCAGCAGAGTTCTAGAAGAACCTTGATGGTGAAAGTAGAGCATAATGATGCATTTTGACTGTGAATAAGTGCTGGTAGCTAAACCTGGTGTTAAAAAAGGCTTACTGGTTTGCGGAGATTAGTTAACTACGCATTCCATGAAAAACACGCAGTCAGGGAAAAAAATCCGCGTAGCCAGCTTCTAAACTGCACCCACAAATGCTTTGATAAAGCAACTTTACTTGTTAAAAAGGATATAATCAATTCACAGAAGTGAACTTTGACATTGAAAAATATCAGGCAATGAGAGATGGGATGATTTTGGGGGTCCCTCCTAACCTAGGGGGAGGACCAAGCAGATGCCTTGAACACAAAGAGGATACACGTAACTGGGTATGGGTTCCCAGGCAACAAGGCCAAACCCTTGCCTTAAATTTACTAAGAAACAGCTGCCAATACTGCCAATATGAATCACAAAACTTATTTGTAACATCCACATACGAATTAAACGCTATGTAGGCGGGGTCTATTTTTTTAATCAATCTTTTTGATTTTGATTTTGATTTAGCTTTGTCATTTTTTCATTTATTTTTGCAACTTATTCATTGTTCATGGAAAACTTTTTTACAAAACATCAATCTATATACATGTACTTTTTGCAACATAAAACCCTTTCTTGACTTTCATACACATTCTCTCCCAACAGATTTCTCATAATAACCACATACACACTCAATTATTCTGATAGCACCAAATATTTTCTGTACAATTTGTATAATTTTATACAAGAACCATAGTATACATTTTTAGGAAATAAATTGATCCAAGTGCACATATCATTTATATTATCCATATGGTTCAAACAGGAATATGGTCTACGCGTTTCGAACTCCCTTTTGTTATGGGGTTCTCATCAGGACCATAAACTGTAAATGAAGAAAGAGAAGGGGGACTCTTATTAGTTTACTGTCTAGTTCAGTCTGTTAGCTGTTATTACCGTTCCACAACAACCCTTCCGCATCTTACCTCTCTATAATTGTTTTCTGGTTTGAATATCTTTGCAACGACGCTGAACCACCTAAATAGTAAACATGTGTTTAGCTTCCATGTATCCAAAAAGAACAAGAGACACCAGCTATACCATTCAGCAAACTTATAAAGATCACTCACTTGGTTTTTGTCGGTGGTATTCTTTCACTATTAAAGAAATAGCGATAGACTGTTTTAGTGATATATTCCATACTGGTGGTGCACCCCGAATGCGAATCTCGGGAGGTTCCTTACCTAGTTAGATTTTTGTGAGTGCCTCTCATTTAAGGGGCAATGGACTGGGCACCTGCGTTCAGTGCCTGAAAAAACAAAAACGGGGTCTTGTCAGTTTCCTTATTTTTGGGGGTTCTACATCTAGTCTGTTTTGGCATTTCTCGATTTAGTCTGTTCTGGCATTCCCTAAAAGTGATCTTACCTTCCTTTGTGTGCTTCATGCCGATAATCGGTCCGGTCTCTCCGTCCCGGCCAATCTGTCTGTTTCCTGTGACGCGCCACTGTCTATATTGATATCATGTGGTTTGAATCAATAGCGTGGTCGGCATCTTAGAATGGGGGATCTAATATTGAGAATGCACTGTTTGTTCCTTCATAATTCTTCGTTCTCCCTCGCACTTCTTTGGTTGCTGTATATTCGACCACGCTATTGATTCAAACCACGTGATATCAATATAAACAGTGGCGCGTCACAGGAAACAGACAGATTGGCCGGGACGGAGAGACCGGACCGATTATCGGCAACGAAGCACACAAAGGAAGGTAAGATCACCTTTAGGGAACGCCAGAACAGACTAAATCGAGAAATGCCAAAACAGACTAGATGTAGAACCCCCAAAAATAAGGAAACTGACAAGACCCCGTTTTTGTTTTTTCAGGCACTGAACGGAGGTGCCCAGTCAATCGCCCCTTAAATGAGAGGCACTCACAAAAATCTAACTAGGTAAGGAACCTCCCGTGATTCGCATTCGGGGTGTACCACCAGTATGGAATATATCACTAAAACAGTCTATCACTATTTCCTTAACAGTGAAAGAATACCACCGCCAAAAAACAAGTGAGTGATCTTTATAAGTTTGCTGAATGGTATAGCTGGTGTCTCTTGTTCTTTTTGGATACATGGAAGCTAAACACATGTTTACTATTTAGGTGGTTCAGCGTTGTTGCAAAGATATTCAAACCAGAAAACAATTATAGAGAGGTAAGATGTGGAAGGGTTGTTGTGGAACGGTAATAACAGCTAACAGACTGAATTAGACAGTAAACTAATAACAGTCCCCCTTCTCTTTCTTCATTTACAGTTTACAGTCCTGATGAGAACCCCATAACAAAAGGGAGTTCAAAACGCGTAGACCATATTCTTGTTTGAACCATAAGGATTATATAAATGATATGTGCATTTGGATCAATTTATTTCTTAAAAATGTATACTATGGTTCTTGTATAAAATTATACAAATTGTACAGAAAATATTTGGTGCTATCAGAATAATTGAGTGTGTATGTGGTTATTGTGAGAAATCTGTTGGGAGAGAATGTGTATGAAAGTCAAGAAAGGGTTTTATGTTGCAAAAAGTACATGTATATAGATTGATGTTTTGTAAAAAAGTTTTCCATGAACAATGAATAAGTTGCAAAAATAAATGAAAAAATGACAAAGCTAAATCAAAATCAAAATCAAAAAGATTGATTAAAAAAATAGACCCCGCCTACATAGCGTTTAATTCGTATGTGGTTGTTACAAATAAGTTTTGTGATTCATATTGGCAGTATTGGCAGTTGTTTCTTAGTAAATTTTGAACACAAAGAGCACATAACTTTGACTCTGAATAAGTCAAAATACAAAAGCATTGAAACCTTTTCATGAAGCTGCAGTTCAGCTCTTTGTAGAATTTATAGTATTAACTCTCAGCTCAGGGTTTCAATGCTTTTGCATTTGACTCATGAGAGACATCTAGTAACAACTAGTGGAGCTGCAGCTTGATGTAATAATTTTAATGATTTTGCATTTGACTCGTGAGGGACATGTAGTAACAACGCTCTTTGTAGAATTATTTTGATATTGGATACTATAATATTCACTGCCCACTGATAATCTTGTCCCATAATGCTTTGCAGACCTTTGGTTGGGATTGTATTTTTGCCCATAAAAACTGTGCTTGGGGTGGTACTAAGAGGATGGGACCATCACTGAATCGTTCAGCAAGATGTGCTCTTTGTTTTCAAGTCATCTGCTTGGTTCTCTCCCTAAGTTAAGGAGGATCCCAAAATCATCACCTCTCTCACCTCTTAATAAATGTATACTTTTACTTTTGTGAAATGACTATATGCATTTTGGCATATAAAGACAGAGTTACTTGTTATTTTACCAAAAATATATAAGGTCTCTGTTGGCGGAGCGAAGTTGCGGATTTTGACCGAGTTTTTGTTTGAGGAGTTCTGACTAGTAGTACTCCGCCAACTGTGCCCACTCTTATTACTGGTATGAGACTCACTAATGAGTTACACTGCTGTGGTGAAACATTTGGTGATATCAAGAATGTAGGCCTGGGCAGTTCTGGAAGGGACAGTAACTACTATTTTTTCTATTAAAAAAATGTATATCGCGTGAATTTGCCCAGAATCACATAATGTTGAGCGTCATAGCCGAGACTCGAACCTTGTTTGAGGTCGACCGCTCTATCTGTAAGGCTATATCCTCTCCCCGTATTTGAACCGCATATGTGGAATATGCCAGCAACTTGTGGACTTCAAATAAATGCATACAATGTTTTAAAAATGTTCTCACATTTGATCTTAGCGTGAATCGGTTTAGTAAAAGGACTAGATATCTTTTTCATTTAGACATGAGTGGATCGTGAACAAAGTTGTTTAAAGTAGTGTGTGAAATATTGGAATTGTTAATGTTGGGTTTTTGTCATTTTATTCCTAATGATGCAAGGAGACCAAATACATATTAGGTGCGTCCACTTGGGTTGGATATTGAATCAATATCTTGTGATGTTTATAGTCACTCTGCATCAAGGATGACAAGCACAAAGTATTTTTCAATCAATTGGAAAAGAGACATGAATAACTACCCCGCATGATATACCTATCTACTGATTTGTAAGCCTTTTTTTTCAGAACAATTTGATTTGTAAGCCTTTTAAGCACAGCATAAATAGCCATTAAGAGATTTGGTACACTACAATATGGAGTGACACATTGTTTGAATTGCCTAGTCCTTTATCTTTGTTTATGTCTATAGGTGAATTGTGATTTTCTTAAAGTTTTTTTTAAATACAAACAAATGAAATGGTGTTGCTATCGTGATCATGGCTTTGACTGAAAAGTGTTAATCGCCTAAGCTATTAAACTATGTTGGCTACAAGTTGGAGTACCATTCTCTTATTTTAAGAGGTATACATATATATTGAGAAAAAACGAAGGTTACAGGGACGTTATAGTTAGGAAATAGAATTTTTAAAAAAAATTTGGAAAGGTTACAGGGACTTTATAGTTAGGAAATCAAATTTTTTTTAAACTTAGAAATTCACAGAAATAGACAAAGGTTACAGGGACATTATAGCTAGCCTAAGATTTCAGTCATGCAAACCCAGTTAAATTCAGGAGTTATAGTTACCTGAGCTAACTATAACTTACGCCCCTGTAATGCACTGCTTATGACCTCACATATCAATCATAACATGGTCAGTGACATCATTGATTACATCACTTATGACATCTCAAATGACAACACCGATGATATCATCCAGTGATTGTGAGTGTTTTCTAAAAGTTTCTGTGTGTTAAACTTGTGTACTAAGGTATCACAAAAGTTAAATGAGTATACTTTGTGTACTACTGAGTGATTCCTTTTTTTGACATAGTTTATGTGAGTCGCTATGTGACTGTGTGCATCCGTGTGTGAGTGTGTGCCTGAGTGAATGTACAGGTGTGTGAGTTGGTGTCTGAGTGGCTATGCGGGTTTATAAGTGGGTGTCTCAGTAGCTGAGTGGGTGACTTAATGGCAGTGTGAGGGGCTGAATTGGTGAGAGAGTGGGTCTGTCAGTAGCTGTATGGGTGGGTGAGTGAGTGAGTGGCTTTATGGATGGGAGAGTGGGTGTGTCAGTGACTGGATGGGATAGTGAGTGAGTGAGTGAGTGAAAAGACATTTATATAGCGCACTACCACTCCAAGGAGCATCTTGGCACATTTACTCCAATAGCTACTAGCTGTGAGTGAGTGGGTATATGAATGGCTAGGTGTGTAGGTGGCTCTATGGGGAGAGAATGTCTGGGATTGGTTGTATGGGTGAGTGAGTGGCTGTTTGAGTGGTTGTTTGGATGTGTGAAGTGGTATGTGAGTGGTTGCATGGATGATTGAGTAGCTCGGTTGAGAGGCTGCATGGGTGAGTGAGTTTATAGGTGAATAACTGGGTGTGTCAGTAGCTGTATGGGTGAGTGTGTGGCTGTGTGAGTGGCAGCATGAGTGAGTGGTTGTTTGATCAGGTTCAATGAGTGGGTCTATGGATAAGGGAGTGACTGTAAGTATGTGAATGGGTCTGTGAATGGTTACGTGAGTGGTTGTGTGGGTGTGTGAGTGTGTATATGAAAGGTTGTAATGAGGTGTGAGTGGTTCCATGGATGATGCTATCAATGATGTAATTTGAGATGTCATCAGTGATGTAATATGTGAGGTCTAAGCAGTGCATTGGGGGTATAATTTACCGGTAGCTCAAATAACAATAACTGCTGAACTTCACTGGTTTTGTACAAGTGAAATCTGAGCCTAACTATAATCTTCCTGTAAACTTTGGTTTTTTTAGTGAATTTCTACGTTTTTTAAAATTCTGTTTTCTAACTATAACTTCCCTGTAATCTTTGGATTTTTAAGTGAATTTGTATGTTTTTTAAATTTTCTTTCCCAACTCTAAGCACTAACCTTTTACACAGAGTGTGTAAGTGAGTGTATGAGTGTCTGAGTAGGTTTGAAGTGAGTGTGAGAGAGCATGAGTGGGGCTTTGAGTAGGTAAATGAGTGTCTGAGTGGGTCAGTGAGTGGATGTGTGAGTCTCTGATAGGGGTGGGCGGAAACTCCACTTCGCTGGCGGAGTTTGCAGAGTTTTGCCACTCTGCGCTCCACTTGGAACATGGAGTTCAGCAAACAATCTGCCAACAGTCGGCTGACCAGAGTTTATGTGTGGGCTCACCCCTAGACTTCATCCCCAAAGAGTAGTGTGGCGTGAAGCGTGTTTGCAGAGTGGTTGAGCATGGGAGCGGGGCCTCCGACGAGGTCTGAGCAATTCACTGTGAGGGGTGTTACTTGTGACAACAATAGGGGTTCTTGGCCCCAACCACCATTAACAGCCAAGGGGACGTTATCCTCCAACCAGTAGTGCACCAGGAGGTGCATTTGCAGAGTGGTTGAGAAAAGGGGGGGGGCTCCTATGAGGTCTGAGCAATCCCACTGTGGTAGACTTACTTGTGGCAACAATAGGGATTCTTGACCCAAACTGTACCTTACTTTACTCAATGCTACTCCACTCTGTGCCACTCCACTCAAACACAAAGTAAAGTTGATCAATAAGGGAACTATACACAAATGTCTCTGTTTTATATCAAGCTTTTGACTGAAATGTTGCTATGTTTTATTAAGTACTTTCAATATTTTTGGCAGCTAAGGAAACCATTGAGCATGAAAATAATGTGACTTGGTCAGGATCACAAAAGCGAGCCAAGTCTGGAAGCCAGAGTTAGAATCAGACTTTCAGGTTCCACAGCCAAAAACCTACGCAATGCACCACACCTCAGCACACAAAGAGGAACTCGGTACACTAACTGTCCCAGCACATTACACAACGGATGACTGCACAACTGGGTCAGGTGTTTTATGCATGAATGTGAGATGTGATGCATTTTCAAGAACAACACATTTTAGATGTACTTTTTTCCCTACTGCAATGACAATTATTAGAAAAAGTCATCCAGGCCCGCAGCTGCGTTATGTACATCAACACATTGAAAGGAATGTTAGAAAGTTCAGCATCCAACAAAAATGAACGGGACTTAACCACCAAGATAGAACCCCATTCCAGGCTTGCATGACTCAGATGCCTTTAGCGTGAAATAAAATCCACCTTCCTGCTATAGTCCTGGCACCGTCTGTACTCTGCTGGTTAAACTCCCCCAGAACCAGTTAGCATAAAATAAAATCCATATTTCTGCTGTGATGCTGGCACCATGGCATTGCCATCAAACATATACACCACAGGATAATCTTACTCAGGAGTGTGCAATAATGTCCACTTCTTGATTGGTGCAGGCACAAGCGCACTGCCGTGAAACATGTACACCACTTGATACAATCACCTAAAAGGCTTAATAATGGGAAAACATACACCTTCCTGCTGTGGTGCTAGCAGTCCTTAATTTAAGCCAGTGGTTTCCGGTGCTCGGCACCGGCACTTAATTGCCAACACGGGGGCTTGTAACAGGTCTGCAAATGGTGGCACTGTCTGTCTTATTTAAATATCAGATCAACAACAATTGTTAACAGCTGTCATGCCCATTACTTCCATGAAGCCAGTCTTCCAGAGCCTTAATAGCACTGGCTATGAAATCAACCCAGTCTTGGTTGTGTGCCTTATGTGTGTCCCCAAACGTAACCATGTACTGCCCTCTGGGTAAACCAAACCCATCTATGAGGGCATGCCTCACGACTGTGTAGTCCTCAGTATCTTCCTCCTTGACAGTAAGAAGTAGTTTGTCTCTACTTTTGCTGACAAAGGTGAGCCACAGGATAGCTGCCCACTGCCCTTGAGGTACCTTCTGTACCTTACAGACCCTCTCTAAGGCAGTGATACATTTATGGATATCATCCCCCTCCTAGTAAGGAGGGACTATCCTGCTCGGGTTCCTAGTATCAAAGTACTGTTCCCTGATCCTAGGCTCTCTAGGGCTGCAACCATGGGACCCTAGTCAGAAATTCTTCCTAACCTTGTAATTCTAGGGTCTCCTAATCAAGGGCCAAATGCTCTTTCTTGAGTCTGAGCTTAGCTCTTCCATGTTTGAGCAGTTGGTATTCCTTTTTCTGTGGGTTCCTTCCTCTTGCCGGAGCTGGCGGTCCGTATGGAAGTGTTAGAGGCATTGGAATTAATTGAGGAGGACCTAGAGCTCCTCTGGGCTTATTTCACCCTCTCAGGAGGAACAAAGGGGTCCTACCTCTAGGGGCATCCTCTGAGGCTTCTAACCCATTCCCTGGAAGATCAGAGTTTACCAGTGTGGGGTTTTCAGACCCCTCCTGGCCAGGCGCAGAATTGTGGTCACTGGCCTTTTCTTGGGCCTCACCTTTCAGAATTCTGAAGGTCATACTACAGGAGCATCTGCAAGAGTTGCTCTGTGTTAGGGTTGCTACCCGTCTTTAACTTCCTGGATGCAGCCGGGTTCTTAAGTTCCTGAAACTTAAGACCACTGTAACTAGAAGGTTGGACCCACTGGTTTCCCCAACAAAGGACATGGTGTCTAGGTCTAGTGTGGGGTTGCACCTACCTAGCCTAGTGAGACTAAACTTCTAAAGATTGAAGAGATGGTTGTACTAGACACAACTGCCAGTCCAAAAAGTTCAGTAGAACTAACTAATTACAGAAAAGTATTGTATATTTGCCCAAGCTAGTGATGATTTTGTATCTACCTAGATTAGCTGGTTTAGATAAGCTGGTAAAACAGTGCAGGCTTAAATCCCAACTGCTGCACAACAATGTAGGATGCTGGCATAGTATATGATGCGCACTTATTTAAGTGAAGCATCTAGCACTAATCCAGGCAACCATTATGGAGATTTTAGTGTTCTTTGATAACCTTTTGTAAGCTCTCAAAGTGGTAGTTATGGAGAGCAGTCTTCAAGTTTATCCTGAAGGAGTGCTAAGCAGCTTGTTTTACAAGGTCTAATCATGTAGTGTACTTTAAATGAAAAAGAACCACACAGTGTATATATAAATATATGTCTATTTATTACACAACACTCACTAACACATTGGTATATCTCCTACCCAGAGATAAAAACATAAATACGCAATAATACTTCAATTGCAATATGGCAAGTAGCACAAAATACAGTGGTCTCCAGGGGAGACCAAACCATATATTAAGAAACTGGATTGCGAACTGTGACTGGAGATGGGACTTGGACTAGGAGACTCAGAGGAGCTAGGGACACAAGGAACCCCCCAAACGAGACTGAGTGCAGAGTGGAAACACATCGGCATGATCAATAGAAGTCAATTGAAAAGTTGCAATTACAGTTTTCAAGAAGAAGGACCCTTCCAATTGAACCCTGAAGAAACCCCATGGAAGACAGATGGTTGGAGAATCACCCCCCGTGTATACCCCAGGAACCAGGATACCTACACCAGGGAAGCTCGGTGCATAGGTGCCAACTGACGTCGGGAACAGCCGTAGACCACAAAGGAGGACTTCAGGAAAGATGCCGCTGGAGAAGAATGTGGAAGAGTCTGGTGGAATCCAAAGGTGGATTCTTGAAGTGAAGAACCTGTAAGCAGAGAGGACAGAGTCTATGGCACTCAGAGGTGACCAGGAGGCAGGGTAGAGCAATGCCCACAGATGTCGGTTCATTCAAAAGTGTTGACAGTGAAATTGTCACTGCTGCTGTGAGGACCAAGCAACGCTGAGAAAGACTAGGAGCTGTGCACAAGCAGTTTCATGTTGGAAGTCGAGAAATGTGGGGTCGATGTCTGGTGGGAGCAGCAACAAGCCTTGGTAGCTGCAACAGGTGTGGAAAGCAAAGATGGAGCAACGTTGGGAACAGCAAGGTCCAAGGGACTCACCATAAACAGGAGAGTCAGAGCAGGCCCGAGCAAGCAGGGGAGCCCACTGGAGCAGCAGATGACCCTCAAGGGGACCCACAGGCCAAAGCTACAGTAGTCACAAGAAGACCTCGAGCAGCTCACCAAGAAGAAGGTTGTGGTGAGGATACTGTACTGTACTGTACTTGGCAGGAAGAGATGCTGGAGGCAGGAGCTGCTTGTAGCTCGAAGGTCTCTGGAGTGCTGACCCAACAGGCCTTGGAAACGGCATGCTGACACGGGGCACAAGAGTTTGGTCCTAGTGGTTCAGACAAGGGATCCAGGCCGCAAAATTACAGAGAGGGCAGGTCAGGCCTCGAGGGAGTTGCAGAACTGCCACCTATGTTGCTTGGCCTTATGAAGTTTGTGAGACGTAAGGAGCAGCAGACCGGTCAGCTTCGTTGGGGTGCCTGCAGATGCAGAGGTGTGACTCCTTCCCTCCATGGGAGATTATTTTGGGTGGCCTTGATGCCCACTGATCTGTTGAAGATCCTGGATGAACCATAGACAGACAATGAAGAGGACTTGCAGAACAGTGATACCAGTATCAGCAGGAGTCTTCTGTGATGCATTTTCGGTTCCAGACGAAGTCCAAGTGTCCAGACGGTTGAAGAAAAAAATGGTTTCAGTCTTGAATCTTGTCCCACGACAAATCTAAGGACGCATTTACAGGTAAATCCTTAAGTACACTAAGGGAAGGGTTAGAACAACTAAAGGGTCCCTACTAGAGGAGGGGCTGGACAGAGGGAAGGATACTCCCATTTGCTTTGTCCAGTTTCGCACCAGACCGGAGCCAAGGGCTCCCCTAAACTAGCTCAAACTGGAGTATGGAATAAGGGCACCAAATGTGCCTTCAAAGTAGTCTGGTGGTGCTGGCAAGTCATGTCTTGGTGGTGGTTACATCTCCATGTGACAGGAAACCTATTGTTCTACCTTCCCTTGCTTGAGCTCAGCTTAGCAGCAAGAGGGCAGAATCATGTCTGAGGTCTGCAGCAGTACTAGCTTGCTGGCAAACCCTGAAAGGCTGTGACCGGGATGACTGGGGGCTTCCCATAGGAGCCCCCAATGCATGGAATCATACCTTGAACACCGGTAAGGTAATGGTATAGAGAATTTTTCCAACATGCTTGCTACCAAACATGCCCAGATTCGGCACAGCCACTACATAGTTAGCCATTGTGTAATGGCAGGAGGCCAGTATATGTATAAAAATGGCAGACCACACTTACAAAGCCTTGGGAATCGACTCTGGGATTTTTAGGAGTGTCTTGTTCATGTAGGGGCACCCTCACACTTGTAACCAAGCACCCTGCCCTCAGGACTGAAGTGCCTGCCATAGGGGTGACATAGGTTTTAAGTGCAGTGACTTAGGCTATAAGGAAACATATCTGTCATAAGTGGTGCTAGCACCAGCCTACGCAGGCTGTAATGGCAGGCCTGTAGTCACAGTTTGAGTGGTCTCTCATGGGTGGCACAATACATGCTGCAGTCCGTGGGAGACCTCAGCTCTGGGTACCTTAGTACTATATATTAGGGACTTACAAGGGTACACCAGAAGCCGATTGTGAATGTACAGAAGTACTCACCATGGTAAATTTTGGGAGAAGGCACAGTGACTGAGGTCCTGATTAGCAGGATCCCAGTCAGACTAGTTAAAAAAACATACTGAAACCAGCAAAAAGTGGAGTAGATCCTACTTTCCTACACCCCCTTTCACAACCACGCTGCAAATGCTTCTCTTGGTGCACTACTAGTTGGGGGATGAAGTCCCCTTGGCTGCTGAGGGTGATTGGGAGAAAAGAACCCCTATTGTTGCCACAAGTATGTCCCTCATAGTGGAATTGCTCAGATATCGTCGGAGGCCCTGCCCCCTTTCTCAAATACTCTAGAAACGTTCTTCCTGGCACACTACTCTTCAGGGATGAATGCACTAGAACACTCTGCTCTGAGTTTTTGCTATACTCCGCATTCCAAGCGGAGTGAGAAAAATCTGCAAACTTTGTTGGCAGAGTGAAGTTTACTGCCCTCTGCAATCAGAGACTCACACACCCACTCACAGACCCACTCAGACACTCATATACCCACTCACAGCCCCACTCATACTCTCTCACACCCACTTACAAACCTATTCATACACTCACCGAGACACTCATTGACACACTCAGTGTTAAAGGTTAGTGGGTACTGTTAGGAAATAAAATATAAAAAACTTTACAAATTCACTTAATAGTCCAAAGGTTACAGGGGAGTTATAGTTAGGAACTAAAATGTTAAAGATCATAGAAAAAAAAAACATTTACAGGAACCTTTTAGTTAGGAAATAGATTAAAAAACACTTAGAAATTCACTGAAAAAACCAAAGGTTATAGGAACGTTACAGTTAGGCTCAGATTTCACTGATACAAATCCAGTGAAATTCAGCAGTTATAGTTACATGAGCTAACTACACCTTACACCCCCGCAATGCACTGCTTATCACCTCACATATTACATCACCAATGACATCTCAAATGACATCACTGATGACATCATCCACAGAACCACTCACACCTCCATACAACCTCTCATAAGCACACTCATGCACCCACACAACCACTCAGCAAATTCACAGACCCATGTAAGTACTTACACTTGCACAACCACTCCCTTATCCATAGACCCTCTCACACACTCATAGAGCCTGATCATACAACCAGTCACTTACTCATAAGCCACTCACGCTGCTGCACATTCACCTATACGGCTACTGACACACCCAGTTATTCACCTATATACTCACTCACCCATGCAGCCTCTTAACCGAGACACTCACTTGCTCATTCAACCATTCACACATACACACACCCTCACTTACATACCCATTCACACATCCATACAACCACTCACACAGCCACTCCCTCACCCATACAGCCAATCCTAGATACTCACTCTTCCATACAGCCACTCACACAGCAGCTCACTTAACCGAACAGTCACTCAAACAGCTGCTCACTCATCCATAGAGCCACTGACATATCCATTCACTCCCACTTACTCACCCATACAGTCACTGACACAACCACTCTACCCATGCAGCCACTGACACACCCACTCACCCACCAATACAGCCACTCACAAAGGGCCCGATTCACAGAATGAACTTAAGACTCAATTCTAAACTTACTACTATTTTGGTATTCACAGAATGCACGTACTACTTTTGGCATTCACAGAATGATCTGCCCCCCCCCCCCCCCCACAGTTCCTGCAAATGAGCCCTGAACATTGTTCCTTGGAGTGGCCAAATTGCAGGTAGAGTCTGCAGAAAAGGGGTTACCCTGAGTAAACCAAAAACCCCTTATTGGATCCCAGGCTGAATGTCTGTGGTGGATGTGCCAACCCACGTACTCCTGCAGGGTCCTCCTTGAATGTTACCACATATTTCCTCTTCCTATTCCAAATCCCACACAGGTTTGTAATCTTTTGCCCACCTCTGATGTTGGCACAATACCTGGGATCCGTGTACGGGTTGTACATCCACTAGTACAGTCTTCTTAGGCCCAAACATAGGGATAACAGCGACATAGAAAGCATTACTGTTTAAAATGAAAACATTAGGCAATGAGAGAGCTGATGATTTTGGGGTCCCTCTAACCTAGGGGAGGACCAAGTAGATGCCTTGAACACAAAGAGCATAATCAAAAAGCACATTTTGTTGAACTTCAGTGGTGGTCCCATCCTCTTAGGACCCCCCCAAGCACAGTTATTGCCAAAAAACTATCCGAACCAAAGGCCCTGCAAAGCATTATGGGACGAGATTAGCAGTGGGCAGTGAATAGTATAGTATCCAATATCAAAATAATTCTACAAAGAGCTGCAGTTCACCTAGTCATTACTAGATGTCCCCCACGAGTCAAATGCAAAGCATTCAAATTATTATTTCATTAAACTGCAGTTCCACTAGTCGTTACTGGATGTCCCTCACGAGTCAAATGCAAAACCATTGAAACCCTTTCATCAAGCATTTGCATTTGACTTGTGAGGGACATCTAGTAACCACCAAAAAGGGGGGTCCCAAAACATGTTTTCTCCATGCAATTTCCCATAGGAAACTTTAGACATGGCTACAGCCCTAACTGCTGCTATGTAAATCCGTTCAGTAGTTCCTGCAAAATTCAAAATAAAAAAGTTTGATATCTATGGCCGCCCACCCTCTGATCACAAGCTGTATGCTAATTGGCTGTCAATACTCCAAATTAGGAAGTGTTGACAGCCATCTTGTGCCTCGGTAGAACCGAGGCACAAGAAACAGAAATAAAAACGCGCAAAACACAAAAATGGGGCAGGGTAGAAACACCCTGACCCCCTAGGCCTGCTCAGGGGTTCCCACAAGGAACCCCAAGGCCCAAAACAAAATGTATTAATTTTTTTAATCACGGGATGCGCGTAGGTTATGCGCATCTGGCTGCAAAAAAAAAAAATGAAGCGTGGGCTTCTGCGATTTATTACTAATTAGCCCCCGGAGGCCAAGTCCTGGGGCTTTTTACAAATATGTGGTGGGGCTTTCAGTCCCCCAAGTCCCGGGGACCGCAACCCTGGGGCTTTTAAAAAATATGTGGGGGGGCTCACAGCCCCCCAGCCCCGGGGACCATCACCCCCCCGGGGCTTATAAATATATGGGTGGGGGGCTCAAAGGCCCCCACCAAGCCCGGGGACTGCCACCCACGGGACTTTAAGAAAAGATTTGTGGGGGATTCAAGGGGACTTAATCTCCCAACCTAAAACGGCTACAGAGCGTGTTTACACAGTGGTGAAGGGAGGGGGCGGGCCTCAGGTGATGTGTGCAAACACGCCCTGAGGCACGTTTTAAGTTGGGGAAATAATTCCCATTCAATCCTGAGGGCCCCTAGGTGTCAACTAGCCCACCAGGCACTTCCAGTAAGTTGCAGAGAGGTGGTCCAGGACGTGCCCCTTTTTACACTTCTCTGCAACGGTGCTTACTGGAGGTACCTGGTGGGCTAGTTGGACCCAAGGGATACTCAGGATTCAAGGGGACTTTATCCACCAAATTAAAACGGCCACAGGGTGTGTTTGCAGCTCAGCCCCCCTCCCTTCACCAGTAGGCAAACGCACCCTGTGGCACGTTTTAAGAGGTAGTTTTAATCCCCCTGCCCTATTATGTACTACGGTCTTACAGAGGAGGCCATGGTAATCACAGGGGTACCCCAACGCATGGTGTTCCCTATTGTATGTAGGTGTTTTTACTGTATTCTAAGTGTTTTTAGCATAGGACTGGTTAGTCAGAGTCAGTTACCACCAGTACCCATCTGAAAAAGTTGAGGGTACAGGAGGATTTTGCAACAAGGCCTCTTTCTGCTCCTCTGTTTGTTCTTTTTGCATGTCTTCCTTCTTCCTGCACTTTTCTTCGTCTTTGAGGACTTCTGTTGCTTCTTTCTGCATTTCTTTTTCTTCTTTCTGTGTGTTTTTTCTTTTTTCTTCACATGTCCTACCTCTGTAGGCATAGTTAGAAATTAGCATTCAAAAAACCTTAGAAATTAACTGAAAAAACCATAGGTTTCAGGCACGTTATAGTTACAAATTAGCATTTAAAAAACTTTTGAAATTCACTGAAAAAACCATGGGTTTCAGGCACGTTATAGTTAGGAGTTAGCATTTAAAACACCTTCGAAATTAACTGAAAAAACAATAGGTTTCAGGGGAATTATAGTTAGTTGGACATTTCACTCGTACAAAACCATTGAAATTCCCCTGTTATAGTTAGTTCAGCTAACTATAACTCACGGGCTTGCAATGCACTGCTGATGACGTAACATATTACATCACTCATGACATGGTCAGTGACATCACTGATGACATCTCAAATGACGTGCCTGAAACCTATGCTTTTGTCAGTGAATATATATATCAAGGAGTGAAGGAACTCCGAAACGCGTTGGGCACCCGTCTGCTTAATAAAGTCTACTGCAAATAGAGGCCACGGCTCCAGTGAGGTTAATTTCTCAAGTTACTAGCTTGGGCATGAGTATATATATATATATATATATATATATATATATATATATATATATATATATATATATATATATATATATATATATATATATATATAATAAACAGCTTCACTCGTTTTGCGATGAAGTACGGGCCACACCGATCCAGTCAAGTAAGTGATGTTTTAGTTGGGCAAAAAAACAGGAATATATATATATTTGTGATAAAAAAACATGTGTCTTGCAACGCTGAAATTGCGATCTATGCACTAAAGTGTCCTTGTGACAAGACATACATTGGGAGTATGATACATAAGGGCAAAAAGAGGGTACTTGAGCACTTAAGTGCAATCAAGAAAAATGATAAACAATACCCTGTAGCATGCCATTTCAATTTTGCGCATAACCAAAATGCTAATTTACTCAGATTTTGTGTTATTGACTGCATTCCCTTGAGAGAGAGAGGGGGTAATAGAACCTTGGAACTCAGAAGACGAGAGTCTAAAATGATTATCAAGTATAAAACCTCAGCTCCCAGAGGGCTGAACCTTGATGAGGAAATGTCAGTACACTTATGTCAGACTTAGCGGTTGTTTTTAGTCCTCATGTTTTCTCTTGATGTCTTTTAAGGTTTATAGTTGTTTTTTTAATTTTGTGCACAGTAGTATCTAAATTTTAACAACAGTATTTTCTGTCTGGTCTATTACAGATGTCAAGATGATTGACTGAATCGCTCACTAATGCTAAAAAAAAAAGGAAACACAGCACTTTCCACATACCTAGGGATTTCTGCACTCACTGGAGCAATATGTAGCACACTACACTGAGAAACAGAGTAGCTACTGTTTTAAGGCTACCATTTCGGCTTTTAGTAAGATGTTTGCCCACTGGGGCTGTATAAGTTGTTCGAACAAGCAGGCATTTATCGTTGATGCGTGCACCATGGATTGGTTTTTAATTGATGGAAATACATGTTATTTGTGTCTCTTGATTACTGTATTTATCGTTTGCCCACTTGGGCAGCAGGGGCCTTTGGCTACCTTACATTTAATCTTATGATGCAGGCACCATGAATTGGTCAAATTCGATATACAATTTAACAAGTTCACTTGTATTTCCTTGCTTGAAATGCTGATGCTTAAACATGTCTGTTCCTTTTTTATTAGCCGCTTATAATTATGAAAGTGTTTTACTCCCGCTCCATGTAACCGCATTGGTGCAATATGAATTTGTTACCGTAAAACGTTACTTTGTTTCAACAAAAACTTTAATGATGATCTGATACTAACAGAAGTATGTTGTTTATATTCATTGCTAAAGCACGTTATGCACCTGTATCTTTAAAAGAAAAAGAAAATGCACTAACCTTTGCCCGTGAATAAGGAGTGACGTTTAACTCCGAAACACATACAGTGGAGTAGCGTACAGCGAAGTGATGTTGACTGGAGTGGCCTAGAGTGCCGTGGCATACAGTGGAATAACATACAGTGGAGTGTTGTATAGCAAAGTAGTGTAGTGTGCAGTGGCGTATAGTTGAGTGAGGTAGAGTGGAGTGGTGTACAGGTGAGTAGCATACTGTGGAGATTCGTACAGGGGAGTGTAATGCAGTGGATTGACATACAGTAGAATAGCATACAGTAGAGTAACGTGTACTGAAATGGCATAGAGTGGAGTAGCATAGAGTGACGTAAAGTAGAGTGGAGTGGTGTACAGTTGACTGACATACAGTAAAGTGGCATAGTGCAGAGTGGCATAGACCTAAATAGCATAGAGTGGAGTGTCATATAGTGGAGTAGCATAGAGTGGAGTAGCGTAGAGTGGAGTGGCGTTGAGCGGAGTAGGGTACAGTGAAATAGCATAAAGTGGCTTGGCATACAGTGGTGTGGGGTAAAGTTAAGTGGCGTAGAGTGTAGTTATGTGAAGTGAAATAGCATATAGTAGTGTGGCATAGAGTTGAGTGGGTTGCAGTGGCATACAGTGGAGCGGTGTAGACTGGAATAGAATACAGTATGATGTTATAGAGTGGAGTGGTGTGCAGTGGAATAGTGTACAGAGAAGTGGCGAAGAGTGGAGTGGCGTAGAGTGGAGTGGGGTAGGGTATAGTAACATATAGTTGAATAGCATAGAGCAGAGTGGTGTACAGTTGAGTCGCGTACACTGGAGTGGGGTAGTGTGGAGTGGTATTGAGTGGCGTGGCATAGAGTGGAGTAGTATAGAGTAATGTAAGGTACAGTGTAGTGGCATACAGTGGAAGAATGTAGGCTGGAGTGTCGTAAAGTGAAGTGGCGAAGAGTGGAAGAGCATACAGTGGAGTGTAGAGTACAGCAGGTTAGAGTGTACTGAGGTAGACTGTAGTGGCGTACAGTGTAATAGTGTACAGTGGTGCTTTGAAGAGTATAATACCGAAGAGTGAAGTGCCGTAAAGTGGATTGCTGTAGAGTGGAATGCAAGAAGAACAATTGATGGACAGTATGCAGAGCAATGTCATACATTCACCCCAGTACAGAGATCTGGGCCTAAATCCATCTTTTTTTTTTGCTCACCATGATATTCCAGTTTGAGCCCAGCCATATTCAAATCAGTCTTGACCCTGCGCCCAGTGGGAACAGTCCAGCCCGAACCATCTGAATTTTCATAGTAACCTTTCTGTTGGAGTTGCTGAAGCAGTTTAGTACGAGCCTCTCGACTGTCGTCTTCAGATGGTTTGCTCAGGACCTTCGTCTTCCTTCTTTTAGAACACTGGAGGTTGGAGGATATGGACAAAGGGTCCTGCAGCAGGGACGCCACCGGTGAGCCAGAGTACCGGGCCGACATGTCAGGGAGTGCTCGGGCATCTTCAGGAGTGCATACCACTCGAAGCTCCTCCTGGCACACAAATTGGAGATGAAAGGGATGGCTCCATTTATATCTAATGCTCTGGGCTTGTAAGAGACCAGTGAGAAGCTTGAGGGCTCTCCCTTGCTGCAGTGTTATTCAGCGAAAGATCTTTGTAGAGTCACAACCAGTGGCCCTCAAAGTCGATGGTTGGTAGTTCCCGGGCGGCAGATAGCTGGGATCCGAAGGTTTCAAGCGACGGGAAAATACTCCATCAGTCACAAAATTAATATTAAGGTGCAGGAGCGGTGGGTAACTATGCCCGTTTCACTGCCCGGTCTTTCTATGGAGACGCTGGCGGGGATGCACCGAGAATTCCAGTGCGCGATGGCGGGAATCTCAATATGAGAACCCTCGCTTGGAACCCTCGGATCCCGGCTATCTGCCAAATTAAGATGTTCTATATTCGTCCTTCACTCTTTCTGGATCTCTCAGTTTATCGTGCTGCCAGGAGGCTCTCTATTTACATTCAGTCAATTAATTGTTCAGTCCTGATGATGATCGCACTATTTCTTTTGCATGGGATCGAAACGTTGTCGACCAACTCAATAGTGTCACGCTTAACCAATGTGTAAAAACAGTGTGTTCTCTATTCTGGATAGCTTGTTCATTCTCTCATCCAATTAAGCTACCATTCTTTTGTTTTGCCTGGAATTTTTCATGTTCAAATGTTTTGTTGTTTTCCTTTCCTTTGTAGTGGATGCAGGATTGCGTCCCGCTCTATTGTTGTTCTCTCATTTATGTTTAACTAAATCTATCCAATTTATTAAAAATTCTCTGTCCGGCTGGACAGTGCATAAATATAGCGCCAATCGTGGTCTATATTTCATTTGTCACTATTTATATGTTTTTCTGAGGACCATTGTTTCATGATATATTTAACTTTTGTAAAGCCAGTCATTTGCCAATTAATTGATGCCTTGTCACCACCATGTACTGCGTTACGTTTGCGAAACGCTATGAAATTTAACAGAACTACAGTGACAACAGATATCACTAAGTTAAAATGCCTTATAACGCAAAAATACTTACCCTACTAACCTGTACTACCCAAAAGGATTATCTGCACAACATACTCTACATTCCTGCCAAATTTCATTGAAATATGTTCAGTCATTTTTGCACTACATGTGGGTGCAAAGTCAATAGGAAATGCATTGTTGACAAAATGCATTTTGGGGCCCCACTTTCTTCTTCGCGTTTCTTGACGAATCTCTACAAAACTTTGCATCATCCCCCAATGTAAAAAACAGAAGTAGCTCTGCAAAGTGGGTATTCGTCAAACAGGTGCAAAGTTATTAGCAACTAAATAACCAAGGAATTCCTATCTCTGGGAAATCTAACTATAACTACTGGGTTAACTAAAATCAAAAGGTCTTGGCTAACGCTAGAAATAATAACATATTTTGTACATAGCACTTTCTACCACAATGTTGCCATTTAATTTGGCTATAAATACAGTACCTAATTTAATGACACTGAGTGTGTCTGCCCCCAAAGGATGAAGTACTAAGTAGGCCCTGCTCATGCTCCAACTGATACCTTCAGGTTGGACTTAAATGTCAGCGGATAGCTCAGGTCAGTGTAATATTTTTCTGCCACTTGCTTCTGAACTACGACTTTCTCTTTTTCAGTAAGGCAGGAAGTCGTTGTCTTGTATCTAGCCGATTCAGCGTCCGAGGCAAGTCTCAGCCAGGATGCCCAGGAAGGAGAGATTCTAGTCATCATGCGGCCAGAACGTTCGTGGTGGTTGTCTTGTGGAATAAATAAATTGTATGTATTCCGGATTTCTGCCTAATATTTACTTCATAAATAAACCTTGGAGTTACCGGATCAAGGGGGCGTGCGAGTCTGTTTATCTACTGCACGGGACAGTTAGGGCAGGCTTGCCAAGAAGCGATATGCCTGTGACGGGAAATTACAGGAAATACATTTATTTTTAGAATGGGAACAACTCTTAGCCAAAATTAACTGATGCTGAGGGGCATGTGCTCCTATTTGTCAGCTGGACCGACTAGCAGGACCCGTGCTTACCAGAACGACATCGTACCTCTCTGGTGGCAGACACGTGTGGAAATAAATATGTGTTTGAAATATGGGTAAATAATGCACTGTAGATGTAACTAAATACTCGGAATTCAAGAATCTCTGCTCGCACCACAAGATGTAGCGGTGAACCGTGTACTGCTTGCACCCTGATGGCATTACAGGAAGTGACAGCACACACATTTGGAATCTGATGACGCAACAATGTGTGTTTAATAAACATCATCCAGTTAACACTGGAGAATGCAGCATATACCTGCACAGTGATTGATAAATAGACACAAACAGCTACTAAACCCTGAAAAAAAAAACTACAGGCATATTACTTTTAATAGATTTGAAGAATTTGATAAAGCACAGTTGCAAAATAGTCTACAGGAATAGTCTACAGAAATAATGTAGGATAATAAATACAAGCAATAACTAGTTACACCTACATGATGCCCAGGGGTGAATAAAAATGTGCTCAACTATCACACAGTACCCTACAGGCCCGGTTCTAGAGGGTGGGCCGGGTGGGCCGGGCCCACCCAAACTTTGGCCTGGCCCACCCAAACATAACCCTTGGCCCTGGCAGTGACGTCAGCAAGGCCAGCAGAATATGGCCACTGCAAGTTAAAACGTTCTTCGAACGTTATCTTTCTTTAGGAGTTGCGTGATTGGGCCTGGGCTCGCACCCCCAATCAAGCATCTCCTATTAGGCAGGTGGGCTGTGTCCCCGCCGACTCGTGCAGGTACATTAGGGGCACTGCGAAGGGGACAAAGCCTTTTGTTGGAACTGGATTTGTGGATAATTAATTCTTTTCTGCTGGTTAAGAGGAGTTTGTTTTGCCGTTTCGTTTTCCTGACCTTCCTGACCCCTTGAGCTGTTTGATTACCCGATCCGGCTGTGACAGAGTTCATAAGGAGCAGGTAAGAGAATGTGTGGCTATTGTGTTTTTTAAATCTGTGAGAAAGTCATACTTAGAACGCCGTGTTTATTTCATTTTCATTCACATCGTGTGTTTAAATCGTTGGTATCATTCATGAGTGTTTCTGCAAGGATGCACGACAACTAAATGTCCAAATAACCTTGGGGATTGTTGATCTTGCTGGAGAGCGTTCTTTTTTTTGGTTTGTAGTATTTAAATGCAATAGAACTGTAGTTAACGTGGATAGCTCAGTGGGTTACTGCCTTTGTCACAGAGATCCTTTGATACATAGGACAGTGTGATCAAAGACGTGTATACAAACCAGAATGGTATAATTAGATTTTTTTTGTATCGCTAGTTAGTTCGAATTTTCCCAGTATTTCATTATTCTAATGTTGCAATACAGAGTTTGGGCAGATATAATTTCTAATCAGTACAGCCAACCACTGGGGTATGCTTTAAATCCTGTGTTTGTGGTTCTCCAGACCCAACCCTCTTAATACATATTGCCACCAGCAGCATGGATGAGATGTGATTCTTACACCTGGTAATCTTCATTAGCTTATGTGACATTCCCTATAGGCTGATTTGGATACTTTTGTGAATCATTGTGTCTGCATAATGTGTGTGTGATGTACAGTACTGTGATACCCTACACTACGAGTAGCGCTATACAAGAAATAAAATGCATATGAGAGAGGGGCTATGGAGTGATGATGGGCTCTGTTGGAGGGTGGCAATGAGGGAATCCGAGGGGGCATCATGAGGGGTGGAGATACGGAGAGATGGAAGGCACTGGTGGAGGTTGTTTGTGAGGGAGTCTGAAGAGGAGGTCATGGGGGAGGGGCTTTGGAGTGATGAGAGGCACTGGTGGAGGGTGGTAGGAAGGGATTCTGAGGAGGAGGTCATAAGGGGGAGTTGCTTTGGAGTGATGAGGGGCACTGGTGGAGGGGTAGGAAGGGAGTCTGAGGAGGAGATCATGAGGGGGTGTTGCTTGGAGTGATGATGGGCACTGGTGGAGGGTGGTAGGGAGGGACTCTGAGGAGGCGGTCATGATGGGGGGTTGCTTTTGAGGGATGGGCACTGGTGGAGGGTGGTAGGGAGGGAGTCTGAGGAGGAGGACATGAGGGGCACTGGTGGAGGGTGGTAGGGAGGGAGTCTGAGAAGGCGGTCATGAGGGGATTGCTTTGGAGTGATGGGCACTGGTGGAGGGTGGTAGGTAGGGAGTCTGAGGAGGAGGTCATGAGGCAGAGGGGCTTTGGAGTGATGAGGGGCACTGGTGGAGGGTAGTAGGGAGGGAGTCTGAGGAGGAGGTCATGAGGGGAAGAGGCTACGGAGAGATGAAGGCCAGTGTTGGAGGATGGCAATGAGGGAATCCGAGGAGGGGGAGGTCATGGGGAGGAGCTACGGAGAGATGAGGGGCAATGGTGGAGGGTGGTAGTGGGGGAGTCTGGGAGGAGGTCATGAGGGGCACTGGTGGAGGGTGGTAGTGGGGGAGTCTGAGGAGGCGGTCATGAGGGGGGTTGCTTTGGAGTGATGGGCACTGGTGGAGGGTGGTAGGGAGGGAGTCTTAGGAGGAGGTCATGAGGCAGAGGAGCTTTGGAGTGATGAGGGGCACTGGTGAAGGGTGGTAGGGAGGGAGTCTGAGGAGGAGGTAATGGGGAGGGGCTATGGAGCGCTGAGGGGCACTGGTGGAGGGTGGTAGGGAGGGAGTCTGAGGAGGAGGTAATGGGGAGGGGCCATGGAGCGCTGAGGGGCACTGGTGGAAGGTGGTAGGGAGGGAGTCTGAGGAGGAGGTCATGAGGGGAAGAGGCTACGGAGAGATGAAGGCCAGTGTTGGAGGATGGCAATGAGGGAATCCGAGGAGGGGGAGGTCATGGGGAGGAGCTACGGGGTGATGAGGGGCACTGGTGGAGGGTGGTAGTGGGGGAGTCTGGGAGGAGGGTGGCAATGAGGGAATCCGATGAGGTCATGGGGGAGGTGCTTTGGAGCGATGAGGGACACTGGTGGAGGGTGGCAGTGAGAGACTCAGGAGGAGGTCAATGGGGGGAGGGGTTATGGAGCGATGAGGGGCACTGGTGGAGGGTATTTGTGTGGGAGTCTGAGGAGGTGGTCATGGGGAGGAGCTTTGGAGTGATGAGGGACACTGGTGGGGGGCAGGTAGGGAGGGAGTCTGATGAGGAGTTCATGACTGAAAGGGGCTAAGGAGAGATGAAGTGCACTGTTGGAGGGTGGTAGTAAAGTTGTCTATCGAGTAAGAGGTCAGTGGTGGGACACCAATAAATACTTTTGCACCAGCGCTATATTAGACCCTGTAATGTTTTTGCTTATTTAATTAGCAGTTGAGTCATTAGGGCCACTGTGTAACAACATAGTTTAAAGTGTGTGCTAATTATATTTACTCTTATATTCAGGGTTTTCAGTTTGAAGGGGATTTTACAAATCTTTTTAGTGGGATTATGGAGAATGAAACCAGGTGGTGCCTGATATGGGGCTGGGGACCTAGGTTAGCTGTGAGTTAAGGTGCATGGTAGAGAGATTGTAGAAAATTGATGATCAGGCCTGGAAAGGGGTGTACTGCAGAGTCTGGGGTCAGATGGAGGTAATAATGAAGAGAGATTCTCTCTGAAGGCTGGCAATGAGGCAGGCTGAGTAGTGTTACTTGCCTGATACTTCCACCTTAGAAACCTCCTCTGCCCATCAAAAGGACCTTACATGGGATCAAAACACTTTTTGAGAGTGTTAACGATTAGAAAGAGATTTGGAAAATAATGGAGGGCCCTGAATCTCCTGTTATCCCCTTCTATCACACGCAGGAGTACAATTTTTTTTATTTGTAGGCTACCTCCAGAAGCGGCACATTGAGCTCGCAGTGGCCCACCCAAATGCGCCCTTGGCCCACCCAAACAAAAATTCCTGGAGCCGGGCCTGGTACCCTATAACAAAGTGCTCAACTATCACACAGTAAGCTATAACAAAGTCAGGGGCATATTAACAAAGAACAGTGTTAAATAGCGCCGAGCGGGCATAGCGAGGATTTGCTTAACGCCGGCTATCGCCGGATCAGGTCACCGATATATCGCGTAAGTTACAAGGCTTATTAGGCCTGGGATGCAAATTCCATTCGCGGAATTTGGAGAATTTGGGTAATTTCCCGTTCCGCGGAGAACGCGGAATTGCCCAAAATTCTGCGTTCCGCGACTTCGCGAAATTTTTTGCTTGTTTGCGTTCTTAAAATGCGTGTTCACAAGATATTTCCCCCCGAGCATGCAAACAGCGATTGCGAACAGTAAAAAAACATTGCGAACAAGCAATTCCGTTTGTTCGCTTAATTTCTGCGTGTTCGCTGAGATTTTTTACGATTTCGTGGAGATTTACGTAATGTGATTACCCAAATTTTGACCACCCCTAACGCTTATCTCCACGGCGATGTGTAATCCTGCGATTGCCGCGAAATGCAGGATTATCACTGGGAATCCAGTGATAATCCTGCAGCGATAGGGGAATACTTAATAATAGGGAGATGTGGATTAGCCACTCAATCCACCTCCCATCTAAAATATATGTTAGTCAGGAAAAAAACAGACGTACAATAACAGCGATAACCATTGTTAGCGCATCTTTAAATATCGCTAAGGGTGTCCTGGGCCGTATTGTAAATACGGCGAAGGTCAGTTAGCATTAATTTACCATCTGTTTTCCCAGGGAACGCCTACTTTGCATCTCATTAGAGATGCAAAGCGAGGCGTTCACAACACGGGAGCAGAATCAAGGAAACACGCGCTAGCGTGTCCTTGTAAATAATGCTATAATATTATCGCCACTTTTTGTCTAAAAGGGATGCTAAAGCGGCGATAAGTTCATCGCCGCACCTTAATAATATGCCCCTCAGTGACTAAAAATATTTTAAATTTGAAACCCCCATCGAAAACACAGTCTGTGGGTGGTACAAGTTCAGTTTGCGATTATAATGCCAGCTGAGTTTGTATTATCAGATGCTTTCTTTTAATGCTGCACCTTCAAAAAAGATAGGGCCTGATTCACAAACTGCACTTTGTAGTACATTTTGTAGCTACACAATGTAAAGGTTGCCTATACTTATGTGTGGAGTTCTATGCCAGGACGGTTGAGTCTCCGCAAAAGTAAGTATGGGTTTTAGTTGTAAATATGGGAGGGACTCAGGGGAGTGGGTGGGAAAAGGGGCAGACTTACTCCTAAAGAGGATGGGAGTAGGGAGGAGTAAGAGGGGTTTAGTTAGAGTCAGGAAGGGCATTAGGGAGGGACATCACCCAGCCACACAACTGTTAGCCAAAGCTTTATTTTGGGGGGGAGTCATGGAACTTACACTTCTTTAGTAAATTTAAACTCGGCGTTTGTGAATACCGAAAGTAGAAAACTTAGTTCAAAGTGTAAACTTACTCAAAAGTGTAAGCTACCTTTGTGATTCGGGCTCTTTGTGTTTAAGTACAAAAGGAAGCAGAAAAAACACAAAGTACAGTTGATCAAGAAGACAACTATACACAAACGTCTCTGCTTTATATCAAGCTTCTAACTGGGATTTAGCTATGTTTTATTAAGTATATTCAATCTTTTTGGCAGCTAACGAAACAATTGAGCATGAAAATTATATGATTTGGTCAGGATCACAGAAGCGAGCCAAGAGTGGAAGCCAGAGTTAGAACTCAGACTTTCAGGTGCCACAGCCAAAAACCTATGCTATGCGCCACACCTCATCCCAGCACACAAAGAGGAACTCGGTTCACTAACTGTCCCAGAACATTACAAAATGGGTGACTGCACAACTGGGCCAGGTGTTTTATGCATGAATGTGAGATGTGATGCATTTTCAAGAACAGGACATTTTTTTTCCCCACTGCAAGGGGAATTATTACAAAACGCCATCCAGGCCCGCGGCTGCGTAATGTACATCAACACATCGAAAGGAATGTAAGAAAGTTCAGCATCCAAGAAAAATGAATGGGAACTAACCACCAGGACAGAACCACATTCCAGGCGTGCATGTCTCAGATGCCTTTAGCGTGAAATAAAGTCCACCTTCCTGCTATAGTGCTGGCAGTCTGTAGACTACTGGTTAAACTCACCCAGAAGGCGTTAGCGTAAATAAACTTCCACCTGCTGTGGTGCTGGCACGAGAACACTGCCACTGTTGTGGAACATGAACACCACTGGATGCAATCACCCAGAAGGCGTTACCGTAAAATAAAGTCCAACTTCCTGCTGTGGTGCTGGCACCAAATCACTGCCATGTAACATATACACCACAGGATAATCTCACTCAGGAGTGTGGAATAATGTCCACTTCCTGCTGTGGTGCTGGCACACTGCCACTGTTGTGAAAAATGACCACTGGATACAATCACCTAGAAGGCTTTTTATAGAATAATGTCAGCCTTCCTGCTGTGGTACTACAGCAGTGCTTAATCTGAGTCGGTGGTTTCCGGTGCTCGGCACCATTACTTAATTGCCAACACCGGGGTTTGTAACAGCCTGCCACATGGTGGCGCTGTCTGTCTAATTTAAAGATGAGCACAATAACAATTGTTTATTAATTCAGTATACATTAAAAATTACTATTGACTGTCACCCAAGCCCTTCTGGTAGCTTTGAGGGCCTGGAATAGACTGAATTGTCACACTTGAAGGAGTGTGATGATTAGTAATTGTGTTGGGAGGGGCAATGTGTGGTGCAAAATGCAGTAGCCTCCTGACAAGGCCCTTGGCATTTTTTATTTTTTTTACAAATTAAGCGGGGCACTGCAGTGAAACGTACACCACAAGAAAAATTCACCCAAAAGGCTTTACTGTAGAATAAAGTCCACTTTCTTGATGTTTTCCTTCCACCAGGGTACTGCCACTGATGTGAACGTCTACTCCATGGGATACAATCACCTAGCAGGATTTTTTATGGAATAGCGTCCGCCTTCCTGCTGTGGTGCTGGCACCGGAACACGGCGATGAAGCATGTACACTACAGGATAATTTCACCTAGAAGGCTTTATTGTGGAATAAAGTCCACCTATCTGCTGTAGTCCCAGTACAGGGGCACTGCCACTGCTGTGAAACACGTACACTACAGCATAATCTCACCCAGGAGTGTGCAATAAAGTCCACTTCTGCTGTGGTGCTGGCACCCAGGCACTGACATTTAACCCACACACCACTGGATAAAATCCTTTAGTGTTGAATAAAGTCCACCTTCCTGCTGTGGTCCTTGCACCAGGGCACACTGCCAATGACTGAAATATGTACAACACATGATTAATTCACCATCAGTGGTTTTATTGTGGAATAAAATCCACATTCATGCTGTGCTGCCAACTCCTGGGCACTGCAGTGAAACATGAACTCCTCTGTATAAACACACCCAGAAGGCTAAAGTATGGAATAAAGTCCACCTTCCTTTTGTGGTGTTGGCACCATGGCACTGCATGAAACATGTACATTTCTGAATACACTCACCCAGAAGACACTTTTGTGGAATAACGTCCACCTTCCTGCTATGGTGGTTCCACCAAGCCATTGACAATCTCATTAAATATGTAAATCACTGGATAAACTCACCAAGAAAGCTTTAGTAGTGTGGAATAAAATCCACCCTAATGACCGCCTTGTTAGCTGAGGCAGAGTACATTTCAGAATAAATTCTCTCAGATACTCATTGATTTCTTCTATTAGAATGAGCTCTAGGGGGCACTGTCTAAGAAAAGACACTGTATGGTGTGACACTGGTATGGGTACCTGTCCAGCTTCAGAGAAAGTGTCCAGGGCTCACCTTTGCTACTTGGCGTCTCCTGGGTACCCACAGCGCCTTGCCATTTCTTAACCCCTTCGATGCTCATGACGAGCTAAGCTCGTCAATCAGTACACTGCGCGTGTGCTATCCACCATCCTCGCACCCAACCGTCGAGCCAACGCACCCCACCGCCACCCTCCGCACCTGGACCACGGTGACCACCGAAGACACAGCCCGCACGATGAACACCATCCACTCCGGATCTCCGACCGACCCCTGCCCCCACCACATCTTCAACAAGGCCGACTCCACCATAGCACCCCTACTCCGAGATGTCATCAACACCTCCTTCGACACCGCCACCTTCCCGGAGAGCTGAAAGCATGCCGAGCTCAGCGCCCTACTGAAGAAACCCACAGCGGACCCCACCGACCTCAAAAACTTCCGCCCCATCTCGCTCCTCCCTTTTCCTGCCAAAGTCATCGAGAAGATCGCCAACAGACAGCTGGCCGCCTTCCTCGAGACTAACGGATCCCTCGACCCCTCGCAGTCCGGTTTCAGAGCCAACCACAGCACCGAAACCGCCCTCATCGCAGCCACCGATGACATCCGAGCCATGCTCGACAACGGGGAAACAGTGGCACTCATCCTCCTGGACCTCTCTGCAGCGTTCGACACTGTCTGCCACCGCACCCTAGTCCAACGCCTCAGCAACACCGGCATCCAAGAGAAGGCACTGAAGTGGATCATCTTGTTCCTCGCCGGAAGAACCCAGAGAGTCCGCCTCCCCCCGTTCAGATCCGAGGCCACGCAAGTCATCTGCGGCGTCCCGCAAGGATCATCACTCAGCCCCACCCTCTTCAACGTCTACATGAGACCTCTCGCTACCATCGCACGCCAACACAACCTCAACATCATCTCCTACGCCGACGACACCCAGCTGATCCTCTCCCTCACCAGAGACCCCGACACCGCCAGAACCAGCCTCCACGAAGGGCTGAAAGACGTCGCCGAGTGGATGAAGAACAGCCGCCTGAAACTGAACTCAGACAAGATGGAAGTCCTCATCCTGGGACCATCACCCTCCGCTTGGGACAACTCCTGGTGGCCCCCAGCCCTGGGCACCGCCCCCGAGCCAACAGACCACGCACGCAACCTGGGCTTCATCCTGGACTCCTCCCTCTCGATGACCAGTCAAGTTAACGCCATCTCCTCTTCATGCTTTCACACCCGCCGCATGCTCCGCAAGGTCTTCCGATGGATCCCGACCGAAACCAGGAAGACGGTCACCCAGGCCCTCGTCTCCAGCCGACTGGACTACGGAAACACCCTCTACGCCGGAACCACAGCCAAGCTACAGAAAAGACTCCAACGCATCCAGAACGCCTCTGCCCGACTCATCCTGGACATCCCCCGACGCAGCCACATCTCCGGCCACCTGAGGGACCTGCACTGGCTCCCCGTCAACAAGAGGATCACGTTCAGGCTCCTCACCCACGCACACAAGTCTCTCCACAACCTGGGCCCTAAGTACCTCAACGACCGCCTGACCTTCCACACACCCACCCGCCAGCTGCGATCTGCCAGCCTCGCCCTCGCTGCCGTACCACGCATCCGAAGAACCACCGACGGAGGCAGATCCTTCTCCTACCTGGCAGCCAAGACATGGAACTCCCTCCCCATCCACCTTCGGCTGACCCAGGACCACCTCGCCTTCAGGAGACAACTCAAGACCTGGCTGTTCGAGCAGTAGCGAACCCCTTCCCCCAAGCGCCTCGGGACCCTTCCGGGTGAGTAGCGCGCTATACAAGTATTATGATTGATTGATTGATTGATGACGAGCTGAGCTCGTCATGAACAATGGGAGTAAAGGATCTGCAGCACAGAGGGGGAATTGCTGCAGCACTGATGGTGTTAATGACACCTCTGTCTCCCTGACATGGCTTGACTTTTATTAGATGACCTAATGCATTCTGGTAGTGGAAGTATGATGTCCCTACACTGAAGCCAACTGGACTACAATACCAGATTACACTGGTTCAATAAAGAAACCTGTTGGTCGCAGTGCATCTTTTGTTCAGGTGGAGTCTTCAGGATAACTTAATGGGCGCAGTTCACGGAAATCCCTGCGGACAGCTTTGCAACCACCATGATGTAACCAACGCAACAATTGATCTCTTGCAAGTGAGAATGTGCTTCGTCTTGATAGTTTGGGCTACTAACTCCGTATTGTGAATCATTTGTCATTATTATAATATTTTTTACCGTGAGCAAAACACGATGTTCACCGTGCAGGCCAAAGGATGTGTGAATGTGTGATATCCTGCCCTATCATGCTCTTGGGGACGGGGGTAGATGGTGCATGAAATCACTGTAATACCCTCCAGAAGAACTTAATCTTGCCCTCCAGGAGGAAACAAAAGGTTGGCAGCTACGTCAAAGAGCAGAAGCAGCTGTGGAGACAGAAAGGGATGCTGTATGGGGGTATTACTGTTCTCTTGACAATGCGGTGTGTGATGTCCCGGTAAGGGAATGACCATGGTACAACTAAGGTGATGCATATCAGTTGTGCGGAATGGTATCTTTCCTAGTTTCCTGTGGAAATACTATTTTCTCAATTAAAAGTTGTGCTGATTGCAGAATTGCACCAATTACAAGCACTTGCATCTGTGCTTATATATTACACCTCTAAGAGTAGTGTAATATACAGGGCACAAGTCCTGAAAAAAGAAGTGGGGGGACGCTGTCACTGGAAGTGACGTCACGACAGGAAGTGACGTCACGAAAGGTGCCGAGCTCCTCATCCCAGAGAGGCCAAAGAGTTAAGTCCAGCTGTTTGGCAGGGGGATTGCGCCCCCCCCCCCCCCCGGTAAAATAAGTGGGGGGACGCCGTCCACCCGCGTGGTACCCCGACTCGATCCCTGGTAATATGTGAGACACAAGGGGCTCAGAATTGGGTAGAATTGTGCGGTAAAAGCCCGAGTAATTCCAGGACCCTGTGTTATTTTCCATTCCAGGCCTCAAACTTGTAGATGACTGGTACAAGGGCTGGACTACCAGGCAGTAAAGGTAATGCCGCACCCGTCATTACTATGCCATGTGCAACGGACAACTTTCAATCGGCCCCTGAAAGGCAAAGACAGAAAAGAGACAACAAAAAGTTAAATGTTTAGCTTCAAAGAGGAAACAAAGCCAAGAATAGGGAAATAACAGCAAGTAACGAGAAAGCAAACGAAAGACAATCAAATAAATGCCATATGGGATAAGCACAATTAATAAGTTAAGTATTAAGTAATGAACACAAAGAAAAATGAAAAACTAAGAACCGGGAAAAGGAAGATACTGGAAGGTAAACTAAGACTTAATAACCAAAAGCTAAACCTCGTATTAATTGTTCCCATCAACATCACTTTAGTTAGCTAGACAGACACGCTAAAAACAGAAGAGGCTGGGGGAGTTGCCAAGCTCTTTGCCAGGAAGTTGGAACATGAAACCAGCAGTGGGAGAAGTGTTCGGGCTCCAAAACAGATGACAATTTGGTGCCGTTCCACCGTTCACCATGAAAGTCTCGCTTCCTGCAAGCCTGGGGGAGTGCGTGCGCGCTCTCCCTTCTTCCTTGTGGCGCGTGGGCAGGTGCAGCCAATGGCGGGGCGCGGGAAGCCAAGGGGGCGTGGCTGTTCAGGAAGCCGCATTAGACATTTCCCATCAAGTGTCACAGCCTGCTGCGTGCGGCTGGAGTGACTAAGACACAAACATGGCGGCTGCCCAATAACTTAAAAGTGAAATTTGTTCAAATGAGTCAGGGAGCATTTTTGGCAAAGCAAAAAAGGTACGAGAGGGTCGGCCTCCTTCCCATTCGCTCCCTAAAACTATTTCTTACTTAATAATTATTTTCCCTTAAGGCTTTCCCTTAATGTAGGCCATATGGGAGGCGAAACTATGCTCGAGGCCAGGCAACAATCTCTCGAATACTGTTTATGCCAAAAGGGTTGGGAAACTAGCCAGTTATATTTGACTCTTCAAAGGGGCCTCTTGCACAGTTCACCCATCCTTTAGGAGACATAAACATACCAGTTAACACACGTTTCTCTACCAGTCACAGAATGGCCAAGGAAGAGAAAGTATGCCAGGGTGTCTGGCAGGTGAATGTATTTACCACTTTTCTGTACAGAGGCATGGATCTCTTAAATTTACAAATTATTTGTGGCATAGCACATGCCACCTTTGAGGTGAGGAGGGCAGTTGACATCAGAATGGGCGAGGCAGGACTATGGGCGGGGTCACTGGAATTATGCGATTGTGCTTTTGCTGCGATTTCTGCATGATTATAGATTTACCATAATACATCCTCTGCTGCATAATCAGCAGATTTTAGCAAAAAAAAATTTGTTTCTAGCCCGAACGGTTCAATAGTTACAAACAATGCAACAACAGGTGTTGCAGCGCAGTGAAAGGACCTTTGCAAAGCTGGACTGGTCACCTTTATTGCTTATTGATATACTTGAGTGCTACATTTGTACTAATGTAATGCAACCACGACCTAGAAGTGTTACCAGGTTTAAAAATGATTAAATGATTTAGTAATACTATTACAAAATGCGGCATAATCTGCCTTTTCTTGCTGCATAATTTGGCCTTCTCCTGCTGCAAAATTCCAGTGGCCCTGACTGTTGGCCATTTAACTGTAGTTTTGCTTGGTTACGACAATAACCATGCCCACTGAAATTATGCAGTTTAGGTGTTTTCATCATAATTATGGATTTGCAGCATTTACAACATAATTCATCATCTGCTGCATAATTTGCAGGTTTTACCCGCTGCCCCCCTCCCGCAACATTTTTTTTTCTTCAAACGGATTAAAAGATATTAAAAACACAGTGACATTTGGTGCTGCACTGTGGAAGTCTTTTTCCGCAAAAGTTGACTGGCTGACCTTTCTGTTGCCTATTACTGTATTTGAGTATTAGACTGTTATTAATGAAATAGAACCTTGGCTCGGACGGTGTTCACATGTATAGAAAAGACAAAAAATGCAGTAAAAATAATGTCAGAAAATGTCTCACATAATGGCATATAATTTCCCTTCTCCTGCCGCATAATTAGGTCCCCCCGTCGCATAATTCCAGCTGTCCTGAATATAGCTGAAAAGTTACTAGAAAATGTTCTGATGCAGCGTGATTGCAGGCACAGTAAATGCATGAGGGGCCATGATTACAGATATCTTAAATGTACTGTAATGCGTAGTTTACATCACAAATAAGTGGAAGAGAGCGGAATTGCACGCAATGTTACTGATGTGACATTGTTGCACGTACAATTACTGTTGGGGCAGGATTACTGGCACAATAATTGGTGTGCCATGTTTGCAGACATGTTAACATCGGTTGAGGCATTATTTCCTGCACATACACTTTCTGAAGGGGCTGTTGACATGCACAATAACTGAAGGGGCATGTTTTCTGGCACAACAGCTCATAGTGCATGATTACAGTCACAACAGTTCGTTATTACTGGCATATTAATAGCCTGAAGGCATATAGTCCCCGGCGCTGAAACTGAGTGGTAGGATATCATTACATGCAGACTGTCTGGCATGTTTCGATTCCTGGCACGGCACCTATTGTATCACGTGGAAAGATTACAGTCAAAGTAAAAGTGTGGATGGGGT
The DNA here is from genome assembly GCF_964263255.1 of Lissotriton vulgaris. Taxonomy (NCBI): domain Eukaryota; kingdom Metazoa; phylum Chordata; class Amphibia; order Caudata; family Salamandridae; genus Lissotriton; species Lissotriton vulgaris. The sequence goes on from NC_141685.1 coordinate 300,897,721, forward strand.
GTGATTAAATGCACAATGACGTGTTTATGTAGTGTAAATGTAGCAGTCCAGAGCAACGCATACCTTTATTGCCCTACGTCATAAAAGGATACAATAAAATGTTAATTTTAATAATTGCAATAATGAAGATATGTTTTTAGGTTTTTAAATAAACAAAGTGCGAAAAAATACCTGACGCACTTAAAAACCTACATTGCCACACCAATCACCATTTACAGAAATGTGATAATAATACATAATAATAAACGTGTTTATAAATTCAGATTTAACACTAAGGAGAAAATGAAAAAAAGTGTAGAAAGCACACGCAAGGACAGGCGGGACCTATTTTCTCACCAGTGACTGGTTGGAAAAAGTACTTATTCTCTCTAGTTTATCTTTTTTATAAACCCTGCTTTTTGGCAGAGCTATGAACCCCATTGCTAATTTCTTTTTGTGTGGATGCCTGCGCGTGGCGGTGACAGGCAGCAAAAAGGACACGGCAAGAGTGCACAGCGTTTATTCTACGACCTTTTTAAAGTCTACCATAATCGAAAATATTCCCCTTGCTGTCACACTGACTTCTCGTGCACGACTTCGCAGCAGATGTCGCCTTAGGAGGCAAGGCTCCTGCAGGCGGCGTCTAAGGGGAGCGCGGTATCGAAAGAGACAGCGGCAACCTGTTCGCTCGCCGGGAGGGGGCGCCTGCCAGGGACCTGTCACGCTCGACACGCACGTTCGTCAGGGCACGGTGCGCGGCTTGCGTATCCAGGCCAAGGTTGGCCTGGCCTTGCCTCGAGCCTGGAGTTGGCTGGAACCTCAGTCACCGTAAGAGGGCCTGTTCACACTGCCCTGCGCCGCAGATTGTGCTTCCGAGGAAAAAGGCCACACCCACCCAGAACACAGAGGGATGAAGCCGCGTTGTGCTTGCAAAGCAATTGATGCACAAACTGAAAGGCTTCACGAAAGCAAAGATACAGGGCTTATTTATGAGCCCATGACACTTTTGCGCCGCTGGTGCATCACTTATTGTGATGCACCGGCGGTATAAAAACTGCACCAATATGCGCCCTATTTACAAAGTGACGCAGCTAAGCAAATGCGTCACATTGTAAAGCCTTGCGCTACATTTGACCTGATTTAGGTATAATGTATGCAGGCTGGGCATTCCCATGTAAAAGTCTTGCAGAAGTGGCGCATTGAAATATATAAGATTTCAGTGCACCACTTCTAGGACGCCATTGTGGTCAAAACCTTACGGCAGGCGTAAGACTGACGCAGGCCCTTTCACGTGGGGCTTGGCTTTTCCTATGTGAAAGGCCATATTGCTGGAGTTGTGTCTGAGTTGTGTCTGTTTTAAGACACACCTCAGAAATGCGTCACATTTGCCCCTCCAGATGTGTCAGTACTGACCTATCTGTAACTCCTTGCAACATGATGCACCGTACTGTAAATACAGCGCATCCATGGTGTCGCAACAAGGCGCACTGAGAAGTGTTGCATTTTTGCATTGTCACAGCGATGCAAGACTTCTCATATATAAGGACCACAGTTTGTAATGTACCAAAGTCCCCGGCACTGTATGTCAGCGGGGCAGAAATGATGCAGGCCGACCTTCCTGCTACTTGGAGGATGTGGCATGCCTGTAAGAGCTCATTCGGTTACACAGAACTGAATATTTGTTTTATTTGTACTTTTTTCTATAAAATGAAACTGGTCCCTGATGGCACTTAAGCACTGTACATGTGTAGGAATGGAACCTTGCAAAGAGTATCAAAAACCTATAAACCTTTAACAAAGTTCTTCAGATTGAGGTAGCACAGGTTGCATCAATCCAGAACAGTACCCTAGACCTAGTAACTGAACCCCTTCGCAACAAAAGTCACAACTGATGACCAGTCCCTTCCTAAAAAAAACCTGGAAATTACACTAGCTTACAAACCATCCACAATGGGCCACACGCAAGCAAGGAAAATGAGCCCCCACTCAGAGTTTGAGAGTAAACAACAGTTATAATTGGGGTGTATGCAGTGCTTTAAATGGGCCGGTACTCACCATACTGAGAACCGGCACTTTTTATTTTTAACCTCCCGAGTACCGGCACTTTTTCATCGCCACGGAGCGTACCGGTACTCATGACTGGTAGGCTCAGTGGTACATGTGCTGCTGAGGATGAGGCTGTCTGAGCGCCACTCTCAGTCAAAGCGCCACTGTAGCCCTGTGCCGAGGCGGTGCTGAATCATTCAATGGATCAATACATTTTGTTAGTGTGGCAAGGGAGCAAGCTCAGTATCACGCTGTGAGTGACAGGGTCCGATCAGACCCTGCACTTTAGATCACAGGTGTGAAATTTCGCAGCCACTCAAGGTCCAGACAACTGGCTGAGAGTCTGCAAGGAGAAAGCCGTGGGAGGTAGGAACTGGCGGCATTGATGCTCTCTTGACCGGGTGAGAGGGGTGTTGGGAGACACTCTCTCTCTCCCTTTTCTGTAGTGCAGGCTTCGACCTTCACCTGTCTCCTGCTCCTTCACTTTTCGCCATCGAGATGTCTCTACTGGCTCCTTCTAGTTTTTACCATTTACTGGTAGCCACTGAAGGAAAAAAAAACGCATATTCACCGGCATCTGGATAAGTATTCTGGATGGGAACCATAATGGTTTGTGTGGTGTTAGTCAGGGATGGTTCCAGTCAGCAGACCGTATATTATAATCAAAATAACATTTTTACAGAATTGTGATCTGGATGAATTTGAGGTACGTTCACAAATAATGAGGCTAAAGTTGGTGTACTGCACACCACGAAGCATAAATACATAAAACTAGGGTTCTAGCGAATCCTGAGTAATGAAACTGGTGTATAGTAAAGGAATCGTGTGAGTTCTTTATTTGAAAGTGGAAGGAGCTATAGACGTACATATTTAAGACTCTGTTCCTGTTGATACACAGCGTACCGCCATGGTCTGCTTTTGGTAATATCCATGCTGTCCTGAGCCTGGCCTATGGCCTGAAAATCCGAGCAAGGTTGAGCTGTAATTGGGGTGGGATCGGAGTTGAAATCTTTTCAGGTTTCTAAGTTGAACTGGGCTGTGAGTTAGGGTGTCTGTGGGACTGGGAGTGTCTCTAGTTTTAGGCTGGAAGACAGGTTGGCCTGAGCTGTGTTTTGTGCCCAGCCGGAATGATTGATGAATTAGGTGCTCGTCTAGGCTCTGAGCTGGACAAAAAAACTAATCTCTAAACGTGGATGGGCTCTGAGCTGTGCTGGGTCGTCAACTGGTCTGGGAATGGGATAGAATCATTAACCCTCACCCGGTTGGACAGAGAACAGGACTGGAGTGAGCTGCAGACATGGGTGCGCTGAAAACTGGTGATAAAATGGCTGCATGCGGGAGGCTGATGCTGGAGTTTACTCATAGAAAGCACAACTGGGACAGATCCGCACCTGCCACACATTAGAAGGTGGGAGGCCCACCAGAATTGTCAGTCTTCCCTGTAGAATACCTCATCACCTGCAAGAATACACCTTACCGAAGACGGACTGACAACACTTACTACTCACACATCGCCTCACAAGAACAGGGAGTGGCTCGCAAGCAGCTCCTGTCTCTGGCCCAGACAGGGTTATGGGCTGGGTCATTCTGGGTAGGGTTGGGTTCTTCTGGACAGGGTTGGGTTCTTTGCTGGGTTCTTCTGGATAGGGTTGGGTTCTGCACTGAGTTCTTCTGGACAGGGTTGGGTTCTGTGCTGTTTTTTACTGGGCAGGGTTGTGTTCTGGGTTGGATTCTTCTGGACAGGATTGGGTTCTGCACTGAGTTTTTCTGGGCAGGATTGGGTTGTGGACTGGGTTCTTCTGGGCAGAGTTGGGTTCTGGACTGAGTTCTTCTGGGCAGGGTTAGGTTCTGCACTGGGTTCTTCTGGACAGGGTTGGGTTTTGCACTGAGTTCTTCTGGGCAGGGTTGGGTTATGGGCTGGGTTCTTCTGGGCAGGGTTGGCTTCTGCATTGAGTTCTTCTGGGCAGGGTTGGGTTATGGGCTGGGTTCTTCTAGATAGGGTTGGGATCAGGGCTCGGTTCTTCTGGGCAGAGTTGGGTTCTGGACTGAGTTCTTCTGGGCAGGATTAGGTTCTGGACTGGGTTTGTGGGTTCTGGACTGGGTTCTTCTGGGCAAGGTTGGATTCTGCACTCAGTTCTTCTGGGCAGGCTTGTGTTCTGGACTGAGTTCTTCTGGGCAGTGTTAGGTTCTGGACTGGGTTCTTGGGTTCTGGACTGGGTTATTCTGGGCAGGGTTAGATTCTGAACTGGGTTCTTCTTGGCAGGATTGTGTTCTTCTGGACAAGGTCGGGTGCTGCACTGGGTTCTTCTGGACACTGCTGTGTTCTGGGCTGAGTCCTGTGTTAGGCTCTGAGCTGGACTCCACCCTCGTCTGAGCTGGGGACAGACTGGCTCTTGGCTTTTGGGACCTTATAAGTATTTAGTTATGAAGCACAATATCCTTGGTGCAACAACATCAGCTGTTACACTTATAAGGTCCCAAAGGCGAGACCTATTGGCTATGCCAATGCTCGTTAATTCTATGGTGAGCCTTTTGTGTCAGTGAATGTCTGCTTTTGTGTGAGAGAGCGGAAGCGACAGAGAGAGCATCGTGACATAATGTGAAGGTATTTTAACCGAAAATATGAGGAATGTTTTGTGTGCGCATGTCTGCTTGTTCTTGGGCCTGTGTGTGAGTTTGTACTCATGGGCAAGAGAATGTAGGAATGCTGTACGAAGAACTGAACCTGCAAATATAAAAGAAAACGCAGAAACTAAAGCATAACACATTGTTTGGCCTTGATGTAATTTTTTGTGAGGAAATAACCACTTTATGTTCATACATTTATCATGTTTTTTGGTGTGTGCTGGAACTGCTGTAACTAACATGTTCCTTTAACTGCAATGAGCGGCTTACACAGTTGAAAGGGGCATATTAGGAGACAGGTTATTAATTGTCTCATATGCCATGCCCACATGTGCAGAGGTAATTTGCACATGCAGGCAATTTGAGACTGTTGATAAGTGTAATTTAAGGGCAAAATGATTACTTGACACATGGCCGAAGTGTCTTTATATAATTACTAGCAGCCTGTCCCAACGCTGTCCGGGTATGAATTGCTGCCGGCCAGTAGTATATTGTTTTGTAGGATTTCGTTTTGATAGCATTTCTTATCTGTGATAGGCCTGTGAAACGCTCCGATTCACAGTGCACTGCTGAAGAGTGCGCGTTCAGTAGTGTGTGAACTCGAGTTTCCCTACTTTATTTTTCCTTGCAATATTATATAGCGCGAATTCGAAAACATGGCATGAGCACAATTGACATTACAGAAGAACACATTCATTTGTGGTAGGCACGGGGAGACAAAGCGATTTGCCTGGAATCACAGGATGTTGAGCTGATGCCGAGATTCGAACGTAGCTCCCCATCTCTAAAGTCCACAATTCTAGAACTTGTGGCGGGAGGTGTGTCTAACAGTGTATGTAGGTGCTGCCCATCAATGAGAGAGACCTGTGCATTTTTCAAATGGGTGGTGAAAAAATAAGAGTATGTTTCTGGAGATGTGGGCCGCCGTGCCACCAATGTACTTACCGGTGGAGGGTAAACACCCATTATTCTGCAACTTTCTTTCCGCATACCATCACTCCGCATACTTTCATTACGAAAGTACCATGACTCCGCATTGCCATTATAACGCATGGCATTCATTTTATATGCTTTTACCACACATACATTTACAACGAAATTCGTTGTAAATGCATGAATGGTAAAAACATGTTTTTTTTTATTGTTTGGATAAGGTAAGTATAGGTATAGGGGTATATGTTTTGGGGTACTGAGGTATATGTTTTGGAGTGTTTGGGTATTTTAAGGGTTCAGATATAGTTTTGGGTTATGGGGTACAAGGGTAGTTTTAGGGTTTAGGGATAGGTATGGGTTTTGGGGTACACGGGTATTTTTAGGGTTCAGGGCTAGGTTTGCATTTTGGAGTATAGGGGTATTTTTAGGGTTCAGGGGTAGGTTTGGGTTTTGGGGAACAGGGGTATTTTAAGGGTTCAGGGCTAGGTTTGGGTTTTGGGGTACAGGGGTATTTTTAGGGTTAAGGGCTAGGTTTGGGTTTTGGGGTACAGGGGTATTTTAGGGTTCAGGGGTAGGTTTGGGTTTTGGGGGTAAAGGGTTATTTTTAGGGTTCAGGGCTAGGTTTGGGTTTTGGGGTACAGTGGTATTTTTAGGGTTCAGGGGTAGGTTTGGGTTTTGAGGTACGGGTATTTTAAGGGTTCAGGGCTAGGTTTTGGTTTTGGGGTACAGGGTTTTTTGGGTTCAGGGGTAGGTTTGGGTTTTGGGGTACAGGGGTATTTTTAGGGTTCAGGGCTAGGTTTGGGTTTTGGGATACAGGGGTATTTTTAGGGTTCAGGGGTAGGTTTGGGTTTTGAGGTACAGGGGTATTTATAGGGTTCGGGGCTAGGTTTGGGTTTTGGGGTACAGGGGTATTTTTAGGGTTTAGGGATAGGTTTGGGTTTTGGGGTACAGGGTATATTTATAGGGTTAAGATGGGTTAGTGTTTAAGGGTGTTGGGGTATTTTAAGGAGTAAGGGTGGGTTATGATTATGGGGTGCAGGGGTATTTAAAGGGAGCAGGGTGAGATTAGTTTTCAGGGTGTAAAGGGTAGTAAAATAAAATAATAAATTAAGATAATATAAATAATGCAATTTAAAGGAATAAATGTTTTAATTAAATTAAAAAATGTGCATATGTATATATATATATATATATATATATATATATATATATATATATATATATATATATATATATATATATATATCGTCACAAGCTCCCAAACAATGATGTCCGGAAAGAAACGGCCAGCACTCCGATGTCGTGATCTTTCAATTATTTTATTTCCAAACCCCCCAGCACCCCTGATAGACGCGTTTCGCTCAAGGCTTCGTCAAAAAAAAAAAAAATATATATATATATATATATATATATATCGACAGTAACTCCAAACGACCACCTCCAGTCCAGCAAGACCAGCGAAGCAGGAGACAGACCACAGCATTCGGGTAAGTGTTTTTATTTCACCAGCTTTTTCCCAATTTCCAACCAAAACATGACGCGTTTCGGGCTTTGCAGCCCTTGTTCACATGCTAATATATATATATACTTCTATACTACTATTATAAAGAGAGAACTTGCACCTTTTGGCCAGGTAAACTCGGGAACCACTACACACCTGATACATCTATGAAAATGTCAGGGTGTGTAGATGGACATAGGCAATATAAATAAAAATAAAAAAGTAAATTAAAAAAATTAAGTTTGTAAACAAAGTAGTCCCCTGAAAGTAGCGCCGGCCGGGACCAAGCGCTGGCCACGACGCGACGTACGTAATGACGACGAAGGAGGAGCGGCGGTGCAGTGACGAGCGACTGTGCAGTGAGGAGCGGCGGCACATGTAAGGAAAGGGAAAGTGAGACTGAGTGATGCAGGGGGAAGCAAGAAGGAGGCAGCAGTAAATGAAAATGTCGGAGCACGAGTGAGTCGGAGCGGGAGGGGGGCGCGAGTGAGTCGGAGTGGGAGGGGGGCGCGAGTGAGTCGGGCGGGAGGGGGGCGGGAGTGAGTCGGGGCGGGAGGGAGTCAGTGCGGGAGGGGATCGGAGCGGGTGTACTGCCCCCAGCCCCTTTCTGCCCCAGGCAACCTGGGTCGGGCTGCTAGTATATATATATATATATATATATATATATATATATATATATATATATATATATATATATATATATATATATATATATATATATAAATACACATATATACAAACATATATTTGATGTTTTAATAATGTACTTTTACAATGTATATGACTTTACCACACATGCATTTGCGTTATAATGGCATGCGTGATAAAGTCATATGCGTTGTAAAAGTTTTAGAAATGATGTCTTTGGTATAAAAATTGCGGAGTGATGGTATGCGGGATGTTGGTTTGCGGAATATCATCACATATTCCCGGGCGAGAGATGGTCCCTTTCTTGCTATTTCCGTGGAGGCGGGCCTTGTGTCTGGAATCTCTGGATGTGCCTGGCGCGAGGCCTGTGCGCAACAGAAGTGGAAAATCTCCAGTGTGCGCTTAAGGCGTCACCGGAAGTAAGGCGAGATTACATTTCCTGCACAATGGCCCCTGTTTGCGCTACTTCCGGCCCTTGGGAATGACGCCATGCCTGATCTCCATACAGTAAAGCAGGTGCACGTCACTGGGAGCGCGGGGCAAGCACACCCGGAGCTGGAATGTACAGAACCTGGGAAGAAAAACAATGAAATATTGGCCACAACGCTCGCTATTTTTTTTCCATAATCCCGCGCCCCGCACACGCCCACGCCCCCATCACACGCCCACAGCACACGATATGAGACATGGCATGAAGGGCGGATCTTACCACACACCCCCAGGGTTTGTCACGCCCACAGCACACGCCCACAGCGCAGACACGCCCACAAGGGACTACTTTGCTGGCACGGTTCTTTTACCTTTTAAATGTATATAGTCGGCGTCTGCATAGCCTATGTTCTTCTGCTGCAACTGCCCTTTCCAACGCTGTATTGGGTGTTGTGATTGGTGCTGTGGTTCCTGAGATTACCCGCCTCAAAGGTTTGGGCTCTCTCTTTATTATATTAGTATAGAAGATGCCCCGCCCTCAGCTCGGCCCCTTACCCCACCCCATACCTCAATTTGATGAGTACCTGCACTTATTTTTCCCCATTTAAAGCACTGGGTCTATGTACAGTACTCCTTACACACAAGAGCCCTGTTGGCAGCTATTCCCCTGCGAAAAACTCTAGTAGCTGAGTTCACGCTGCCACAGAATATAACACCAGGAGCTAACTGGAATAAAGGGACCGAACCACAACAAGAACCTGGTAGGGAAGCTTCACTTCTCCAGACCAGCCCTGTATAACTGAACTTGGACTCCAAACTAATTATAAATTACCAAGGGGCATTTTATCAAGAGTGGCGTTAAAAATTATCGCCGGTTTAGCAGCAGAAAACTGTTGATAAAATGGAGATAATGGGCTTGATAATATGCCCTTGAGAATTCCAATAGAAGTCCATGTTCTGGCGTGAACATGGGCTTCTATTGGAATTCTCCAGGGCATATTATCAAGCCCAATATCGCTGCTTTAGCTGCAGTTTTCTACCGCTAAACCGGCGATTATGTTAACGCCGTTCTTGAAAATTTGCCCCCAAGTATTTAGGTGTAACTAACAGCCCAGGGGCCTCATTTATGAAAAGTGACGCATCGCTGCGTGAAAACAGCGATGCATCACTTTTCACTGCGCCCTCCTTGCGACACCAATGATGAGTCATATTTACAGTATGACGTATCATGGCGCAAGGAGTTACAGATACGTCAGTATTTCTGACGTATCTGTAGGCGCAAAAGTGACGCATTGCTGGAGTGTGGCACAAAAGTGATGCAACTCCAGCAATATGTCCTTTCACATTGGGCAAGCCCCATGTGAAAGGGCCTGCGTCAGTCCTACGCCTGCTGTGAGGCAGGCGTAAGAAATTGACGCATTGGTGTCCTAGAAGTGGCGCAGTGAAATCTCATAGATTTCACTGCGTCACTTCTATAACCCTTTCTGGCGTCAGAACGCCCCCCCTGCATACATTATACCTGGCGTAGGTATAATGTAGCGTAGGGGTTTACAAAGTGATGCATCTAAACCTAGATGCGTCACTTTGTAAATATGGTGCAACAAGGCACATTTTTTACGCTGCTGGTGCGTCAAAAAAAGTGATGCACCGGCGGCGTAAAAGTGACGCAAGGGCTCATAAATGAGGCCCCAGGTTCCCACTACAGTGTAACAAAACAACAGACTTACCTTAGTAGTCCACGGCAAAGAACATGCGAAGTATCACTGGAACAGAGACAACATCAAGGGAAACTGGAAACACCCAGCTGGCTCCTCTAACAAGGAGAGCAAATAGAAACAAACAACTCCTAGACTCAATCTTTTCAGCATCCACCGGATTCCTCCAACTCAAATTAAGACAGGGAATCCTTACTTTGAACTATTTGAGGCACCGGTGGTGCCTAGCTACCACTCAATACTGCCCTGGTCGGCTAGCGACATTGCCAATGAGGGTGAGATGCAGGTTCTCTTTTTCTAACCCGATATGAACTCCATAGGTCACCCTGGCTCAAACCCTCCATAGGGGTGCAGACAACAGGATCTGTCCGAGCACTACCAAAATGTGATACCTCTCAGATGCTAGTGTCGGTCCTAACACGATTTTTGCATGACGCCCAGAGACGAAGCTCTTCTCTAGCTCCTGAGAGTAACAGGCAGAGACTGTGAGCGACTACTATACAATACAAGTGACCTGTTTAATACATGCTATCAGGCATTATGAGGACTCAGCAATTCAAATTCTTGCATTCTGTTGATTTTAAGATATTTAAGCCCATTATTTACTCTATCATGTGGTATTATATTATATCTGCATATATCTTATGTTAATAAGGGGCTTTGCCTCAAAATAAACTATCGCTGAATCTGAAATAAACACCTACAGCTTAGAACTTACAATGATGACCAAGAAGAGCCTGACACGCCAACCCATTCCCATAAGACACTGATCAGGTGTCTAGCATGCAGACTCTTTTAATCACTGTCGACAGGCTCCTGATTTGAATTGATGTCTTAATGACTTAAGACCTAGGGCCCTGTACCGAGCTGTTTGATAACCTCTGGTGCTAATACCGGGACTAGCATGACCAGTTCCGGCTAGTATCTCCCCCAGGGCTCGAGTCAGGGTACTACACGGGTGGGTGGCGCCCCCCCACTTATTTTACCGGGAGCTCGATAACTGGAGCAAATGGAGCCACACATTCACTCTTTGGCCTCTCTGGGGCGAGATCGGAGCTCATTCAGGACGCTGCTCATGCGCTGGCTTCTCTGATGCAATCGTATCTAAGGGGTGAGCGAGAGGAGGCAATGAGTCTGATAGTGCAAGCCACCTTTCGTGACGTCACTTCCTGTTGTGACGTCAGCTTCCCCCCACTTCTTTTTTTAGGACTTGTGCCCTGATCTCCACCATCCTTACCAACAATCATGAGATTTTGGGAATAATTTGAGGCTTCCGGAATTACTGGGCCCATAACTGCATGTGAGCCTGAATTTCGGTCCCTTTTCAACAAACATTTTCCATCTGCTTTTAGCAGGTGTAGAATATGAGCAGAAACACATTTGGTTTTACTTGGAGCATTACCACACCCAGAAAAAGGCACAATGCTATTGGGTGACAATTGTGGGAAAAAGCTCCCAGAATTACTGCTCCCCTTGACTTAAAAGAGGCCCTTAGCAGTCTTGCACAGCACCCTTCTACCAGTGGCTTCTGCAAACTGATGCTAACAAGAAGACACATACATTCAACAGAAGCACAAGAGGTGTTCAAAATGCAAATCTTTATTATGAGTCCTCAGTGTCGTCAGGGGATTGTGGTCAAATGAAAACATGAGGGGGCGGGGCTTAAAGGTAAGAGTGACAGACAGTAAATGGACTAGACATGAGGAATGTACTTCAGGCATCCACGTTGCCATGCATTTTAACATTTTAATAATTACTAGTACATCACAACATGTATGCTTAATGTTACATTGCCAACACTACTCACCAGGGCTGCTATACTAGTAACAGCAGACCCAGCACTTCACTGCAGAACCGCTTCACTTAGTTGGACAGTAGTAGCACATAGCAAAAGGGATAGCTTGGGGCCTCAGAATGGGTTTTATACTTTTAGCTGGACAGCACTTGCACTTCTCAGCAGAGCAGCCACATTAGTAATGTACAGTATCAGCACTTCTCAAGAAATTGATGTACTTATATTGCCCAGTATCCGCAAATGTTGCAACGTGGCACCAGCAGCCAGTAGCAGCACTTCTCAGCAGAGCTACTATATTAACAGCCAGTAGCAGCACGTCTCAGCCGGGTCTACCATATTAATAACAGCTAATTGCAGCACTTCTCAGAAGGACTGCTGCACTTGTAATGGGCAGTACCTACACTTGTCGAGCAGGATGCTAGACTAGTCATGGTCAGTACTTGCACTTCTCAGCGGCGCATTTATACATTTTACCTGGACAGGATTTACACTTGTCAGCCACATTTGTAATAGACAGTACCAGCACCAGGACTATTAGCGGGATGATACCAGCACTTCTCATCCGCAGAGCTGCTGTACTATCATTGAGGCTATACGAGTACTTCTCTAGAGGCATTTATCTTATTGCTGATGGATGGGCCCAGTACTTTTCTAGAGGATTGCTACTAGTGATAGACAATAACATCACATGTTGAGAAGTTTGCGTTACTAGCAGTGGACTGTACCAGCACTTCTCAACAGGGATACTATCCTATTAGTGGAAAAGAACCAACTATTCTCATGAGAGTTGCTCTACTTGCTATACTTGTAATGGACCCCCGCCTCTTTCGCCCAATAAATATATGTTGGGATTGTTTGTCAGACGAGAGTAGCCTTTCTGTGATCACTGACTTGACCACCAGATAACACCCCTGGTCAGTCTTGCTTTGTCTGTTTTGTGTGTGCTTGCAGGTGCGAACACGTTTATGTGTGAGATTGTATATGTGTGAATTTGTGTGCATGTGTGCGAGTGAAAGTGGAGGCCATAGGGTGTGTGAAGTCAATTCTGCTACCCAGGGCATTTTGGTGAATAATCGCACATGCATATTATGATGGTGGGGCAGCTGGTAACGGTTTGCTGTGGAAGAGGTGTGGAGCAGTGGCCAGAGTGCCTGATTCTGGCCCATTGGGTTCATGGTTCGATCCCCAGCACCGGCTGCAGGTTAGCCCAGCACCATGTGACTCTGGGCAATTGCTCGCTTTACTCTTCCAGCGCCGGGACACCTTCACGGAGGTAGCTGTCTGTGCGCTTTACAACATGCTAGTATTTCATTTCATATGTTCACTTGTAAGGTGTGGAGCATTCTTATGCACCTTACAAAATCTATCGCCACTAATTTGCTAATGTCCCGTGTTGGTGGAGGATAGTAGAGTTTCAGGGAAGAATAGTTTTGGATGGGCATGCAATGCGAAAGAAACACTTTGTCAAGGGCTAGGGTCGAGGTTTGGCTGCTGTTGCAAAAAAAAAACCTCATGAGAATTGTCAGCTGATAAAGACAGGTCCTGTGTTCCCCCACCCGGGAAGACGTGGGTCCTGGAACACCTGGCCAGTGGTTGCTGTGGAGCAGAATTCCAAGTGGTAATTCCGCTGCACCCGACTTGTAAACTGGCGGAAGTGTGCTAAGCCGCTGTTTTGGCCGCTGCCCTACAGGTGGCAGAAACCTCAGGAAACCTTTTGCACCTGCGGTTAGGCAATGCTTCAACTGGTGCAGCAGGTGCAGTGGCACCGGGGCCCCACTGAACCACGATTAACGCGGCCCATGACACACTAGCTAGGCCCCTGCACCTGCAACCTGACCCCTCAAGTGGCCCGGATTGACCTCGTCGTGCTTCAGAACTGGGAACACGTGATTTCTAGATTCTTCCCTGCGCGTCCCGCCAAGACGTCTCTGGCAAGGTCGCAGGCCTAAAATACGACACTGCAGGCCGAGAGGCTGAGTCACGGGTGGCGTCTGGCCCCATTGTGTCTGAGGGCGAGACTGGCAGGCCCTCCGTCTATTTGCGCTTCTTTCATCACTTTCAAATAAAGGCGCTCGGCTGAGGCTGAGTCCCCGGGCGCTGGCAGCCTCCGTGTTTATTTACATTGCAGATATAAATATCAATCACGCTACGCGGGGCCGGCCTCCTCTTTAAAAGTGAAGTCACCTTTATTTGAGTTTTGGTGCCAGGCCCACAGAGCAAACATCACAAGAATGGAGAGCCACGCTAACCGCAGGCAGGAGCCTCCCTCGTGCCCGTGGGCGCTGGTAGATGATGACTGGGAAGTGGGTCTTTTAAGATGGCTGCCGCGCGAGTCCAGCTACCCCTCCTTCCTCGCGCGCACACCACGGGCCCTCACCTGTAGACCCCTCACCACACATTGGGGCAGATTTACAAGGCCCTTGCGCCACTTTTGCGTCACTTTTAACATGGGAAAAAAACGCAAAAGTGGCGCAAGGGCCTTGTAAATCTGCCCCAGGCCCACCGAGCAAACATCACAGGAATGGAGAGCCAACCGCAGGCAAGATCCTCCCTTGTGCCCGTGGGCGCTGGTAGATGATGATTTGGAAGTGGGTCTTTTAAGATGGCTGCCGCGCGAGTCCACCGACCCCTCCTGCATCTCGCGCACAGAACGGGTCCTCGCCACACCTTGGGGCAGATATACAAGGCCATTGCTCCACTTTTGCGTAACTTTTAACATGGGAAAAGTGACTCAAAAGTGTCGCAATGGCCTTGTGATTCTGCCCCAACGGGGCAGATTTACAAGACCCTTCCGCCACTTTTGCCCCATTTTTAACATGGGAAAAGTGACGCAAAAGTGGCACAAGGGCCTTGTAAATAAGCCCCATTGTGTTCATATGAAGGTCACAATTCGTTCAGAGCTTGTGTTCCTCTTAGTGCATTTCATGTAAGATTTTGCAGCGCATATCTGCTGACGGATCTCATGGCCTAGATTTTTAGCAAACCTCCCTCAATCTGGGATTGTATTAGCCTTAGTATGCGAATCTGCAGACAATTTTTTTTCTCCATAAATTAGGGCTTAGTCGTATTTGACACATAACCCATTATCTGCTGCAATCATTTGCAGATGTTAACCCAAAAATGTTGCTTCTAGCTCAAACATATCAAAGTGGTGAAGTGTTCATGCGCATTGGAAGTCCATTTGTAAAGGTTAACTGGTCACTTTCGTTGGCTTATTTCTATATTTACTTCTTAAACTGATACTAATGAGGTGACATTTTTGGCCAAAGAGGATTACCATATGTAATGATTGCAAAATAATGAAGTAATACTATAAAACAAAATTACATCATGCTGCATAATTTACCTTTTCTTGCTGCATACTTTAATCAACCCTGTCTGCCAAATTTGGTGATCTCCTGCCGCATAATTTAATTGGCCCTGACTGTACGTAAAATGGTAAACGTGAAACCACAAGCACTGGAATGCACTTTTTAATTTTTTTTTTAATTTGACTTATAAAGCGCACTATCACCTCGACAGGCAGACTGAAGGAAGAAAGGAGAACAGCTATTAACAGACTGAGGATTAGGGAGGGAGGGGAAAAAGCAAGGTTTTTAACTGCCTTCTAAAAGAAAGAAGGCTGTTGACCTGCCTAAGTTCAATGGGCAAAGAGTTCCAGAGTTTGTCCGCAGCCACACTGAACGATCTTCCTCCTGCTCTGGATCTCTTGAACCTCGGTACGGTCACCATCCTGGCCGAGGAGGAGCGTAGGTTACGGGCTGGCACATGCCAAGAGAACTTCCCTTGTAGACATGCCGGGCCGAAACCGTGAAGAGCTTTAAAGGTCAGACATAAAGACTTAAAAATCACCCTCTGCCTCACTGGGAGCCAGTGCAGCCGAGCCAAGGCCCCTGAGGAGGAGAATCTCGTAGACCACCCCAAGGCTAGTTTTGCAGCTGCAGACTGGAGTCCAAGCCTATCCATAAGGTAACTTGGGGACTCTAGCAGCAAGGCGTTGCAGTAGTCTAACCTACTAAGCACGGTGCAGCGCACCACCTCTATCCGAGCAGTGGGCGGTAACAGGGGCAAGATTTTTCTCAGGAGGCGGATGATAGTCATACAGCTAGCTGCCATCTTTGAGACCTGCGCCTCCAGGGAGAGATCGCTGCTGAACATCACACCCAGGTTCCGGACTACCTTCACAGGCTGGACCAGTGTAGAAAAGTCCCTTGGCCAGAAGTTACTAGGTAGAGAAGATTGTATCCTGGGCCGAGGGCAGTATAACACCTCGGTCTTCCCTGTGTTAAATTGCAGCGAATTGGCTTTCAGCCATTCCGCAATGGCTCGCATGCAGTTTTGGAATTCCTCCAGGGAGGTAGAATCATTTCCCTCCAAGGACAGAATCAGCTGCGTGTCATCAGCGTAGTTGACAAGTTCGATCTTAAAATGTTTGATGACCGCTATTAAGGGCTTCAAATAGATGTTAAAAAGTATTGGGCTAACTGCCGAGCCTTGAGGGACGCCATGCAAAATGGTAGAAAAGGCAGATTGGAAGGGAGGAAGGGACACAGCTTGTTCCCTACCCTGGAGGAAGGACTCAACCCATCCAATGGCACTCCCTGTAACTCCTACCTCTCTCAGCCTGTCCAGCAGAATGTCATGGTTCACCGTATTGAAGGCGGCAGACAGGTCAAGCAGGATCAGAACCCCTGCCTGCCCCCTGTCTGCCCGCCAACGTAGCTCATCCAATACGGTCACAAGGGCCGTCTCCATGCCATGAGCTGGATGGAAGCCGAATTGAATGTCTTCCAGGAGCTTGTGCTGTTCAAGATGTTTGGAGAGAGTGCCTGCCACCACCTTCTCTACAATTTTTGCTGGATAGGGTAGGAGCGAGATAGGCCTAAAGTTCTTGAGGCAATCCGTGTCAAGGGAGGGCTTTTTCAGTAATGGGGTCACCACCGCTTGTTTCCACTGAGATGGAACCTTTCCGTAGCAAGTGACTGGTTACACACCAGCCGAAGCGTACTGAAGAGCTCACACTCGTACTCCTGCCAGATTTTTAATGGGAGCGGATCAAGCGGAGACCCAGATGTTATACCAAAGGACAGCTGTGCAAATTCTGCAAGGGGCTCTTCTGTTGTCCAAAAGGCCTCCTCTGAGTGAAGGTGTCACACATGGTGTAGGAACGTGCGGCAGTTATAATAGTGCAGTAAATAACAGGTATTACCAAAGCATAGTGTAGTAGTCTGGTACACAATCAGTGAGTGGACTCACCAGGATTCGAACCTGTGCCCTTCACACATGCGTCTATGCAGGGTTACATTCACCTACTGTTGGCAAGTGGTATCCAGTCATCAGAAGCATCCTGTGGCAGTTCTTTTTGTTAGTTGCACTTTCAATGCTGGGACTTTTAGGTCTTGTCTTATAAATGAGAAAGAAAGACTACAAGTCACAGTTTGCCACATGCTTGTAACAGAAAGAAAGACTACATGTCCCAGAATGCAGTGTTATGTGCTAAAAAGCAGCCCTGGATGTAGGTGCACATGAGGATAAACGGCCAGTTAGCCAGCCCTGTTTATCCTGAAGATTACTGAGGCGCAGAAGTAGCAAGAAGCAGTAGCTAACATCAGAGTTACATGTTAGCGTGTTAAAACAGCCAGATTTTTTAAAGTTTTCTAAAACCCACATAGTTGGACGATGATCTAAAGTTAGGAGGACCAGTATTCTACGCGTAGGGAGCAATTACCGAAAAACCCCTCCTAGCCTTTTCTTTTTACTTCTTGACACCATGAGAAGACTGCAGTGAGCTGATTTAAGATAGCGATTCGGGGTGTATCGCTGGATTCTGGAGGACCCAAAGTCAAGACTTTTGCCATGGAGAACCTTAAAAATAATGCAGGCTCTTTTAGAGAGGGTCCTCTGAGTTACTGGAAGCAGTGACTTTTTTTATCAGTGGCTTAGTGTGACAGTGTCGTGGCTGACAAAAAACCAACCGGGCTGACTGATTTTGCACTAATTGCAGCCTGTTGTTTAAACTAACAGGGACTCCCAGACAGGGACGGCTCCTCCACGTGGGTGGAGGAGCGTCGCCCCACTGTTTTCTCGCAGTGCGAGAAGCAGAAACATAAAATGGTACAAATACCAATTTATGTTTCTGCTTCTCGCACTGCAAGAAAGCAGAAGAAGGGTTTGGTTGGAGGCGGGTGAGTCGGGGAGGAGTGCCTAGCCCAATGCTGTGCATGCCCCAGCATGGAGAAAGCGGCCTCCCCATAGACACCTGTGCAGTCGGCGTCCCAGCCAATCACAACACTGTTATTGCAGCATTGTGATTGCTTCGGGGAGGAGAGGGAGGCTGCCTGCTTCTGCTTCCTGTGAGCAGAGAGAGGAGACGCAACGCGGGACCGGAGGCGAAGGTAAGTTAAACATTTTTTTTTATAAATTAAATTAAACCTCCCCTGCTCCCTGCGTAACCTCCTTCCCACGCGACCACCCGCCCCACCCGTGAGTCATGCCGGCCGGGCCTGCTCCCAGATAGAATATAATGAATCTGAGAGATAGCTAGAGCAATAGGAATTTGGATGACAGCTTCCACCATGAAGTATCTCCTAATTTTCCTTATCCTCTGAAGTTGGAAGAGACAGGAAGATGACACAGCTCCTATCTGATGATTCAGGGATTAATCCTCATGAATGAAAATCCCAAAGCTTTTCACAGCTTTTTTGAGCATGGATGGAGGGCCCAATTCAGGGGGCCAAAAGGAAGGATTCCTTTAGAACAGTTTGCGCTTAGTGACCACGGGCCCGATTCACAGAATGAACTGAAGACTCAATCCCAAACTTACTACTATTTTGGTATTCACAGAATGCACTTATTACTTTTGGCATTCACAGAATGAACTTACTACTTTTGGTATTCACAGAAGTTAGGATTTCGTCTTAAGTTTGTCTTAAGACAAACTTAAGACAGACTTAAGACAGACTTAAGACAAAATCCTAACTTCTGTGAATACCAAAAGTAGTAAGTTCATTCTGTGAATGCCAAAAGTAGTAAGTGCATTCTGTGAATGCCAAAATAGTAGTAAGTTTAGGATTGAGTCTTAAGTTCATTCTGTGAATCGGGCCCCACAACTTTATGTTTTTTTCAGAGTTTAACTTCAACTGGTGAGCATTCATCCAGTCCCAAATACAAAGGATGGAATTGGATTCTGTGGTGTCGTCGATAACTCGTTTTGAATGTTAAACGGGGGAAAGGCCGATTTGGCCCTCCTGGGCCTCCACCACGCATAGCAGCCTCTGAAACGACTTCATCAGGCCATGGATTTTTAACCTTTCATCAAAAGGGGGACTAGGAGATAATAAAAGTCCAGAATCCATGCTCCCATCCAATCATAGTCATACATGAAGAGGGGGCTGTTCCTACAAAGAGAGAAAAAAACAATACAAAAGGATTGGGACCCATCAGAGGAAGACTGATCTCAATGATGAGAAGATAGAGCCCTCACACACCAGAATGGGTGTCATGCTTTATCACCGGGCTTCCTCTTCATCGGACCGGCGCTTTAAATATTTTTTATTGAAATCCATATATCACATAAATTAGCATCTTAAAATTCATACATCCAAATGTCGATATACATGCATCAAAATTCATCAATATCCTCGGATTTGCAGGAATTAAAATATAACATAAACATTTAAATAGGAGTTCATCGAACTCTTAAATCCGCAGCAGCGAATCAAATCCAATAGCTAAAAACACCTATGCCCTATAATATCGTAAAATGCTGTTTTTGCTAGAATGATGAGTGAGGGAAAGTTGAGTGTAGGGTGCCATGCTAGATTAAGTGCTGTGTGAATTAAAACTGCCTAAACGGGACCAATCCAATTTTACCAAAGTAGTCCCCTTGACAAAGATACAAAGCATGAGCAAGTGCTGTCAATTAAGATCTATGAATCGTGACAGCCTCAGAGGGTCCGATTCACAGAACTAACTTAAGACAAAATCCTAAACTTACTACTTTTGGTATTCACAGAAGTTAGGATTTTGTCTTAAGTCTGTCTTAAGTCTGTCTTAAGACAAAATCCTAACTTCTGTGAATACCAAAAGTAGTACGTTTAGGATTTTGTCTTAAATTAGTTCTGTGAATCAGCCCTAGAATGAGTGAGTGTTGTAGGGTAGATATGTTTCACACCTCGATGGCCCAGAATGGTTCCACAGTGTTTCTTCAGGACCAAGAGAATCCCTACCCTACACCTAGATGTGATATGTGACAAGAATTATGTATTCCCCCAAAAAACGAATGGCTGCTATACCTGCTTTTCTTCATAAAAGAGGGAAACGTTCCAGCCCTGTTGAGTAATTCAGTATTGCCCCCAAGGTCTAGGTAGAGTGCCACACGTAGCTACGAATAAAAGTGGTCCCATGCGAAGTTGCGCCCATAACCTACCCCTCTCTGCCTGCCTTTTTAACCACTGGCGCTTTTACATCTCAAGATTGTAGTTTTGGTTTCCCCGTTATAGTGTTTAGCGTTCAGACCCAGTGTGTAAAGTGCTTTTGGCAAAATGCCTCGACTGACTGCCACAAACAGCCTAGTAAGTGTATGACTCATGCTTCTCTTCAGCAGTTTGGGCACCCAGCTCAAGGAGCTAGCTCACTTTCAAAGTGTTGACTTGGTTAGTCATTGTTTGATTTTTACTTATTTAGTGATTTATAGGATACTAGACATCGCTGCGGGCCTTAAAAAACCATTAACAAGGGCTGTGACCATCAGTAGGAAGTCAACCCATGAGCTACATATCGCTTAAAATGCTATTGATCCCAAAAGATTGACGATTTTACACTGATTGATCTTTCATTGACGCCACTGTGCTGTGAAGATCGCTTCAGGGAACACTGTCAGAGCAGACCACACACAACGGCTACAGACTGGGACTCGATTAAGAAAACAGCGCAGCAGCTGCACGAAATACAGCTCATCAGTGGCGGCTCCTCCGCTAAGGTGGAGGAGCATCGCCCCACTGCTATTTGAGCAGTGCAAAAAAGAAAAAGAAAATGATAATAACAAGACATTATTGTCATTTTATTTTTCTGTGCGGGACCTGAGCCACGGTCGAGTCGGGGCCCAGCAAAGTAAAAATTAAGGAGTGGTTTGCACTCCCTAAGCGTGCATGAATGTATGACCGGGCCTCTTGGGCCGGCCAAACATTCATGCGCACTTAGCATGTTCTCCACCTGACTATGTTGATCCTCACCCACATTCTATGTAACGTCCGGTCTCTCGCAAAGCATGCGATAGAGATATGGGATTTGATTAACTCTCTCTCACCGGACCTATGTTTTTTCACAGAAACATGGCTCAATACCACAAACATACCTGCGGTTAACATAGCTATTCCCACAGATTATAATTTCATTCAACTTGATAGAAAGAAAAAAGTGGGAGCGGCCTAGTAATTGCTTTTAAAAAGAAACTTAAAGTCCAATGGACATCGTCCATAAACAACGATACGATGGAACTAGGTATGTTCAGGGTACAAGTTTCCCCGACTGTTTCATATGATGGGGCTCTGCTGTATCGACCACCAGGCCCCAAATCTAAACTCAACTTTACCACGGCCCTGACAGAAACTATTGCCACGCAGGCCATTACATCCAATAACTTCATTTTATTGGGTGACTTTAACTTTCATGGTGAAGTCAAAGATAATCCAGAAGAAAATACACTTCTCTCTAATTTAAACGACATGGGACTCAGACAGATGGTAACAGGTCCTACACATTTGGCAGGTCACACCTTAGACCTCATATTCACTAATTCAGAACTGCTGGAAGTACAGCAGCCGCAGCCGCTTACTTGGTCAGACCATTATCTAGTTCAATTTTCCCTACAATTTCAAGTAGGGCCAAGAAATAAGGTTAAGCCCACATACCCGCAAGGACTGTATAAAAGACCATGGCACAAACTGAAGTTAGATAGTTTTACCAAACCTTATATAGATCAAGCCATAAAAATGGAACTTGTGGATAAAGATCCCTTAGTGATGTTAGATAGTTTTAATTTAGCCCTAACTAAAACCTTGGACTCAGTGATCCCACAAAAAAAGGCCACATTATCGCCAAGGGGACCCTCGGCCCCTTGGTACACAGAGGAACTCAGGTCCCTAAGAAAAACATGTAGAGCTCTCGAAAGAAAGTGGAGGAAGGGAAAACTACAAGGAGACAGGACCATATATAAGGGTGCACTAGCCCATTATCATCTTGAAATAAAAAAGGCTTGATGCGTCCATATTCAAAACCAGATAGAAAACTCTAAGAACTCGTCCAAAGCCCTTTTTAATATTGTTAGAGACTTCTCTTCACCCTCAGCATGTAAACAAGTACCAGTAGAATCTCAGGACTTATGTGATTCCATTGCATACTTTTTTCACGAAAAAATTGAAAAAATCTTTTCAAATTTCTTGGATCAAGACACAGATGTGATACAGGAAAAAAAGTTAGGCATCCCCCTCGTATCCAATGGAGCTTCGCTCGACCATTTTAAGCCCATCTCCCTCCTGGAGACGTCAAAACTGCTATCAGCAGCCAAATCAGGATCCCCACTGGACATTTGCCCGCCCAGAACAATGGCTCTTATATCCTCGGTCTGTGCCCCAGCCGTCCAATGAATTTTTAATACATCAATTGAAACAGGCCTCATTCCTGGGGCCTGGAAAGAGGCGTCCGTCCGGCCTATTCTGAAGAAGCCTACTGCAGACCCTCTGCAGTTGAGTAACTACTGGACAATATCCCTGCTACCCCTACTGGGAAAATTGCTGGAATCTAATATAAATACCCAGCTTAGCCAATATTTGGAAGCTAATAACTGGCTAGATCCTTCCCAGTCGGGATTTCGCCCAGGGTTTAGTACCGAAACTGCAACGCTGGCCGTTACCGACTCCTTTAGGTGCACCATCGATTCCGGGGGCTCAGCAATCCTAGGCCTCCTAGATCTCTCTGCGGCCTTCGATACGATATCTCCTCGAAGGCTAGCGGAGAGACTAGGTATATGTGGTATCGGGGGCACTGCCCTACAATGGTTGAAAGACTTCCTAAAGGACAGATGGCAAACCACCACGCTTGGACCTTTCAAGTCTAAAAACAAATTCTTGCTAGATAAAGGGGTGCCACAGGGATCGTGCCTCAGTCCTACTTTGTTTAATGTTTATCTGTCCCCCCTGGCTAAACTCATCCAATCCTTTGGCTTTGAAACAATCTCTTACACCGACGACACGCAACTGTTGTTTCCAATTGGTAACAACCCCCCGGATGAGAAACAACGTTTTACGGATGGGATGCTAGCGGTCGCAGATTGGATGAGGGAACAGTGCCTACAACTCAATCCGGAAAAAACAGAGCTAATGCTCTTGGGGAAATCCGCACACCTTTGGACTGCCGATTGGTGGCCCTCCAAATTGGGTGAAGCACCAACACCATCTTCCTCCGTAAAAAGCCTGGGAATTCAATTAGACGCCAAGCTAAACATGAAGGAAAATATAAAGAACATTACAGGCTCATGTTATTACAATCTACGGCTACTGCAGAGAATTATTCCATACTTACCCCTGGAACACCGGAGAACTGTAGTGCAGGCTATGATAGGAAGCAGGTTAGACTATGGCAATGCCTTGTTGGCAGAGATTGGAAACACAGCCCTTGCCAAATTACAAGTAATACAAAACACGGCCGCCAGAATGGTCTTAGCTAGCCCTCCCGGTACTCCATCTCTTCCTCTTCTCAAACAGCTACATTGGCTTCCAATCCAAAGGCGCTCCGTATTCAAAATCTGCTGTCTGACTTTCAAAGCGCTCAGAGGTGAGGGCCCAGCCTATCTTAGAAATAAACTTACCAAGCACTTAAACAAGCGCAACCTTAGATCCAACTCCCTAGCCCTTCTGATTGTCCCCAGGATCCGACTCACCCGCACAGGAGGCAGAGCATTCTCGTTTGTAGCCCCAAAGTACTGGAACTCGCTTCCACTGACACTGCGGGAATCCACAAACTACATGTCCTTTAGAAAACAACTAAAGACCTGGCTGTTTTAACACTCTGTACAACGCCAGTCCTTTCTTCCCCTTTGAGTCTCCTCTTTCAGGTACAGCGCTGAGATGCCCCTGGGTGATTCACGCGCGATACAAGAATCACTAACATAACATAACATATGTTGCACAACCTGGTGGAGAACATGCCCAGACTCCCAGGCACTGCCTGAGCAGCCAAACAGGCCGCTCAGACCAATCACAACCCTGCTCATGCAGCGTCGTGATTGGCTGGGAGAGTTCGGGAGCTTGGGTGCTTCCGACGCTGAGTGAGGAAGGAGCAGAGGCATGCGGCGGCAAAGGTAAGTTTATTATTAATATATTTTTTAATCCATTCCCGCTCGATCCACCACCCCTGTTCCCGAAGCAGCCACCACTGCAGCTCATAGAAGAGTGGGAAGCCCTGTAGTACAATTACAATTACAGATGTGGCTGTCTCTCTAGGCTAACGTTGATAGCCAATGGGATTGGGCAATATGTCTATTTAGTAAAAAGTCTACCGTAGGGGTCTCCATCCTCCCATATAGTGAGAGCCTTTTCTGATCACTGAAAACCTCTAGGAGCTAATGCCTAATATAGGGCCCGATTCACAGAATGAACTTAAGACTTAATCCTAAACTTACTACTATTTTGGTATTCACAGAATGCACTTACTACTTTTGGCATTCACAGAATGAATGTACTACTTTTGGTATTCACAGAAGTTAGGATTTTGTCTTAAGTCTGTCTTAAGTCTGTCTTAAGTTTGTCTTAAGACAAACTTAAGACAAAATTCTAACTTCTGTGAATACCAAAAGTAGTAAATTCATTCTGTGAATGCCAAAAGTAGTAAGTGCATTCTGTGAATACCAAAATAGTAGTAAGTTTAGGATTGAGTTTTAAGTTCATTCTGTGAATCGGGCCCATAGAGTTTCGATAAAGGTACATTAAATGTTACAAAACTTAAACACTGCCCCTGGAGTACCACGCACTTGCTCCAGCGAGCATGCAACTTTATTGGCACAAGAGTTAAATCACAAAAGGCTTAACTGTGCAGTTCCAAAAGGATTCATTTTTCCCTGTTCCTTTAGTTTATGAGTCATCTGCAAGAGGCGAGTTTCTTTTTTCTACATATCCCCGTATTGTCATCCAATATATGATGCCACTGCTCTCATATTAATAGCTAGGTCCCAACAGACTTTCCACTATCTGGCTAATTGGCATGAACAGCATTGACCGATGCCTGAAAACAAGAAAGTAAATCTTTTTTAATGTATACATTGCACCCTGACCTAGGACGCTTATGGCAATATTGCATTTTGAGAAGCACCTGCAGACATTATAGCACTCTAGATGTAAATATATCTCTGCAGTCACCCCCACATGGTTTACCTGTCAGGCAATACTGACGCACACATAATGCATGAATAAATTGCGTTGAAAAGCTAAGAACGCGAAAGAAAGAAAGGAGACATAAATAAAGGATTAAAAAAGGATGGCCAAGAAATAAAGAAACAATAAGAAAAGAAAGGAAGAAAGAAAAAGAAATGATGGGGAGGAAGATATAAACAGAGAACAACATGAAGAAAGACGAAGTCGATAAAGCAGGAGAGAAGGAGAATCGAAAAAGAGCAACAAGGAGAAAGAAAGAGGGAAAGAGAGAAAGTATAAAAAAGAACGAGGGAGAGAATGGGTGTTGGAGAGAACGACAACAAGTGAGTCAGAAGAAGGGAGACACTGGAAAAGAGATTGAACAATAATAAAGAATAATAAAGAAGCGTATAATTAAAGTATGAAATAGTCTTTGGAAGAAAGTCAAAAGAAAAAGATAAGAATGAAAGAAATCAATGGAACACATACGGGGGAAAACAAGGGCACAAATTAAACATAAAGGCGAAGAAGAAGGAAAAAGCAGACGAAGATTAGAAAAAGGAAACAAGGCAAGAGCAACGCAGTGGGAAAAGCAAGAAAAAGCAAAGGAAAGAAACAAGATGATAAAGAGTGGAAGACAAAAAGGTAAATAACATAAATAAGGAGAGAAAAGGGTTGCGATTTAGAGGAAGAAATGAGACTAATGAACAAGTAAAGAAAGAAAGACAAACAAAGAAACAAGGAAGAAAAATGAGACGTTGTCCTGAAAAAACAGCATGAATATGATGCAGTGGGTTTGTTTTGCTTTAATGATGTGATGTCAATGCTTTCCAGAATGTTATAGACGTCTTAAAGAATTTTCTGTTTTGAACAATGTTGGCCCGTGCATGGAGTGTGCACCGGCTGAGGGTTTGATGGGCAATGTCAGTTGCTGATCAACCTTCGTGCCGGAGAAGCGCTCCATGTCATGGGTGAAGTTTATACATAAATAAATACTTATCTATTCTGAAGAATAGCTCATGAGTGGTAACTCCAGATTCACCACACCTGACACCTTTGAGTATCTCCTTTATCACCCTCTGGAAACAAGCAGCAGCAAATGCCAACCCGAATTGCATCCTGATAAACCGGAAAGTGTCCAAAAGAGTGACAAAGGAGTTGAGAGGTCTAGAATCCTCACGGAGTAACACCTGATGATATGTTGCAGAGAGATCCATCACACTGAAAACTTTAGCTCTTGATAACATGGTTAAGGTTTCACCTATGTTGAGCAGAAGTTGACAGCCCACCCAGATACATTGGTTGAGTCCTCTGAGGTCCGCACACACTAGAATTCTTGCCCCAGTGAAGTGGTGTGGCTCACTGGTTAGAGGCGGCAGACCCGGAAGCAGAGAACGGCCCGGGACCAGGGTTCAATTCCCGACGCGGCAGGGTCGTGGACCAGGGTCAGCGGACTCAATAATTCTCGCCTCGGTGCCTACTCTAACCAGGGATCACACTCGGCAACTCTGGGCATTAGCTTGCCTCATCTCCACAATGGCCCCACCAGACCGCCGGGGATGCCTGGTTTCACCTTGGAGATACCCAGTAGGGACCATCTCACAGGGATAGCCAGGACGGGTTCCCCAGCGGTCTACAGTGCCATGACGCCTCAGGGCAGCAGTGCGCTTTACAAGACACATACATACATACATTATCCTTGGGGGCAAGAACAATGGCTGCCAAACACTTTGAGGCTTCAATTTCCTCAATCACCCCTACTTACAGCAATCTATCCAGTTCCTCTTGCAGAGGATTCAATATAAGATGTGGTACTTTTCTGACACTATGTACAATGGGCTTGGCATTGGCTTTCAGAATGATCTCATGTTTGAAATCTTTTAGCAACCTAAGCTTGTTATCAGAGACCTCTTGAAAATTTCGTACATCGTCTACATCACCACCAACATCTGATACTACTACAACTTGATTCAACATTGGATACAACATCGCCTTTGGATAAATCCAAATTGCAGTTTATTTTTGTTTAACATAAGATGATATTCACAGGAAAGCCCGTCTGTGCCCGTCCGTGCTCCGGACGGGCTTAGGGCCAAGACCACTGCCGATTTTAGGTATTCCAAGGACGAGCTATTGGCCATAGGTAAGAGTGTGGAGGAAACATCTCAAAATGCTCTACCACTGTCCTCTGTAGTACTGGATTGTGGGCTGATCAATAGTAGATCCCTGGTAAAACATCACCAGGAAGTGTCAGACTTGCTAAATGACATGGACCTAGATGCCCTATTCATAACAGAGACGTGGACTAGTATGGACACCTCTGTTGAGTTGGGCTCGTCGTGCCCGGAAGGGTATAAGTTATTCCATAAACCTAGGCCACTGGGAAGAGGAGGCGGGCTTGGAGTGATTTATAAAGACAAGTGGGACTTTTCCCCTCTACAGATCGATGGGGTGGCGGGGGTGGAGCTACTGGGGTTCTCCTTGCAAGAACCAAAAGGTAGGATCCTGACTGGATTGTTATGTTATAGACCACCTGGTGCGGATACACAATACCAGGCGCTGTTTGACACTATTGCTGCCCTTGACCTGACCCACTCCAGAATGCTGATCCTGGGAGATTTTAATCTATGGGACAATGGGTCCCTGGGGAGCCTTCTGGGGGATCTGAAGGACATCTGTGGAAACTGGGGCCTTGATCAGCTGGTACAGAAACCAACTCACTCAGGGGGACATATCCTAGATATGGTCTTTGCCAACCAGACTGAGACTAGGGTGATTGATATCCTACCTCAGTGCTGGACCGACCACTCCTTAACCCATTTCCAGATCTCCATACTCACTGAGGGGAACGGAAGTGAGTGTCCGGTGACTCATAGAAAGGGACGGAATTGGTCTAAATTACCAAAGGATAAAACAAAGCCGATCTTTATAAGCAACATATCTTATGATCCAGAGGAATCGGTAGACCTGAACTATCAAAAGTATTGTAATCACATTATAAATACCCTGGATAGATTTGCCCCTCTGAAAAATATAAAAAATAAGAGGAAACCATCTGCTCCCTGGTTTAATGAGAAGCTGAAATCCCTACTCAATGTACGCCGACAGGCAGAAAAGAAATGGCGTAGATGCTATTCAGAGCCGGATAAAAAACTGCTGAAAATGGAACAGGCAAAATATAAAGGAGCTATCGCCAAATCTAAGGCACTCTTCTATTCCACTACTATTCTGCAGTCCCCTACCAGTACTAAAACCCTTTTTAATATCATAAGGGATCTCTCACACCCCACCTGTATGAGTAATAAGGTGGTTGCTACTCAAGAACTATGTGATGAGATTGCAATCTATTTTGAGGAAAAGATTGCTAAAATTGTGGGGGGGCTGAAGGAGGAAAGGGCTAGCTGCAAAGAGGCAGTGGCACAGATAGAAGAAGAGGAACCTCTACCAATATTGTCATCATTGGAAAATTTCACCCCTCTTACAGAGGAAGCTCTTTTTTAGTCTGGCCCATAATGTGTCATCAGGGTCGCCTCTAGACCCCCTTCCGCATAGGATCTGGAAGGAATATGGGCCAGAGCTGTTCCTCTGGATGCACCAGATCTGTCGCCAATCCCTTGAGGAAGGCATAGTGCCGGAAGCATGGAAGCAGGCAGTGGTTACCCCTCTGCTTAAAAAGCCTTCGCTGGACCCTACTATTCCGACGCACTTCAGGCCCATATCCCTCCTGCCCTACCCGATAAAAATTGTGAAAAAGGTGGTCAGTAGGTCCCTGTCAGGATCTCTGGAAGACAACTGCCTATTGGACAAGGACCAATTTGGCTTCCACCCAGACCATGGAACAGAAATTGCATTGGCAACCATGTTGGACTCCCTTCGAATGCGAGCCGACAATGGCAACTCCTCAGTCTTGGTGCTGTTGGACATGTCGGCCGCATTCAACACGGTTAGCCATGCAGTTCTGCTAAGTAGGCTGGAAAAACTGGGCGTGAAGGGCAAGGCCCTGAGGTGGATACAATCCTACCTGACAGGCAGACAACAGGTGGTGACCCTAGCACCTTTTTCATCTCCCATGTCCCCAGTCAGTCATGGAGTACCTCAGGGCTCCTCGATCAGCCCTATTCTTTTTAATCTCTATCTGCAGCCTCTGATCCCCGTGATCAAATCCTATGGAATAGATTTGATAAATTACGCCGACGACACCCAACTGGTGTTCTCCTTAGAAGGAAGACAGGCGGTGACCATGGAGACCTTTCAGAACTGCATGAGTAGGGTCTCCAGGTGGCTGAAAATAAACTCCCTCCAATTTAACGAGGGTAAGACAGAGGTAGTCTACTGCTTCGTCTGCCAAACTGAGTCAGCAACCTTCCTATGAGATCAGGCTTGCGCCGGGAGCTGATCCTTGCATCCCAATCAAGACCGTGTGCAATCTAGGGGTAATGTTTGATGCGGATCTCCAAATGACCTCTTAGACCAATAAAACCATCAGTGTCTGCTTTGGACTGCTGAAAGTGTTCAGACAGATTCTGCCCCTTCTGCCTGATGAGTCTAGACCGCTAGTGGTCAGGAGTGTGATCCAGGCCAGACTGGACTACTGTAACTCCCTATATCTAGGGGCCCCCTTATACATCTTACAGGGGCTCCAGAGGGTCCAATCCAGACCTCGCAGTTCTTCCACTACGCCGCCGCTCAGAGACCTACACTGGCTGCCAATCGGGAGTAGAGTTCTTTTAAGACCCCATGTATTGTGTACAGAGCCCTGCACAACACGGGACCTATTCCTTTACAGGTAAGGCTCACCTGGTATAAGCCCACCAGGTCCCTGCGCTCCTCTAGCCTGGGTTTGGCAGCAACCACCAGGATCAGGAGATCGAGGATGGGAGGCAGAGCCTTCTGCACTTCCGCATCTAGGCTGTGGAACGAGCTTCCCTAGAACATCAGGCAAATTGACACCCTGCTAGGATTCAGAAAGAGCCTGAAAACATGGCTGTTTGCCAAAGTATAATCCCCTTGATTCTATCTAATAGTTCCGGCGGCTGTTTTATATGTCATGACAGCTAGTGTATTGTTGTTCCATCTGACTACTTCCTGTTTGGGCGCCAGGATACCCGTAGGGTGACAGTTGCGCGATACAAATAATAAATACAATACAATACAATACAATACATTCAATAAAAGCACAATGGTCTGCATTATTATTAAAAAAGGTGCTCCAGAATGGGAGGGGGTAGTGTACAACGATGTGCAAATGTGAGGGTTGGTGAAAGAGGAAGGGCAATGTGCAATATATACATCAAAGGAATTTGGTGACATATCCAGCCACAATGAAGTCTAAACAAACATGAGAACCATAGTTTTCAAGTAATACAGTGAATCAATCGCTGTTATCTGTACCTGGAAAATAGGTAAAGCCGTTGACGTTTCGACCCCAATGGTGTATGTAGGGGATTTTAAGTCCTTACAGTGGGGTCTTCTTCAGGACAAATAATTTCTTTTGCACCCTAGGATTATTGGTGCCAGCTTATCCCTAATCAGCGACTCGGTTAAATCGGCAAATTCACAGGTTTGTGCCAGTGTCTTTAAGGAAGCAATATAATTCCCTACTCTCTCATCTTTGGCTTGCGTCCCCATAAAGAATTTGGCTCTTTCCATACATTAATGAGAGCCCTAAAATGTTTTTTTAGTCCTTATAACCGACATTTCATAGTTTCCTTGCGACACTTCCCCTGCAAATGGCAACCAAGTAAGAGTCAAACAACCGTATCCATTTTTTCTACAGTAAAATAGGTTCTCCACGCTCCGAGAGGAATTGGGGTAGTTGTGACATGCTGAGAGGTGAATAGTACAACATGATAAACCCCTGTAATAGAATTCATAATAACAATCTACTAAAACGAATACAGCAAAGTAATAAAATAAATTACCATAAAAATTAGTATAACAAATCAAAGTTATTGCACTTCTTCAGGCTAAGGACATGCTGTAATCCTGGCCGCACAAAAACAAGATGTGTCCTTATTTATATATGTATATATAATATATATATAAGGCCAGCCACTTCAGATGAGGTAATTTCAGGTGAAGTAATGCGGTTAAAGATATCTCAACCAACATGTGAAAAATGGGCTTAATGAAAAAGAAGAAATAGAAAAAGAACTTCCACATACAATATATGAAGAAAGGTGTGAAAATCACCGCAATTCACAGCTCAAATAAGTTCTCATTCTCTTTCACTTTGAAAATTATCTGCACACCGTGTTTCTGGAATCTGTAGTGAGCCACCCGGCCCTGCCTGTACTTTGTTGCACATCCACCCTCCTGGGTGGGGTGCAGACCAGGAGGTATAAATAAAGGGTGACGTCAGCGCTCGTGGCTGACAACACGGTTGGAGCTACTGTGCGGTTGTCCCAGTCATTTCCCTGCAATAATAGTTAGACCTAGTTTCCAACCCCAAGCCCCGCTACATTGGCGACGATGCGGTACGACCGCAACAGCATGAGTAACAGGGCACACTGCAACCCCTGGGGTGTAACATACCGGAGCGTGGCGCTGGAGGTCGACGGCATGTCGTGAAGAAGGTAGAGACACTTTCAAGTTTGACGGCGAGGGGCAGAAGGCCTGAGTGCATGGACGTTGCGGAGGATCGGCAAATCGTGCCCGTGTGCAGAGGGCGAGTGTGTGACAGTGCCGGCGGTAAGGAGCATCAGGGGGAAAGGTGGTGAGTGAGCGAGATGACGGTGGGGCAGCAGGAGAGGAGTGGCTGAGCCCCACGCTCCATGTCAGTAATGCCAGGCAAGCCACAACTGCGGGCCCTATATACAAAAATACAAATCAGCAGATGAGAAAGCAGGCTCAGCAAGTGTGAGGAACACGTGGTACACAGCGCGTGTGGGTGGCACTCGAGCACAGCATACAGGAGAGCTGCAAGTGGGGGCATCAAGAAGCTCTGTAGGAATGAAGACACACCGAGGGGTGTGCAGGACTACAGTAAAGGAGGAGTGTGGACCCCCCAAGAGAGGTGGCAGGAATAAAGTGGGCACCACAGCGTGAGGAGATATAGCTGGCCATATCCATACCCTGCAACACAAAGCACACTGAAGATCAGGAGCACTACTGCAGGGTCACAAGGGCGCTAGGTGCGATGTCACAGCAGGCAGAGGCAGGGGGTCACGCGGCTGCAGAAAAAAGCCCGTGCAAGGCATTGACTGTGCTACCCCCATTCAGCCAGTTGTCTGATCCAGCTACAATGGCGCCACGGTGGTGCAAGTGGATTGGTCAATTGGAAAACTATTTTATAGCAGTGAGAGAGACTAATAATGCCATCAAGAGGTCTACCATGCTACACATGGGCTGGGATGAACTACACAAACTATTACTTGACCTACCTGACACCGACGACAGGAATGACTACGATAGGGCAGTAAGAGCATTGGACTGCCACTTTGACCCGCAAGTCAACCCTGACTTTGAACATTTTAAACTGTGCTAGGCTAAACAAAGAGAGGAGGAGTCAGTTGTCATGTTCCATGCGCAGCTGCGTAAGCTGGCCAGCTCGTGCACAGGCATTGATAAACAGCTAGAAATCAGGGCTCAACTCATCCAGGGCTGCAAGTCGTCAGATTTGAGAAAAAGTCGGAATATCATTAGATGACATTCTAATCCTGGGAAGGTCTCATGAACTGTCCGATGCACGGGCGGGAGAGATGGAGTCAGCGCTGGCGAGAAGATCAGGATGAAGCATGCAAGGCCTCACAGCAGTAGTCAATGAGGAAAAAGTGGACGCTATTAGGAAAGGGCCCAGGAGAGGAAGGGTAGGTATGGCAGGGTGCACGAGTGGTCAAGGATGTGGAAAGTGCGGACTGGAGAATCAACCCCCTCGAGAGTGTCTGGCTCAATGGCAGGTGTGTTTCAAATGTGGAAAATTATGACATTTTGCAAAGGTGTGTATGGGCGCGATGAGAATGCAGGGTCCAGGCAGCCAGGTTGCAGCGTCTGTTGCCGCTGCAAGAACCGACGCATCCTTCGCTTGCAGAACGCATCACTCTGGTGCGGAAACAGTACCAATCTGCGAGTATCACCGCAGAACCTGTTGTCACTGGGTGAGATCGTCGCACCGCTTGCTTGCGGACCTCATCATGTAGATGCGAGAGTCGTCGCAGAGCCATCGCATCAAGGGGACGTGAGAGGAGAAGATCGCTGCTGCGCCGCACATCAGCGCCGCACCTTAGATCGTCACCTTCCCGTAGATAGTCGCATCGTACCCTTTGCGAGACGCTTCCCACGAAACCTGCGCACCGGAATCCATACAAGGTATCGCCTCCTTCCCCATACAGACCGGATTCATAGCAACCAGCCCGCTGCATCTAGCAGGGTTGTCACATCTCCTCCCCAGGGTCTCAGGAGTGATGCATTGCTTGCTTTTCAACGCTGTAGCTTTCATTTGGAACTTTTGTCGCATCTTAAGGTACTTTTGGCTAAAACATGATGCAACTGTGGATTATTTTAACGCAACCTTAAGAACTCCTTTGAAACCATATTCTTGAACTGTGTATGTTGGAGTTTTGTCATTTTGGTCTTGTTTACTTTAGATTAAATACTTCTATTTTTCTAAACTGAGCCCATTTGTGGTGTTTTCACTGTGTTACTGTGAGTGTTGGTACAAATACTTTACACATTGTCTTTGATAAGCCTGACTGCTCATGCCAACCTACCAAGGGGGAGAGCAGGGAATATCTAAAGAGTGTAACCTCCTTACCCTGACTAGAAGCAAGGGTCCCTATTTGGACATTGGTACCTACCTCTGCCAACTAGAAGCCCCCAGATCTAACACTAAGCAATATGAACAACTCAATCCCAAGCCACCACTTTAATCCACAAAGGCAAGGATTTTCACCTATGGGGAAAATACCCCTATCCCATTGCAAAGCATGATTGAAGTAGAGGTCACTCATGGTAGCAGGTCAACTACGACCAGATTTCATGTGACCAAGGACAGTCCAGGGACGTTACTGGGCTGCCACTCAGTGGAAGACCTGGATCTTGTGATGTTTGCTCGGCAGATACAGCAATCTCATGCAGAAAGGATCATGGATGTGTTTTCTAGCCTCTTTGAAGGGTTGGGGTGGCATAAAAGTAAAGCTGCACATTGACAAGACTGTCAAACGTGTGGCGCTGAGGCACCGAAGAGTCCAGAAGAGTGCCGTGGTAGAGGCAGAGTTGGAGAGGTTGGAGAAGGCAGGAGTAATCGAGAAGGTGTCGGGCCGACCCCGTGGGTATCCCCGTTGGTGGGGAACATCGTTTACGACGCGGTTTTTACACCGCAGTGCCTTTACCCCGCAGCATTTACAACGCAAGTCATTAGTACGACTTGCGCTGGATGGCGTTGCGGGATAAGGAATCTTGCAATTTTATATTCCAACACCTTCCCTACTGTTATGGGGACTGGTGTTGGAATATAAAATTATAAGATTCCTAAATCCACGCCCTCCAACGTACATCCCCCGTTGGTGATTGCTCCAAAACCAAAACAACCGGGAGTGATACGGTTGTGTGTGGACATGCGCCTTCCAATTGTCGCCATCAAAAGAGAAAGGCACATCTCCCCTACAATAGATGAGATAGTGGCAGACATCAACAGGGCGCAATTTTTCTCCAAAGTGAACCTTAATTCTGGATATCACCAGTTGCTGCTGTATGAGTCTAGCCTTTACATAACTACTTTTTCCACCTA
Source organism: Lissotriton vulgaris (assembly GCF_964263255.1). Lineage (NCBI taxonomy): Eukaryota > Metazoa > Chordata > Amphibia > Caudata > Salamandridae > Lissotriton > Lissotriton vulgaris. The sequence continues at coordinate 300,932,525 of NC_141685.1, forward strand.
TGTAGGATTGAGAAGATTTAAAAGCCCCAGTTTCGGAGTATTTTCGGCGGCCGAGGTGTATCAGGACTCGATTAGGAGAGCACTGTCTGGTCTAATGGGGGTTTTAAACGTGAGCGATGATGTGGTGTTTTTTTCCAAGTCACTCGAGGAACACCATGAGTGCCTAAGAGCTACCATCCAGCGGCTGGTCGAGCAAGGTCTGACGCTGCATAGAGAAAAATGCCAGTTCTACGTGAACAAAGTGGAATTTTTTGGGTACCGGTTCTTGAAGGTTGGATTAAAGGTGGACCCGGCAAAGTGTAAGTAATTTGAGCTGCAACAACCCCTCAGAACCAAACAGAAGTGAGAGGTTTTCTCAGTATGGCAAACTACTGCGGCCATTTCATACCCCATCTGGTGACCTTGTCGGAACCGTTGAGATTGCTCACGAAAAAGGATGTGAAGTGGCAGTGGACAAGTGAAGCGGCGAAGGGGTTGCAAGACATCAAAAGAGAATTACTGCAGGGAGCAACCGTAGCCTATTTCAAACCTGGACATCCCACGGAACTGGTGGTTGACATGAGCCAAATTGGTCTGGGGACAGTACTCTTGCAGCAAGATGGTGCGGATGAGTGGATGCTGGTAGCATACGCCAGCAGGGTATTGACGGCAGTGGAGACTCGCTATGCGCAGATTGAGAAGGAGACACTGGCGATAAGATGGGTGTGTCAGCACTTCGACATTTATCTGTGTGGCCACAAATTTAAATTCATGACAGACCACAAGCCGTTGGTTCCACTATTTACCGGTACCTTGAGAAATGGGCCACTCTGGATCAAGAGGTGGGCGGTGCAGATTTAGCACTACAACTTTGAAGTAATTTATCACCCTGGAGCTAACAATCCGGTGGACTATCTATTGCGACACCCTGTGGCTGCTCTTGACCCAGACCAGCCAAAGGAGGTGGATGAGGGGGCAGAATCGTTCATTAGGTACATCATGGGGGAGTCTTGTCCCTGAGCCTTGTCCATAGAAGAAATCCGGTCAACCACCGATGAAGATAAATGCCTAGCTGCTGTAAAAGACACGTTGAGAAATCACGCATGGAAGCATTTTTTGGATGGCGTGCGCAGGCGGACCGAGGAGGAAAGAGAAGCACGGATGGGAGTATGGAGGTTCTGAGAAGAACTAAGTGAGAACAGCGCAGTAATCATACTTCGCGGAATGAGAATTGTGGTGCCCATACGACTGTGGAGGAGAGCGATTGACCTGGCCCACCAAGGGCATCAGGGATTTGAAAAGACCAAGTCTCGCCTGCGCATCAAGGTGTGGTTCCTGGGGATGGACCCGATGGTGGAGGAGAAAGTGAGAAGCTGTCATGAATGCCAGATTACTGGGAGCGACGCACCTACTCCACCAGTCATCACAGAGCGGCCGTCCACGAAACCGAGGGACCTTCATCGGCATGGACTTCTGAAATTTTGCCGGACCGGAGACTAACATTGGTGATGCTGGACAGTTATTACAAATTTCCTGTCTTGGAGATTGTGAGGTCGACGGCATTTGAAAAAGTCAAGCCAGTGCTGGAAAAAACATTTGCACTGTTGGGGATGCCCGAACAGATACGAACGGACAATGGGCCTCCATTCCATGGGCACTTGGAGCGCCACAATATCCATCACTGGTAGATAACTCCACAGTGGCCTTAAGCCAATGGCGAGGGGGAGCACTTTAAGCAGATGATCACTAAAGCCCTCAGAATTGGTGTGGATCCACGAGAAGAGCTTGAGATGTGCTTGCATCGGTTTCTGAGAGCTTACTGGCAAACACCCCGCAGCAGCACCAGGGGTGCCCCAAGTGATCTCATCATGAAGCACGCTGTAAGGGATGTGGTATCCGTGAGTGAAGAATGAGAGCCCGGGACAGTGGACAGGGCAGCAGTCCAGGCCAAGAGAACAGCCACCAACGATCAGGCCAGTAAAAGGAGAAGAGTGAGGAACGTCAAACTCAGGAGAGGTGACAAGGTGATTGTAAAGGGCAGATACCCGGGGTGGAAGTTAAGGACGCCATTTGAATTGGAGCCCTGGGAAGTAGAAGAGGTGTGAGGAACAATAGTGACTGCCTGAAGAGCAGAGAGACGGATAGCCAGAAATGTATTGTGGTTTAGAAAGCTAATGGTGCCTTCCCCTCGAGGTCGGGAGACCCGGAACAGGAGCGCCAGGAGAATGGGCCGAGTGAAATGAAGGAGAGTGATCACAGCCTTAGAAGGACCCCGGAGGAGGAAAGGGAACCAGGAGAAGAAGCAACACCTCAGGAGGAGGAAAACATCTCGCAGCCAGAAGAGGTCAGCTCTCAACGATGGAGACCTTAAGGAATGAGAAACAATTCCCGACCAATGCATAAAGTTGAAGGACTTTGTATGTTGAGGAATCCTGAATACAACCCAGAAGAAGGACACTTTGAACTCTTTCTTTGACTTTATTATGTTGGTTTGTTGTTTTAGTTTGTTGTTTAAAGTCGATGGATAAGGAGGGTTGTAGCGAGCCACCCGGCCCTGTCTATACTTTGTTGCACATTCACCCTCCTGGGTCGGGCACAGATCAGGAGGTATGAATAAAGGGTGACTTCAGTGCTCGTGGCTGACGACACGGACCGAGCTACTGTGTGGTTACCCCAATCAATTCCCCACAATAATAGTTAGGCCTAGTTCCCCCACCCAAACCCGTGACAAAATCTAAGAATCTATTGTGCTTCACATGTAAAGAGAGGCAGATTCCCTATGTACCAGTGCACCCAGAGCTTTCGCATGTTGTCTGCCTTCTGCGTCGTGTAGTATGGGTAGCAGTTTGGTGCTCCTGATCAAGAGACGCAACAAGAATGATGAAAACGTCACCATCACACTTCTGTGAAGCAGCTGCCAACGTCCTTGGAAACCCTTCACTTGCAGATCTACACACTGCCAGGCAACAGTAAGTGCTTGCGTGCCATGCTCAAAGACTCTCCATGCGCAGTTCCACGTGCTGCCAACCAAACTGTAAATGCTCATGCTCCCAAATTGTAATAGCCTCCCCAAAGAACTTTAACAGTTCATCAAAACTCGAGGTGTAAGAATGCAAAAACGATGACTGTACCTTCGCAAATAACCAAGTTCAGATTTACTGTTGGCAAATTACCACCTTTATCCTCACCATCTATATTACAGCCAGGACACAAAGAGCTTAACGGTCCTGCCTCCTCAACATAGCTGTCACCAGGTAGAATCACAGGCTCCCCGGATTCCATCTAATGACCAGACTGACTTAAAGGGACCCTGTCATAACAGGTATAGGCCACAACAACACTCTAATTGTTTCAGTTTAAAATGAGGTAAGACTACAATTCCTACAAAGCACTAGGTCATTAAAGAAAAGCCCAGGATAGCTTGGTGTTATTGGGTATGTTTAGAAGGTGGAATAGAGCTGAAATGGGACTTTGTCTACTTACTCTCGCCTGTGTGGCACAACCCACCCAAGACACTCAAACAATTATGGGCAACCATCCCTTGTCTGGTATGGATTTTCTGCAATCTCAGCACTCCCATTGTAAGAGTCAAGTTTTCTAAAGACTAACGTTCCTACAAGACTTAACTATTTTTCAGGAGCTGGGATCTTTATTAACACCTTGGCTGCTAGGTGTTTTCCCCCCCTGTGCTGGAAATTACTCTTCTGCTGTATTCATGACGAGCTCAGCTCGTCATCAGCACAGCTCAACTGTGCATCATGACGAGCTGAGCTCGTCATCAGCATCGAAAGGGTTAAGCAGATCAGTGGGTAGAAGGGGTTTTATGTGACTGAGTGAATTTGTTGGTGCAAAGATACTGTTTGTCCTTCAACTAGATCATTTAATTGAAAACAAGATGGGAAAAGGACAGTTTCTGAGAACCATTTGCAAATTCCTCAGCTAAAAAACCCAACATTTTGCAAATATGTCTGAAGAGAAATTCATGCAATGTAATTTGACCGACCCTCCAATCGTTTTTAGGTCTCACCTAGACTGAGCATGCTCTGTTTCTGCAAGGCCTTTTGTTTTCTAGCATTTAGAGGTCGCTCATTGCTTGCCATTAGTTGGCTTTTTGTCACTCTCTTTAGCTTGCTATTTATTGGTCGGATACCATAGGCTTCAACCCTGTGTGTGTGTGTCCCACCCCTGGAGCATGGATGCATTGCTTGTGTTCTTCCTCTTCTTATTTTTTAGGAGCAACTTTTTTCTTTGTGTTTAAGCACTCAACCACAATGCACCTTTTTCGTCTGGCTCTCTTGTGTATCTCGCCTCCCCTTTGTACCCCCCCTTGGGCTCTACTGCTTGCCCTCACCTTCCCTCCCTCATTGGTTTGGCTTACCCCCAACCTTAGGGGCCGATTCACAGAACTAACTTAAGAAAAAATCCTAAACTTACCACCATTTTGGTATTCACAGAAGGCACTTACTCATTTCGGTATTCATTTAGGAGTCCTAACTTTAGGACTCCTAAATGCCTTCTATGAAGCACGAAAGTCTTAAAGTTAGGATTTTTCTCAGTTTAGGAGTAGTAAAGTTAGGACTCCTAACTTTAGGGCCACTAAATGCCTTCTGTGAATACCGAAAGTCTTAAAGTTAGGATTTTTCTCAGTTTAGGAGTAGTAAAGTTAGGACTCCTAACTTTAGGACTCCTAAATGCCTTCTGTGAATACCGAAAGTCTTAAAGTTAGGATTTTTCTCAGTTTAGGAGTAGTAAAGTTAGAAGTTCTAACTGTACTTCTCCTAAACTGAGAAAAATCCTAACTTTAAGACTTTCGGTATTCACAGAAGGCATTTAGGAGTCCTAAAGTTAGGACTCCTACCTACTGTGAATACCGAAATGAGTAAGTGCCTTCTGTGAATACCAAAATGTGTAAGTGCCTTCTATGAATACCAAAATCGTAGTAAGTTCAGGATTTTGTCTTAAGTTAGTTCTGTGAATCAGGCCCTTAGTCCTTGTTGCTGCCTGACCATATACAATATCTGTCTTGCTGCTTGCCGTTATCAACCCACCCTCCTTCATCTCTCTTTCTGCTTGCCCCACCCTCCCTCATCTATGTTGCTGCATTCTCTCTCCCATACTCCTTCCCTCCTCATCTTTGTTACTGCTTGCCCCGTTCCTTCAGCCGCTCTCCCTCCGCCGTGTTGCTGCTTGACTCCCACCTGCCTTAACAAAAAAAGCAGTATGATGAGGGCAACACTGGCCGCATCATAGCAGTTTCTTCTCACACTCAGGGCCCGATTCACAGAATGAATTTAAGACTCAATCCTAAACTTACTACTATTTTGGTATTCACAGATTGCACTTACTACTTTTGGCATTCACAGAAAGCACTTACTACTTTTGGCATTCACAGAGAGAACTTACTACTTTTGGTACTCCCAGAAGTTAGGATTTTGTCTTAAGTTTGTCTTAAAACAAAATCCTAACTTCTATGAATACCAAAAGTAGTAAGTGCATTCTGTGAATACCAAAATAGTAGTAAGTTTAGGATTGAGTCTTAAGTTCATTCTGTGAATCGGGCCCACACTCTTTCTTGTGTTGCCTCCTCCTGCCCTCCCTCCCGCCAGCAATAAAAAAGCGCTATAACACGGCCAGCACTGGCAGCGTCAAACTGCACTTTCTTTAATTTTACTTTCAGCCATGCTGAAGCCAATAGCTATTGTATGCAGACGACGCTGTCCTGTTGGCCACGACTCCGGTGGGGCTGCAACGTTTAATGGATGCTTATTCAAAATATTAAAGCATCTTCTTTCAATTCCACATTCCATTTCCATTCATTTTCATTCCTTCCCCTTCTGGGTAGATTTAAGTCGCCCCAGCCAATTTGGCTCATAAATATAAGAGTCAAATTGGCAGGATGAAATCCGAAGGGTCCCCTAAACTCATCATCTTAGGTTGTAGACCTATCTATCATTTGGATTCCACATATCTTTAGGGTCCTGACAAAAGAGCTGCTACTCAGGCTAATGAGACTTTACAGGTTCCGCCTGTAGACATGTTCATGATGCTACACTGATCTTGCAGACTTTGGTTACAGAAACAGTGGGGATCAAACTGCGCATATTTTTTAAAATAAAAGAATGTGCCTTGTGACAGCAAAGAGATGCCATGAGCAATAAATGTCTGTAACTGGCATTGGGTTAGTGCTCGAATGTCACCTTTAAATACATTTTGGAAATTTGCATATTTTGTTCCCAAACATGAGCTTGTCTGTTCACGAAAATGCACACATTTTGTCTTCGCATATGAGGTTTATTTTAATTATCTTAACTCATTTTGCATGGCAGGTTTTGAAGATATATTTATTATGTCAATAAAACAACATTTTTCTTGTTTTTCGTAAATAAAATGATTTCTTTAATAATAAAGCTAGTCTCTGGCTGCAAATAAACTTCTCCAAAAATATCAGCTTTTGTAGTTTTAGTGAATGCATTAAGTTGGGCCCCAAAAATCAGCTTGATCTGGTGCTGAGATTCAGTTCAGCCTCACATACTAATGTATGATCATCCAGGAATGCCCATTATTTGAGAGAAGAAGACAAGAGATGCCAGGGATGGCACTCAGAAGTCATGGTTATCCACATATGACACAGGTGGCTACCAAATGTCAGGGATGCCAGTATGTAGCAGAGGTGGCCATCAGATGACAGGGATGCCCACGATGTGCCATGGAATCCCAATTAAGGGGGTCATTAGGATGGCAGGCGGACTTAGTCCACTCATCCACCTATCAGTTATTGGGACCGCCCGCCATAAGGGCGGGGGTCCCGTGGGAGTCATTAAGATGCGCCCGCCCCTGTGGCGGGCGTATCCTATATTTTTAGCATTGTGGCGGGCAGTGCTCTTAGCACCGCTCGCCACAATGCTAAAAATGCACGTATAGTACATTTGCATACACAAAGCGGCATGCACCGCTCGGTGCCTGCCGCTTTGTTTATGCAAATGCAGGGGGGTACCACAGGTACCCCCCGTGTGCACCCCCACCTCTCCTTCACTCTTGGGGCCCACAGGGGCCGCCCAAAGTGAAGACCGCATGCCTTTCCGTGGTGGTAAGAAAGTCCATGTTAATTTGGCTGGTGGTGTCTGTTAGACACCGCCACCATATTGGACCTTTTCCGCCCCGGTCGCAAGGCGACTGGGGCGGAAAAGCGGCGGACGGTCTTTCCGTCCACCGCGGTCCCCCCGCCATCCTAATATGGCGGGGGGTCATTTAGGTGAGGATGGCGGGTACATTGCCCCGCCAGGTGAGCCCCTCAATGTCAGTAAACGACCCCATTACACCAGTGCCGCAGGGCTCTTCTTTGTCCCCGCTCCTTTTCAACTTATACCATACCCCCCTGATCAGATCTCTCCGAGATAGAAATGTCACTGCATTCAATTACGCGGATGACATCCAGCTAGTCTTCAACATCAACCCCTCGGACCAGTCAGTCTCAGATTTTCAAGCCACCCTCTGTCACATCAGCAACTGGATGGGGGCAATTCACCTGAAGCTCAACCCGACAAGACCGAATTGGTTCTTGTTGGAGAGCCTTCCAATCCTTGGAATTCCAACTTCTTGCCCGCTAGCCTGGGCCTCCCCCCCATTAAGTTAACTCTGCCAAAAGTCTGGTGGTTATCATCAGCAAAGATCTTTCGATGAAACACCAGATAAATGCCACTGTCTCTTTCTGCTTTTTCCAACTGCGAAAAATCCGGAAAATCGCACGCTTTCTCACCACCGAAGCTCTTACCCTGGCCCTCTTGCCGTTAGTCGTCTCTAGAATTGACTACGCCAACTCCTTGTACGTAGGCATCCCTGATTATCGACTCAAACGTCTGCAGCTTGTCCAGAACCAGGCGGCACGCCTCATCTTCCATCCACCGAGGCACCACCACGTCCGCCCTCTGCTAAAATCTCTGCACTGGCTCCCTGTTTCTGAACGCTGCAAATTCAAGCTGGGATGCCTTGTCTTTAAATCTCTGGCCGGCCTAGGTCCTACTTTCATCTCCTCCCTCATTCATTCCTATGTCCCCTCTCGTAATCTTCTTTCGGCTCATTCGGCTCTACTCTGCCGGGGATGCCTGGTTTCACCTTGGAGATACCCAGAAAGGGACCATCTCACAGGGAAAACCAGGACGGGTTCCCCAGCGGTCTTCAGCACCAGGATACTCCATGGAGTCGCAGTGCGCTTTACAAGTACACCCACATTTACATTTACATTTACTCAAAGTCCCTAGAGTCAAGCGTAAGAAATGGGGAGGCTTAAGATTCTCATTCCTCGCTCCATCTTTCTGGAATGCCCTCCCATTGGACATCAGGCTGGCTTCGCCCTATACCCACTTCAGATCCCTCCTTAAGACCTACCTGTTTCGAATTGCATACAATTAAACTGTTCTCCTTTCCCCCCGGTCCCTTCCACTTTCTTTTTTCCCTGTTACGGCTATGCCCTCCCTGCCCTGTCCAGGCAGCTGCCCACTGTCCTTTTGCTCTAGCGCCAAGAAACTGTATAGTGTATGTTGCGCTTTATAAATGCCTTTCACATCACATCACATCACACCAGTGATAATCCTCATAATGCTACGGAGTGCCAACAGTATGCCAGGTACTTACAGGGATGCCCATGATATGCCAGGAATCAACACTGACATGCAGGTAATTCTGCATTACACAAAAAATGGCTATATTTATGCCACAGTACATCAGAGGTCCCTAAAGTATGTTAGATCGTGCACAATGTGCAGAGGCTTCCTATGATTAATAACAGCATTTACTTTGTTCTTTAAATATAGTGTTTAAAACATCAGCTTACTTTGTAAAAGCAGGCCAAATAATAGTTCTCACAATTACCAAATTCATTGACATTGCATTAATCAACGACTCAGTTGGGTTCATGGCTTGCAGACTGCAACTAATGTCAGCTTCAAATGCTTAAACCTCTGAGCTATCTTGCCGGCACTATTGCAAACGGGCAATGTAGATACTGGAATGCATGGTTGATGCAGAGGACCCTTTATGGACCTTGCTGGTGCTGTCCAAGGTGGTGGGTAGATATTGATGTATTTGCACAAATTAATTAATTCATTATGATTTATTTCAGGTGATACTCAGCAGTTCTTATAGGTATTTGCTCAGGAGCTCATGTTTTTTTTGCAGGCCCAGTCACCTCTGACTTCTGACCTTGTTAGTGGTTGAGGGTGGAGCTCCGAATAGCGCCTACGGTCACCGCTCCATGTCTCCGACTCTCCTGGTTACATGGCTTTAGACTTGTGGTCCTTGGGACTCTCGAGAGGCCGCCCGTGCTTCCATCAGACTCTGTGTGTTTGTCCAACCTATAGGTAGACTCCTTTGGCTACCAGGGTCATGGTGGACAGCCACCTGGAAGATGCTCATATTCAGGGCAAACCTCGTGTTTGAGAGAGTCGTATCTCTCCCTTGTGCATTCCAACATTGCTACCGCTAAGGGATGCCGGAACTGGCTTAGCAACACATGGCAGTGTCTCGTGCTTGCACATGCCAACCTGTTTCATTATGTGAAACATATGTGCTACATTGTACCAGTTACATAAATTAACCAAAAACAGTACCCATTGTTTCTTAACAGTGTATTTTCATTCTAGCCAGAAACCGTGTTCTTTGCTTGCTAGTTTCCAGGCAGCATGTTCAAGAATCTTCACAGTTTAACTTTCCTTCTATTCTTGTCCCCCTTCCCTGCTGCTGTCCCCAGCCTATTGCAGGCCTGTCTGCCTGCTGCTGTTTGTAGCCTATAATCAGCCTGTCTGCTTTCTGCTGATTCGGCCGAATTCCCGGAAGTGACAAAAAATCTTGCAAGCGGCGCAGTTAGATAAGTTGCGCTGCTTGTGCTGATTTTTAACACCAGGCGTTTGTCTGCGCTGTAAAATCAATGCAAACTGCACCGCGCACTGCACAAGAGGGCGAAGCTTCTTTCTGCTGTTCGAGTAGATGTTCCACTCGAGCGACAGCTTTCTCAATTCATGCAGCAGATATCTCAACATGAGCGGTAGAGAAATCTTGCCTGGAGGGGGTCTAGCATTGGGGTTTCCTCTCTCACGCTCGCCAACTTCACTTTGACGAGCTGCCAGGGAGGAAAAACTCAGCAGTTTTTTGGTACGGCGAGCTCAACGTTGATGCGGAAAGGGGAAAAGCTTTGCAAACTGTGCAACCTGAGCGGAGTTTACCGCCCTTGCCTACTGCTGATCCCCTGCCTAACACCAGCCTGTTCCTGTTGCTGTCCCAGTCTTTCACAAGCCTGCCTGCTTGCTGCTGGTAAACAGATAACCACCAGCCTGCCTGACTATTGCTGGACCTAACCTGTCACGAGCTTGCCTGTCTACATTTAGGGGCAGATTTACAAGCCCCTTGCGCCACGTTTACGCCGCCTTGCGTGACGCAACAGCGGCGTAAACGTGGCGCATCTCTGCTGATATGCAGAGATGCGCCAGAACTCGTAAATATGCCCCTAAATCTTCAGATTATCAATAGTGGCACCCCAGATAGTGTTTCAATCTACCATCAACCTATTCCACAGACATACTTTGGTTGGAGCACTTTAAACCCATCTTAATGAGTCTGGCTTCCTGGCACTTTCCTTTGGTGTGCTGCTCAGTCCGAACTGCACAAAGACCTAAATGCTGTTCAAGTCCAAAGTCTGCACCGAGATTATGATTTACTGCAGCGGGTAGATATGCATCTTGGGTCATATTTGGAAATCAGGTTGCTGAATGTCCATTGCGTTGTTTGCACTTGGATATTTCCTAATGTTTTCTGGTTGTTTTCTTTGTTTGTTGTAGTGTCAATAACAACGCCAAAATATATCAGTTTGAAGGCGTTTCAGGAATGCCAGGACAGTTTGAGATGTGGCTTCAGTTGAAGAAAGCATTGGGACCTTTTTTGGTTTTTGTTCGTTTGGTTACCTAAGTGATTGGTTGTCAAGTGAGTGAGGTATTTTTGCCTCAGAAAGAACGATAGTTGTGTTGTGCTTCTCGTGTGCATGCAGGTGGTTTTAGGAACTCTTCCTCAATGCTCGGGGTAAACATTTCAATGGAGCACCGAGGCAGCATAGAAGTGGAAACTTGTGGGGAGTAAAATGGGGGTTCAGAGGCGGATGCAATTGAGGTTGATTTGAGGGACTGAAACCCTTGAGTGGTACAAAAGGGGGTGGTGATGGACGGAGCATCTGAACCAATCAAACACTCACACCCAGTCAACAGATCTGGGTTTGATCCATCACGTTCTTTAGCCCACTCTGCCCTCCCAGTTCAAACATGGCCATATGAAACCCTTGAGCAGCACAGTGAACCCTTTCTTATTTCAAGGACCACTATTTTTTGAGTGTGCTCAATGTTATGACAGTATTGGTCCATCCATGATCACCTGGAGATCTGCATTTGGGGATAATTGGATGAGGGCTAAAGATGCTGAGGCATGGACGGGACTACAGATGTTCGTATGTGTAAAACAATCACTGAGTGAATGGTTCAAGGTTATGATTAGAGCAACATTTTAGAGAGGGATAAGGTCAAGATCTGGTCAACAGGCGAATGTAGGGGGGATATGTCACCTACAGTAGTGGCTGGCACAGTTCAGGGGATCAGGGGCAGGAGGCGAGGGGGATGTGGTAAGGGGATTATAATTAGTTTTTAACCCCTTCGCTGCGGTAGCTATTCCGCCGCTGCGCTAAGGGGGAGGCAGGGCGCGTGGCGGTCCCGTGCTCGTGATGGAACCACTCCGTCACGCCCCACGGGTGAGCTGTGCTTGTGACGGAACGGTTCCGTCACGGCCCCGCCCACTCTTCAGAACGTCAGCGCAGGTGCGGAATTCGCGCCGTGGCGAGTGGTCCGTGACGGAACCGTTCCGTCACCAGCACAGCCCACCCGAGGCTCGTGACGGAACGGTTCCGTAACTAGCATGGGAGGGGTTAAAACATACCTTACCCTGTCTCGTCTCTCTTTGTCGTCTCTCCTTGGAACAGGCAGCCAGGCTCCCCTGACCAATCACAGCGCTCCAATGCAGCATTGCGATTGGTCTTAGCGCTATGATTCGGCGCTCAGCCAGTGACTGGGACCTGGGCATGTTCTCCACACAGGATGTAATGCCACCTGCATGGAGAACATCCAAAGTGCGCAATGACTGTTTGGTCAGCCCAAGAGGGCCGGGCAAATAGTAATTGCAAACTTAGGAGGGTGCTACCTGCCCTACCCTGCTCTGTGAGCCGAGCAGCCCCGCCCCGTCACACAGAGTTGCTGCAGAGGGATAACATAAAAGCATAATACCATTACGTTATTATAATTTTCTTTTTCCTTTCTTGCACTGCTTCAAAGCAGTGGGGCGACTTCCTCTGCCTTAGCGGAGGAGCGGCCACTGTTCACCTAGAAAGAAGTTAAGAAACTGTGAACACATCAACATTAATTAATGGCCCTTCTCGTGAGTTGGGTTTTTAGAGCTTCAAGGGAGCTTAGCAGACCCACTGACTTATGGAAGAAGCGTGCAGGACGTAGAAGGATTTTGTCAGCTATTAATTAAACTCACAGATTGCAATTAATTTATTTTATATATTTGTCACTCAAGTCAATGGGTTCTGTAAGTTCATCAGTGCCATGGGGGCTGCTTAGGAGGGCGCAAACAATTCGCATATTGGCAGAGTGGTTGGGTGGATGTGGCGGTTCTTTGCCATACGAAATGCAAAGAAACGTTTTAGGCTTCTCACAGTAAGTGCGACAAACACATGTTTGTGCAGTAATTTGTCTGTGTATCATTAATCAGCAAGATATCAGCCCTAGACAATGTGCACAGCTGCACAAACATGTAATAACTCAATATTGGATCAAAACTCGTTCTCATTTATAGTGTCAACAGTTTAATGCCTAGTGTCATGGATTGCCCCATCTCGCCTGCCCCGGACACTGAGCCGCAGCAGTGCTTGGGGTGAGAGGGAGGGGGGCATACCTGGAGATTATAGGTGGTGGGGGGAGAGCAAGGTCAGGAGCACAAGAGGAAGGGGCAGGACTTGTAGTCTCATGGTATGCTCAATGATAAATCTTGTATGTGATAAGGTGCCCTTTGCATCGCCTGGGAGTGGCCACGACTCGAACTCGCAGCGAAGAATGAGCAACAAGAGCCAGGATGTGGGTCCTAGCCGTCTGCAGCGAATGCAAAAGACAAATACATCCATTGCAGCGCTTTGAATGGGGACAGACTCTTCTGGGCTTTGCAAATTTCAGCGCTTTGAATGGGGACAGACTCTTCTGGGCTTTGCAAACTGCAGCGCTTTGAATGGGGACAGACTCTTCTGGGCTTTGCAAACTGCAGCGCTTTGAATGGGGACAGACTCTTCTGGGCTTTGCAAATTGTAGCGCTTTGAATGGAGACAGACTCTTCTGGGCTTTGCAAATGGCAGCGCTTGGAATGGGAACAGACTCTTCTGGGCTTTGCAAATTGCAGCGCTTTGAATGGGGACAGACTCTTCTGGGCATTGCAAATTGCAGCGCTGTGAATGGGGACAGACTCTTCTGGGCTTTGCAAATTGCAGCGCTTTGAATGGGGACAGACTCTTCTGGGCTTTGCAAATTTCAGCGCTTTGAATGGGGACAGACTCTTCTGGGCTTTGCAAATGGCAGTGCTTGGAATGGGAACAGACTCTTCTGGGCTTTGCAAATTGCAGCGCTTTGAATGGGGACAGACTCTTCTGGGCTTTGCAAATTGCAGCGCTGTGAATGGGGACAGACTCTTCTGGGCTTTGCAAATTGCAGCGCTTTGAATGGGGACAGACTCTTCTGGGCTTTGCAAATTTCAGCGCTTTGAATGGGGACAGACTCTTCTGGGCTTTGCAAATTGTAGCGCTTTGAATGGAGACATACTCTTCTGGGCTTTGTAAATTGCAGCGCTTTGAATGGGGACAGACTCTTCTGGGCTTTGGAAATTGCAGCGCTTTGAATGGGGACAGACTCTTCTGGGCTTTGCAAATTGCAGCACTTTGAATGGGGACAGACTCTTCTGGGCTTTGCAAATTGCAGCGCTTTGAATGGGGACAGACTCTTCTGGGCTTTGCAAACTGCAGCGCTTTGAATGGGGACAGACTCTTCTGGGCTTTGCAAACTGCAGCGCTTTGAATGGGGACAGACTCTTCTGGGCTTTGCAAATTGTAGCGCTTTGAATGGAGACAGACTCTTCTGGGCTTTGCAAATGGCAGCGCTTGGAATGGGAACAGACTCTTCTGGGCTTTGCAAATTGCAGCGCTTTGAATGGGGACAGACTCTTCTGGGCATTGCAAATTGCAGCGCTGTGAATGGGGACAGACTCTTCTGGGCTTTGCAAATTGCAGCGCTTTGAATGGGGACAGACTCTTCTGGGCTTTGCAAATTTCAGCGCTTTGAATGGGGACAGACTCTTCTGGGCTTTGCAAATGGCAGCGCTTGGAATGGGAACAGACTCTTCTGGGCTTTGCAAATTGCAGCGCTTTGAATGGGGACAGACTCTTCTGGGCTTTGCAAATTGCAGCGCTGTGAATGGGGACAGACTCTTCTGGGCTTTGCAAATTGCAGCGCTTTGAATGGGGACAGACTCTTCTGGGCTTTGCAAATTTCAGCGCTTTGAATGGGGACAGACTCTTCTGGGCTTTGCAAATTGTAGCGCTTTGAATGGAGACATACTCTTCTGGGCTTTGTAAATTGCAGCGCTTTGAATGGGGACAGACTCTTCTGGGCTTTGCAAATTGCAGCGCTTTGAATGGGGACAGACTCTTCTGGGCTTTGCAAATTGCAGCACTTTGAATGGGGACAGACTCTTCTGGGCTTTGCAAATTGCAGCGCTTTGAATGGTGACAGACTCTTCTGGGCTTTGCACATTGCAGCGCTTTGAATGGTGACAGACTCTTCTGGGCTTTGAAAATTGCAGCACTTTGAATGGGGACAGACTCTTCTGGGCTTTGCAAATTGCAGCGCTTTGAATGGGGACAGACTCTTCTGGGCTTTGCAAATTGCAGCGCTTGGAATGGGGACAGACTCTTCTGGGATTTGCAAATTGCTTCGCTTTGAAAGGGGACAGACTCTTCTGGGCTTTGCAACTTGCAGCGCTTTGAATGGGGACAGACTCTTCTGGGCTTTGCAAATTGTAGCGCTTTGAATGGAGACATACTCTTCTGGGCTTTGTAAATTGCAGCGCTTTGAATGGGGACAGACTCTTCTGGGCTTTGCCAATTGCAGCGCTTTGAATGGAGACAGACTCTTCTGGGCTTGGCAAATTGCAGCGCTTGGAATGGGGACAGACTCTTCTGGGATTTGCAAATTGCAGCGCTTTGAATGGGGACAGACTCTTCTGGGCTTTGCAAATTTCAGCGCTTTGAATGGGGACAGACTCTTCTGGGCTTTGCAAATTGTAGCGCTTTGAATGGAGACATACTCTTCTGGGCTTTGTAAATTGCAGCGCTTTGAATGGGGACAGACTCTTCTGGGCTTTGCAAATTGCAGCGCTTTGAATGGGGACAGACTATTCTGGGCTTTGCAAATTGCAGCGCTTTGAATGGGGACAGACTCTTCTGGGCTTTGCAAATTGCAGCGCTTTGAATGGGGACAGACTCTTCTGGGCTTTGCAAATTGCAGCGCTTTGAATGGTGACAGACTCTTCTGGGCTTTGCACATTGCAGCGCTTTGAATGGTGACAGACTCTTCTGGGCTTTGAAAATTGCAGCACTTTGAATGGGGACAGACTCTTCTGGGCTTTGCAAATTGCAGCGCTTTGAATGGGGACAGACTCTTCTGGGCTTTGCAAATTGCAGCGCTTGGAATGGGGACAGACTCTTCTGGGATTTGCAAATTGCTTCGCTTTGAAAGGGGACAGACTCTTCTGGGCTTTGCAACTTGCAGCGCTTTGAATGGGGACAGACTCTTCTGGGCTTTGCAAATTGTAGCGCTTTGAATGGAGACATACTCTTCTGGGCTTTGTAAATTGCAGCGCTTTGAATGGGGACAGACTCTTCTGGGCTTTGCCAATTGCAGCGCTTTGAATGGAGACAGACTCTTCTGGGCTTGGCAAATTGCAGCGCTTTGAATGGAGACAGACTCTTCTGGGCTGTGCAAAAATGCAGCGCTTTGAATGGGGACAGACTCTTCTGGGCTTTGCCAATTGCAGCGCTTTGAATGGAGACAGACTCTTCTGGGCTTTGCCAATTGCAGCGCTTTGAATGGAGACAGACTCTTCTGGGCTTTGCAAATTGTAGCGCTTTGAATTGAGACATACTCTTCTGGGCTTTGTAAATTGCAGCGCTTTGAATGGGGACAGACTCTTCTGGGCTTTGCAAATTGCAGCGCTTTGAATGGAGACAGACTCTTCTGGGCTTGGCAAATTGCAGCGCTTTGAATGGAGACAGACTCTTCTGGGCTTTGAAAAATGCAGCGCTTTGAATGGGGACAGACTCTTCTGGGCTTTGCCAATTGCAGCGCTTTGAATGGAGACAGACTCTTCTGGGCTTGGCAAATTGCAGCGCTTTGAATGGAGACAGACTCTTCTGGGCTTTGCAAAAATGCAGCACTTTGAATGGGGACAGACTCTTCTGGGCTTTGCCAATTGCAGCGCTTTGAATGGAGACAGACTCTTCTGGGCTTTGCCAATTGCAGCGCTTTGAATGGAGACAGACTCTTCTGGGCTTTGCAAATTGTAGCGCTTTGAATGGAGACATACTCTTCTGGGCTTTGTAAATTGCAGCGCTTTGAATGGGGACAGACTCTTCTGGGCTTTGCAAATTGTAGCGCTTTGAATGGAGACATACTCTTCTGGGCTTTGCAAATTGTAGCGCTTTGAATGGGGACAGACTCTTCTGGGCTTTGTAAATTGCAGCGCTTTGAATGGGGACAGACTCTTCTGGGCTTTGCAAATTGCAGCGCTTTGAATGGGGACAGACTCTTCTGGGCTTTGCAAATTGCAGCGCTTTGAATGGGGACAGACTCTTCTGGGCTTTGCAAATTGCAGCGCTTTGAATGGGGACAGACTCTTCTGGGCTTTGCAAATTGCAGCGCTTTGAATGGGGACAGACTCTTCTGGGCTTTGCAAATTGCAGCGCTTTGAATGGGGACAGACTCTTCTGGGCTTTGCAAATTGCAGCGCTTTGAAAGGGGACAGACTCATCTGGGCTTCATCAATGTTAAAACTTGTTCTTGTCTTCTTAACTTTAGTAGGTCTCAGGGATCTTCCTTCTTAGCGGTGGCAGGGTGTGTCCCTGAGACACACCCTGCTCAGCCATAATGGAGGCTTTATGCTCCCCATGGATAATATTAAAAAGATGACCCCTGCCAGTCTCAAGGCATAACATACAATGACTGGCTGTCTAATGCTCACTGTCATAGGTTGCTCCCTGCCATCTCTAGGTGGACAGCTCAGGGCTGATTGTATAATGTCCGGGAGCTGCTCTCGGCCACATCTGGGCAGGTCTTTCAGGCTTTTCACAGGAGTTGTAGTATAATAGATGTTCCTTTGTCGGGCTGTGGTGGATCCATCAGAGAACATACCAGCGTTGGCTTCATAAACAACATTGCTATGGAATGCTTCCCTGTCACTCTTTTCCCTTCAGAGCATATACTATAGTTGTAAAATAATAGCCCCATTTGCATCCCTATATTCAATATGATTTAAACTGTATGGTAAAGACCACTCCAAAGATTGTAGCTATTTGCAGCCGTCACAAACGTGTCGTTTCTTGCACTTTCTTCCTAGACCCATGTGTAGGCACAGCATCATGATTACTCAACCCAGTTTCAGCACTTTCTGCCCTAAAAGTAGATCACCAAAACAATTCTCACACAGACCACATTACTATCACACACCTTGTATCCATCCACACACTGTCATCTTATGCTTAAGCATCAGATCTCTCCTTTCACTTCAAGCACATGCATAGGCACAGTGATGAAATACAATAAGAGACAACGCTGGTCCTCATTCATAGCAACGCACCTCTAACTATATAGAGCACATATAGGGCGCATCATTGACACAAACTCCTTCCATTCACATTAACTCTTGTGGAGTAGGGTGCTACCCGTCTGCATATTCATTCTTCGGTAGGAGGTATATAAATGCTACTACAATACAATAAAATACTTGGATGTGACAAAACACTAGTGTGCAAACTTTAGGTGGACAGAACAGTACAGTCGGATGCGTTGACACTATTGGAAAATGAGGCCATATCTCTGAGGATAGGATTCTGCTTCTCTGGATTAAAACTAGGGGTGGGCGGAACTTGCGGGGTTTCACTCCACCAAATTTCACTGAGATGCAAAATCACTCTACGAGATTCCGCAGAGTAAAATATGGAGCTTGCCCTACAAATTAGTGGTGGTAGCGCAGGCAGCGCTGAAAATCAGCATGGATGCCACCATGTGTTGTGCAAGAGCACGGGCCATTCGAATTGATTTTGCTACCGCTCGAGTACAAAATCTACTTGAGCAGCAGTAAATCTACTTGAACAGTTCCCCCAGACCGTGACCGCCAGGGACCCCCATGTTAGAAAATCGGGTTAGGAGACACCTGCACAGGTATGTTTGCGGGAGATGAGTTGTGCCACTGTGGTTAAGTTAGTCACATTTGATTTGATTTGATTTGTTATTTGTATAGTGCTTGAATCACCACCTGGGAGGTATCTCAGCGCTCAGGACATGCAGCAGGAGTAGTGGCAGTGGCTAGGCTGAGAATAGAACGGTTTTCAGAGTTTTCCTGAACTTCAAGTGGTCGGGGCATTGTCTTAAGACAAGGGGGAGTTGGTTCCATATGAGTGGGGCTAATTGAGAGAAGGACTTGCCTCCAGTCCTTGACTTTTTCACTCTGGGCGTTTTAAGAAGGGCTTTGGAGCTTGAGCGTAAGGTCGGTGGAGGGGTATAAGAGTGGAGCCTCTCCGCCAGATAGGCAGGTCCATTCCCCCATATAGCTTTATGGGTAATGCAGCAGATCTTAAATGTTATGCGTTGTCGAATGGGCAACCAGTGCAGTTGGTGAATGCGAAGTGGAGAAGCAGATCTATGGGGGGCGTTTAATGTCAGGCAGGCAGCAGAGTTTGGTATCATTTGGAGTCGGTTTAGAGAGGACTCTGTGGCTGCAATTAGGAGGGCGGTGCAGTAGTCTAATTTACTTAGTACTAAAGTTTGAGTCAAGGTCTTTCTGGTTGCGTCGGGTAGATAGGGAAAAACTCTCCTTAAGAGGCCTAATATGTGGAAGCATGAGCCCACGGTGTGAGTGACGTGCTTCTTCATAGTGAGGGTCTGTTCAAGGTACATTCCTAGGTTCTTCACAGTGGTCGCTGAGGAAGGGGCTTTCCCAAGTTCTGGGGGCCACCAGTGAGGTGACATAGGTGTGGGGCATCTCCGAAAAGCAAGGCCTCTGTCTTCCCGGCATTCAGCTGGAGGTAGTTCTTTTCCATCCAGCGTGATATTCCTAGCATGCCGGAAGAGAAGATAGATTCGGCGGCCTGAGAGGTTTTATTGAAGGAGAAGGTGAGTTGGGTGTCGTCCGCGTAGGATATTGGGACGAAGCTGTGCTTCCTTAAGAGAGCTGCCAAGGGGGCTATATATATTGAACATAGTAGGGCTTAGGCATGATCCTTGTGGCAACCCCTTGGTGAGTTATTGTGCTTTGGAGCAAAAAGGGCCAAGGTTGATGGTCTGGGACCGGTTGGAGAGGAAACTGATCAGCCATTTCAGGGCTACTCCCCCAATCCCTGCCTCCCTCATTCTCATGAGTAAGGTCTGGTGGTTGACCGTATCGAAAGCGGCGGAGAGGTCTAATAGCACCAGAAGGGTGGGCTCATTCTGATCTAGGGCGAGCTTGATGTTATCGGTCACCGCCACTAGCGCAGTCTCAGTGCTATATTTGGGTCAGAAGCCAGATTGGGCCGAGTCCAAGTAGCCTTCGATATGGTCGGAGAGGTGTTTGTTGATATGTTTTTCCAAGACTTTGCTCATGTGAGGTAAGAGGGAGATGAGGCAGAGGTTGGATAGATCCTCTAGGTATTTTGGTATTTTTCAGTATGGGAATGATTTGAGCCGCCTTCCATGAAGGGGTATATATCCGTCCTCCATAGATTGGTTTAGAATGGAGCAGATGGGCTCCGATAATTTTTTTACCAGAGAAGATGTGATCTTGGCAGGAATGAGATCCAGGGGGAACCGGATTTTATATTGCACATTATTATTTTGGTTTCCTCTTGGGTTAGAGGGGGGAAGTGCATCATGGTGTGTTTATTTTGTGTGGGGGTGCAGGGGGACGCAATGGAGGTGTCTGTAAGGGGGGTTGGTAGTGGCGATTTTATTATATATGGTGTCAATTTTCTGTATAAATTGATTGCTGATGTTGTCACATAGAGCTTGGGAGAGGGCTTCTTCTGATTCGCAAGCTTTGGGGTTCGTTAAGGTTTTCAGGATTTGATATAGGGCTTTAGGGGTGTTTTCCGCATGGCTAATATGTGTGGCTATATATAGTTAATGTGCGAGCTTAATGCTTTTGTGGTAGTGGGTGAGGGCGACCTTGTACTTCTCTTTGTGGGCGGTAAGTTGGTACGGCGCCATTTTCTTTACCCAGGTTTTTGCATTTGTTTTTTTCGATATTCACGCATTTCGCCGCTATCGCTGGATATTTTAGCACAATGGAGAAAAACTTTGCTACTAGCATGTTTTCTCCGCTAACATATCCAGCGATAGGCAGCGATAAAAAAATCCCCGCTAAGCCTATTTAGCGATAAATATCGCTACTTGTTGGTAATATGCCCCTGAATTCTCTTCTTAGGACCTTGATGTATTTAACGGGGAAAAAATAGCATTCAAGCTCAACCTGCAGAAAACATGTACAGCCATCCACATTTGCATAGCACCTTCCACTATTAGAATGGCGCAGAAGTGCTTTGTTGATGTGAGTGCTTTTTCGATAAGGTTGAGATGGTGGTGGATACTATTAGAGAAGGACACGGAGAGAAAGACCATGAGTGAGAGAGACAGACCTAGAGAGAGGCACACATAGAGAGATTGGGGGGGGTGAAATAGGGAGAAAGAGAGAGCGTCAAGAGAGAAAGAGGCTGGGAGAGAGCAATAGAGACAGAGAAGAGACTGGAATGGGTGTTTGTGTGCATGTGTGCGAGCGAGGACCCGAAAATTTGATGGTGACAGAGGGTGTCAGAGGTTTAAAATCAAGGATTGTCTCTTAGGGGGACCATTCCGGGGAGAAGGTAAGAGGCAGTGACTTTTCCCCTCACTATAGTCAGTCCACAGCCAGCTGGCTCTCCCTGGTTGATATATTATGTGTGGGACTCAGAGGTTGAAGGGGGTGTGGTGGGACTTACAGCTGAATCTAATGGCTCACCACATGCCGTGCCTAATTTGAGCCGGTGGTTTCCGGTTCTGGGCACCTGCACTTAATTGTCAACACCAGCGCTTGTGACAGGTGCCACATGGTGGTGCTGTATGTCTAAATTAGAGAGGAGCACAAAAACAGTTGTTTATTAATTAAATATAGATAAAAAATGACTATTCCCTGCTGCTTAAGGCATTATTATAGCTTTGGAGGTCTGGAATACTCTGAATTGTCACACTTGTAGGGGCAATGTGCGGTGCAAGCTGCAGTGGTTTCCTGACCTGGGCCCTGACACGTATTATTATTATTTTTTTTTTACAAATTAAGCAATGACCCCATTTCATTTCTTTTGTGAGAGCGGAAGCATCAGGGTTGGAGAAGGAATGCTCCCGTGATACTGAAGGTCCTGTTGGCAGTCATCTAGCTTAGAGAGGTGGCCTTGGCTAGGCTCTCAGCAGGGTTGGATTGGGAATAAAAATCGGCCTGGGCACGCTAAAAAAAAGTGGCCCACATTTGCATATTGCCTTTCCGCAAAACACTGGATCGGCGAAGTTTTATAAACACCTGAAAACAAGAGAGGCCACTTTGGTTCAGGCCCCCTGCACCCACTCAGTATGCATATATTTATGGGCCGGGTCAGCGAGAGAAAGGGAGTGACACCTCTGCCCTTTGATAAAAAGGGGGTAATGGATGCCAATCTGTCTCCAAAAAGGCCACTCAGGCCCCCACTGGGCCTCTAGGACATCTGAACACACCAGACACAGCCCAAGTCGGCCCCCAGGCAACCAAAAAAGCAGCCTACAGCTGGAACTTCGATACCTGCCCCTCGGCCATTGCCTGAGTGCCCGCCTTACCAATCCTACACTGGCACTCAGCGTCACGGCCCTCATCTTGGTCTGCCAGTGTGGCTCACGCGCTCATGAACCCCTATGTTCTTGGCCCTGCCGGGACCTTGGATCGCGTATGGGTTGGTACGGAAGCGGGGGCTTTAAATTCTTAATCTGCCTTGGCTCAGCTGTTCTTAATTCATCTCTTTAGTTGCGAAATCACGCATTTTCCGCAAACCGCATGCACACGGGGCGGAGAAGTTCCCTCTGAAGTGCGTCACACATCAGCCACCGTGTCCTGCTCGTGGGCAGAGGGACTTTGATGTCAGTGCGCGCTGCTAATTAGCCGAACGAGGACGCGAGTTTTATTTAGATTTTTTTTTCTTTCTGACTAAGACTACAGGGTTCGCAGAGTGTGTGTTGCAAATCATCAAAATAAATCAAATTATTGAAAGTCTGTTTAAATTCTGAAACTAACTTTCTACCAGATGTTTATCTGGCAGCAGTATTTAAGTAGCAGGTATTTTAAAGGCACAATGCCACTCCTGCCGTCCAGCTACAAATTCCAAAACTGCAAGTAGTTTAGCATTCATATTTATGAAATGTTGTGTAATAAATACCACCCGATTCGTTGCGCAGGGTTGACTCACTCACCCAAGACTTGAGGCTATTCCCACACTCGGTGGTGTTCATGCTCTTGATCCCGGAAAGATGAAATTCAAAACAAGCCCTGCTAGGATTTCAAATAAAGTAACCGCAAGGATGTATGCAACAGGTGCAATGATACACCAGGCTTCTTAGCAGCCACACGTGTACTTAGCTATTTGTAATTCAATCTCCTTCCGTCGCTGCTGTACCAACCATTCATTGTCTGTCTAGCTACACAAACCTAAGCTGAAAGATTCAGGTAAAGCCACATTGTGTCTCAGGAAGACAGCTCTAGGAGCATGATTGGTTCTGCCAGTCAAAAGATATCTCACACATTCTACATGGCAAAGAAACATAATGTAGGGACCAATACACTTAAACATTTTGCACTTGCGCACACTATCCTTTGTAAAGTCAGAGGATTTGCGACCACCAAATAATATTTTAGTATTACCCGTGAAACGCCACTCTGGTATAACCAATTGATATCCCACCTGACGGGCTCCAGGGGTTTCGCGAATGGGATCACAGTGGCATCTCGACCATTGGCAATCTCATTCAGGGTACTGTCCTCAAATCATTCCAGGCCCTCAAGGACGAATTCTCCCTACATGACTCCCAGTTTTACAAATACTTGCAGCTTCGTCGTGCTATTATCCTCACATTGATAAAGTTGAATCATTTCCAGAATTTAACACATTAGAGGCTAAACTCCTCATCTGGGATTTGGGTGAGCATAAGAAATCCAAAATATATCAATCTCTAAGAACAAAATGGAAGGTGCACTCAAATAAAGTCAATAGAAATAGTAATTTTAAGTAACTTCTTCTTTATTCAACAAAGTGTTCATGAAGCATAGGCACAGCCAAAGCGTTTCGTTCCTCTTTTTTTTTGCGTTTTAGGAACTTCGTCAGGGCGAGTTCTTTAAGCAAGAAGGGCTTTTTTGATCCTACGTTAAAGACCTGTGATAGGGTATCAGCTCCCGAAGACTCGGCATAAACAACGCCGTTTATGCAGAGTCTTTGGGAGCGGAACCCTATCACAGGTGCTCCTCGTTTTCTGCCCTAAAATTCGGCTCATTACTGGACCGGCGGCGGTTGGGTGACGTGATCGACTTCCATACCTCGGAGGTCTTTAACCTAGGATCAAAAAATTATATGCGCCGCAGGGCCCACATTAGAAATTCTTTTGAAGACGCTACAATTCTAATAAATTCACTGTTGCTTTTGTCCTGGGGCTGCCATTAGCTTCTGGAATACACCGGATTGTATCAATATCAACAGGAATCACTCAAGGCCACCCCTAGTGGGGTTAATTTCTCCAAATTTGAAGGATACTTTTTCTGACCCACCGAACTAACCACCACTTCCGGTCTAATTCTACTTGACTTTTGAGTCCAGCCCTTCTTGCTTAAAGAACTCGCCCTGACGAAGTTCCTAAAAGGCAAACAAAAGAGGAACGAAACGCGTTGGCTGTGCCTATGCTTCATGAACACTTTGTTGAATGAAGAAGAAGTTACTTAAAATTACTATTTCTATTGACTTTATTTGAGTGCACCTTCCATTTTGTTCTTTGTATTTCAATAATTTGCACATCCCACGGCAGCGGATGTTGGAAGAGATTGCACCACCCTAACTTAAGAACTAAATGACCAGTAGTGCTTGACCTGGTCTGCTGCTTTTGGTCTTTTGGTTTTATATATCAATCTCTCATCACCCATAACACCACTACTCTTGAGATACTCAAAGATTCCTGGCAAACAGATATCGGCCCTTTAGATACTAATGATTGGACTGATGCCTTCGAGTCCCCCCAAGGGTCTGCCTTATCCTCTTGACTACGGTTTATTCAATTTATGTACCTGCATAGGGTTTACTATACATGTTATAGATTATGGAGAGCAGCCCTAATAGAATTTATAACATGCCCATGCTGTCAAAACGATGGGGGGTCCTTTATACATACAGTTTCGGGGTGCACAGCTTTGGATAGATTTTGGACTGGTGTGCTGGCATGCCTAACTGAGGTACTCGGATGGGAAATACCTAGATCCCCTAGATTGACACTGCTACATAGAAAAGATACAATAGGTGGCAATAAATATAAGCGTCATCTCCTCTGGCTGGGCCTTACCATCGCCAAACAGGATTTCATCAGAACATGGGAACTAGATACACCCCCTACTATTAGGGCCTGGAGAAATGGAATGGATTTTTGTATGGGTTTAGAGATTCTGGTGCTCCAGGCCCATGGATGCCCACAGAAACATCCTTAAATCTGGCAAAGATGGTCAGATTACCGCGGGCTGGTCCTGCCGGGGCTGGAGACGCCGACAGATACTATAGACTCTGAAATTAGGTCTTATGAAGCACAGAAAAGACAAATCCCTTGAAAGAAGAACGAGTGCAATTATAATTTCAATATATCTATTACATGTACTGACATTGAATTTATTGTGTCGGAAAGTTATGTTTGTAATAAGTATAAGAATTGGCAATGCATGTATGCATTCCCAAAAGAATGGTGTAACATGATAAATATTTCAGCAATTGAATGTATGCCAATAAAATCTCTTATTGAAAACCCCCCAATATTTTAGCATTTAGGAACCCACTTTGCGACTTTGCGACTCAGAAAAGGCTCTCCAAGGCTTGACGTTGTCTCCTGAATGTCTGGGAACCGACTGACTATAATGTTACACAGACGCAGTGGGCAACCCTGGGAAATATGGTGGCTAAAAGAGACATAGCGCAGCTGTGGGGATCCCAGAGGCCACCCACGGTCGGGGCTTGGATGGAAAACATGGAATGGTGCATGTTTAGGGAGAAAACGGTCTATGTGGCGAGAGGGAGGCCCAGGAAATGGGGCAAGATATGGGGTTCTTGGAACACTTACCGGGGAGATATTTGCACTCCTCCTCTTGTGTATATACCTGAAGTTCCGCTTTCTCCCTGACCTTCCATTCCTCGTAATGTACTAAATGTAATCGGCTTTGCACTTGTCTCTCCCCTGCTCCCATCCCCCTAATATGATTGGTATACTTTGTTGTATGATACTTATTCCTCCTTCCACATTCGGACTGATATCCTATTGTATTGCGTCTATTACCTTGTTGTTTTTTACTTTCAATAAAAAGATTTACAAAAAAAAGAAAAGGCTCTCCAGTTCCCATATGGTGTTTTGTGGCTCTTACCTAGTTACAGTAGGGAAGGGGCTTCCCTCTCAATTGTGATTCGGTATGAGATGTACTCTTGTGTTTATAGCCAATCACAGAATATAGCTAAGAGACCTGCCAAATTAACATTTAGCAGGCTTGTTGTTTATGATGCAACCTATGAGTACCTAGATCACACTGCAAAATTAAAGACTGATTGCAAATGGTCAGTGCTCAATCTTCCGATCATTTTTTGTTTCCAGAGTACATCTGGCCATTAGTTGGGTATTAACTTTGTCACCACAACACTAAACACTAAGAATCCACATACATAAACATCTTCTACAGCACAATGGACAGATATATGTGACACTGGCAGGCACACAACCCGATACTCTACATGTCAATCAATAACAGGCATGTTAG
The DNA here is from genome assembly GCF_964263255.1 of Lissotriton vulgaris. NCBI lineage: Eukaryota > Metazoa > Chordata > Amphibia > Caudata > Salamandridae > Lissotriton > Lissotriton vulgaris. The sequence goes on from NC_141685.1 coordinate 300,958,925, forward strand.
ACTGAACTCCTTACATCCACCCAGCCAGTGGAAGGATATGAAAACTCTCAAACACTGTTTAAACTCTAGTTAACACACTTGTATAGCATCATGCTGGACAATGGGAAAGTCAAATAACACAAAGAGCACTTAATCAATTTTTCAAGATTTCAGACCACACCAATTAAACTACATAACTAATGGACCTAACGAGAAATACAGTACTGAAATAGTATGGGTCGGAATCCTTAAAAACAGGGCAGGAAGTTACTACACCCCTCTATTCCCACAGGGGGATATACTGTTGATAGCATGTGCACTATAGATACATTTAACATACCATAATATGAAATTTAAATCGGGTGCATGCCTACATTGGACCACTCACACCAACCCATTATTTTACATATTTATTTACATATTTTTTTACTATAGTTACTTAATACATTCATAAACTGCGTCAGGCAGGCAACGCCACATCAGAGTACAGAGGAGTGGCAAATATCAGAAGAGTTTAGACAAGAATAATTCTTGAGGATGAAGCAGGGGTACCTAGGCTGTAAGCAGTGTAGAGATAAAGCCTTGAAATAAAGGAACCTGAGGGTGAAGTGAAAAGGAAAATCCATCCAAAGCAGTATTCAAACGAATGGAAAATATGTTTTGTTGATGGTGGATTCTGGTTTCCTGTTCACTATAATTCCTAAACAGACATTTGTTGATACATGGCCTGGCCAGAAATGAACCTCCGCCCATGTGATTTTGAAAGGGTACCAAGGTGCACATATAGATGTCATGGGCTTTATCCTTTCAAAGATCACATTTCAGGGCCATGAAGCATTTGGTAAGGTATATGTGGCAGAATCTGGGCCACAGATTTTGGGGTGGTCTCACCAATATGATTTGCATATTATTGTGACTCCAAGAGCAGCAGCTCAAGTGTAAGAGGCGGAAGAAAATAAATGAAGAATTGGAGACAGTCTTGGAAGAGCACAAAGCAGTTTTTGAAGACAGGTAGGATAATATTATAATGTATGCCCACCAGGCTGTGGAAAATCTACATTTTATGACAAGACCCGGTGGCTAACATTATGCAAGTTTAAAACATTTACAACAAACAACTTGCCACATTTTCTACAGGTTTGAAATAACATTTTCAAAAAGTTACATCATTAGACCAGTCCGCACAATGAAGAATATCCTGCAAAGATCCTCCCATTATGTGCGCCTTAGAAGCAGCCGCTCCTCTCACAGAATGGGTTCCAAACATACTCACATCCACTCTCTACTCATCACCTCTTGCACCCATCAAGCAAGCGTAGGCAAATATACCATTTTATAAGGTTTATTGAAGGAATTGAGGAACTGACTCACACCAATAGGCCTTACCTCCGCCGTTCTCCTCTCATACACCTTCACATAACTCACGACACCCAATTTTTCTTTCTCTTCAGAATACGGATAAAATATTGAAAAATAATTACTCTTTGTTCTTTTTGATAAATAAAAACATACACCTTCCGGATGAAAACACTTTGCAGGTGATGTCCAAAGCTTTAACATCTGACACCCTTCTGAACGAAATTAAACATAATAAGACAGTCAGTTTAAAGACAAACCCCTCAAATACATTGTCTTCCTAAGACAAAAAAAACTGCAACACCTTAGAAACATCCCAAACCGAATTTTACCTAGATACAGGTGGTTTTGCACTTCTAATGCTACGCTTGAGCCTGCACACAAACTCATCCTGTCCCCCGGTTAATCCATTGGCCTGATCATGACCTGCAGTAATAGCAGATCTATGTACATTCACTGTTCTGTATACCAAACCTTCAGCAAATCTTTCTGACAGATAGTGCACCACTTCCACTGTGCACACTGAAATGGGATCAAAGTTCCACTCCAAGCACCAGCAAACCCATTTACACCAAACCAATCTATACATCTTCCTTGTTCCTGGAGCCCAAGATTCCTTAATAGGTTCCTTAGCTGCTCGTGAAAGCCCTGGCACCTCCCATATTCTCTTGAAATTCTCCATGCCACCAACCTCATCCGCTCTGTAATCACTAAATTGTGCACTTCTCCTGTCGGTCCTCTCAACTGCGTCGGAATCCACGGTAGCAGCATTGGAAAGTCCACTGACAACAGAACTGGATACCACACTTGCACCCTCCAAAGCTCAGCTATCACAACAGTAGTATCCTTCCACCTGCGTACCATCATTGTTACACGAGCTATCACAGAAAATGGAGGGAACGCATAAGGCCTGAAACCCGTCCAATTCTCCCGAAATGTGTTTATTCCAGCAGAATCCGGATCCAGTCTCCAACTGAAAAACCTGTTTTTCTGTGCATTCAGTCTGTTGGCGAACAGATCTACAGCAAATGGTCCCCAAATCGATTCTATCTGCAAAAATACCAACCTGTTCAACATCCAATCACTCGAATCATTGAATTTCCTAAAAAAAACAATCTGCCTGTCGATTGGTCAACCTGTGAAATATGTTCTGCCTGCACCCAGGGGTGGCTCCTCCACGTGGGCAAAGGAGCGTCACCCTACTGCTTTCTCACAGTGCGATAAACAGAAACATAAAATGTTATTTTAAATACCATTTTATGCTTCTGCTTCTCGTACTGTGAGAAGGCAGGGGAGGAGTGGCTTGCCCACTCTTGCGGGCGCTGACTGTTTGGTCGGCCCCAGGGCCGCCAAACCAGTCATGCACACTCTGCATAATCTCTATGTAGGCTGCATGCAGCCTACATAGATAAAAATGGTCTTCCCATAGATGCCTGTGGGATCGGCAGCCTAGCCAATCATAACACTGCCATTGCAGCGTTGTGATTGGCTTAGGAGAGGAGAGGGAGGCCGCCTCCTTCCAGTAAGGCGTTAGGCGCAGAGAGGAGACGCAACGCAGGATAGGAGGTGAAGGTAAGTTTAAATTATTTTTTTTTAATTACCACCCTCCCGTGCGACCTCCTCCACCCCCCTCGCCCACGAGTCATGCCGGCCGCAACTACCTGCACCGTCGGGTCCCTCCTCAGACAGTACTACCAAAACACCTTTGCTAAATCCGCCACATCCTTTGATTTCAGACCCCCCAATGTGTTCACATACTGAACTGCTGAGACATTGTCCATATGCAACAGCCCCAAACACTTTACCTCTCTCTGTGTGAAACCTTTGATTGCAAATGAACCCGCTAAGAATTGCAGGCAACTTATATACAACCTCTTCTCCTCGTCTGTCCAACGACCTCCTGTTGAAACTACACCACACCGTGCACCCCAGTCATCTAAACTTACATCCGATTCTATTACTAACTCTGGGTTCTCTCCAAAAATTGCTTTCCCATTCCAAGCCTCCATGTTAACATCCACCATTCCAACTCCTCCCTTGCCTCTGCCATGAGAGTCAAATCCTGAGAATACCTCAAACCATTTCTTAGATGCATAGCCTTCAATCTCTTCAAAGCCCAATAACTCAAAGGACCTGGAAAAATAGCCTGGATCGTGGATGATAGGAAACCACCCACACAAGTTGGCATCCTCAAAGAAATTCTCCCCAAAGACAGAACCCTTTTCAATTCCTTCCTTTTCCTCTTTAACTTCTCAGTTTTAAACACCCCCCCAACCGTAATCACCAAAAACTGAGTCTCCTGATTTGGCAAAGGAAGTGTTATCCTCGTGCACTCGGTTATTCAATTTTACTGCCTGTTTTAAACTTTTCGTGGAAAGCACAATGAAACTCTCATTTGTTTAATGTTGAAATTAATTTGGAAGAAATAAAGGAAAATTCAGTTAAGAAACTAGCATGTTTCATTGACACTGAGCGCACTTGCTAGTGGGAAGGGGCCACTCCCCACAACACATCTCCTGATTTGGCACCATACAAGATTTTTCTCTGTTTACAACAAAACCCAAAAATCTCTAGTAACCTGACTGTCATCCCTGTGTACTTCAACACACGTAACATGCTTTGATCCATGATCAATACGTCGTTTAGGTAAATAAACAGTCTCACTTCCCTTTCTCTCAAGAAAGACGCCACTAATCGTAAAATTTTCATGGAGCACCATGTGGCCGACGAAAGACCAAAGGGTAGACACACACATTTCCATAATTTTCCATCCCATTTGAACTTGAGATACTTTTGATGGTGTTTCCAAACTGGTATAGTAGATATTTGTCCTTTTAATCCAGTTGAGTCAACCAATCCCCTGGCTGTAAAATGTCCCTTGACATATGCATGCCTTTCATCTTGAAATTATGGTTTACTCCACAATCGTTGAGACATCTTAAATTTATAAACAGTCTCATCCTTTGTCCTTCTTTTGTACTAAGAAAATATTGCTTATAAATTCTCCTCTTTCTTGACTGCATTCCACTATAGCTCCCTTCTCCACCAACTCCTTTTCCTTGAACTTCTTTGTACACTAACTTGGCCTGACCAAACCGAACTGTACTCCCCCTGGCACCCAATTTTGAATCAGATCTCCCATGAAATCGACGTAGTAACCCTGTACCGATTTCAAAACCCATGGGTCCCTTGTTACCTGAAACCATTTGTGATCAAATTGGGAAGTCTGCCATTCAACTTTACAGGGATAGAAATAAGGCCTGACCTTACCTGCTCCTTTGTACCTTCGATCACTACGACCTCCACGTCCCCTAGAATGTTGTCTTTGACGGTAGAAGCTTCCGGCTTTCCAGGCAGTTTGTCCTTGTATCCCTGGGAAAAAGAAGATCTCATAATTCCCTGACCTCGTTTGGGAAATTGACCCCTTGATCTCCCAGCCCAACCAAAAACACAGTCTCTGAAGACCCTCTTAATATCTCTTTCAGATTTTTGGATGGAAGAGTATGCACCAACAAACTTCGACATTGATTTAATAAAAACATCTCCGAAGAGAAGACCTTAGCCACAGGACCACCTTCATTATTTGCCAAATCAACCAACTTAGGGTCTATTTTCAACAAGATACTTTTCCTGAGCTCTACAGAGTATTAGCATTTCCTAATAAACAAAATGACATTCTCACCCATAGACGCAGTTCCTCTGGATCGACGTCCTCCTTATTCATATGTGCCTCTTCAATCAAATCAAATATTTTCACTAGAGTGCCAGAGACAACCAAAAGCTGATCTTGGTACATACAAAGTCCCTTATCTAACCCCTTTCGGGGATCCCTACCCCCTTTCCATTGAATGCCAGAATCTTTGGGTCCAGCTCTGGAGTTGCCATAACTTTATCCAGCAAAGAAGCCCTTGGGCATTATGACCTTAATCTGACCCTAACCTCTTTTGGTATCTGCTTCCCCATCCAAGAATGCATATATTCAGCGATCAAGTGGTGTCCACTCCCTGGACAGAGGATGTCTGACCAAGTATGGATCAAACATATCCTCATCAGATGGATCCTTAATCAATTCCAGCTCCGACTCCCTCATGTTATCTTTCTTATCTTTTACTGCAATCATTTTCTTGTCGTACCAAAGTCTGAAGAACAACTTATCTCCACTTCAACACTACCCGAACACTCATCACAGTAAACAGCAGAATGTTTTCCTATGCTTCTCATCATCTTTCGATCTACTCTCCTTCCTGGGACCTTTTGACTGCCCTCATGTGCCTCAAGCTCTAACTGGCACCCTGGTCTGCCAACGCAGATTTTCACTTCTTCGCATGAGTAAAATCATCTGAAAGATGCTTTTTCTTTTTTGCCTCTTTATATCTCTTTTTAGCCTGGGATGTCTCCCCCGCTGACCAAAACCTCTCTTCCTCTGAAGCTGACTTTGCACTTGCTAATAAGGACTCCAACTTTTTCTCCATACGTGAGTTACGTGAGTTTAGATCTTCAGACATTTTTTCTACAGCTTTCCTAAATTTTTCCTCAAACTGAAGTTCATTTAACTGGGATCTATCTTCACTCATATTTTCCTCCTAGACCAATTATCCCACTTCACAAAAGAAAATATCTCAAACCAAACTACACTTGTCTCAGCTAGACACCACAAAACCCTGACCAAAGAGACCATACTGTCAAACTGACTGAACACCCTCTTTCAAATTCAACTGTCATAGCTACTGTTCATTTGTAAAACTCATCCCACTGTCTATTGAATCTATATTATTTTATTATATATTTCCTACTTTACAAAAGTCCCTTTTCTATTTCCGTGCTTGACACTATGAGCCCCTTCCTTACAACTTATTTGATCCTAAAGCCTTCCTTAGCCCCATCAGCAGTATTCCTCCTGAAACAAACTTTATTAACAAAATCCCCAGCCTGAAATTTGCTAAGATTAGCTGAGTTTTGGAAGCCTTCACACATTTAAAAATGAATGAGAAGCAGCGCACAAATAGGCCGCGCTCCACTCACATTTGTCATCAAGGAGACGTATGCTTTCACATAGGGGCATCTCCCCATGAGCTGCCGCCTAGGGATTCCGGCACACTAAGCGCTTGCAATTAACCATTATAACTGCTCAGCCTGTAAGAAAAATTAACCCTAATATTTACTAGAAAATCTATATTTTTAAATGTGCATCGTCGCATATAAGATATTCTGCACAATTCATTTATTTTACAGCAAGCAAAACATAAATAAATAATTGTACATCCTGTCTGAACTTAAATACAACCTTTCAAACATATAAATAAAGGGGATTCATTCCCTCAAAACAAGAACAATATGTATTATTAAGTAAAGACACATCCCAAACCATCTAAATAGTCCATATTCATCTTTTATTCACACAGTACTCAAATTCAAATTCAAAATAAGCTTTATTCGGTTGGGACATACAACCATAAAAGCACAGTTAATATTCACATATTGGTTTAAAAGAAATGGATAAAAATTGGCATACATATTAAAAACATACAGTTACTGATTTCTATTATGCGTCGCACATTGCATCAGTTCTCTTAAATGTAATCAGTAAACACATGGCAGCTTTACATAGTTAGAGTAGAGAAGACCACCAGGGCTTCGAAAAGTGCACTTAAAATAAATGTGGCAATATTAAAACAGATATCAGGTTCTTTGAGTGCAAAAAGTAGGGTCACAGCAGCATTGGTATTGGTTTCATACTACTTAAACAAGGGTTTTAGATAAACAATACTAAAGGGCAAAAACAGGTCACATAAAAACAGAAAGTGCAACGTGCCCTGTTTTGAAATCCCATCTTAAAGGACAAGGGGGAACGGGGTACTGATTCATCTTAGGAAACGCAACCAGATGATGCACAAGGCCTAGCCTCATTCTTGTTAGTACGTAACGATGGGAAGATCTTGTGACAGATGAGAGATAGGCTTGAAAACCCACCGTATCTATATATAGATGGTAAAATTGATACGTGGTTTGTTTCCTTGCTGTTTCCCTCCTACGTACAATCTTATGGGACATGAAGGTGCTCTTTAACTCCTATTTTGACATAGTAGAAGTTTCATTATGCATTCCCAGGATAGATTGATCAAAAATGCCCCGTAAGTTATAGTTAAATAATTAAGCCATGGTATCTTTAACCCCTTAAGCGCTGCCGTCGGCCAATGGCCGACGGCAACGCTACCTCGCCAGTGCTGCCGTCGGCCATTGGCTGACGGCATTCCACCCGCGCACGGAAACGCCCGCACCGCGGCGGAATCACCGCCGCGGTTAACGGGTTAGGTAGTTTTCCAGACGTAAACAGTCGTTTATAATAGACTTGGTAAAAATAGTCTCCTCTTTTAACCATAGCGATCTCCATAGCTGAAGCGGTCTAGGGCTATTAAATCCCTCAGATAGTTAAGACCAACCTTGCAATGGATACGTTCGGAGGAGGCTGAGACCGGGAGGCATAAAAGCTTCTTTAAAAAGGAGTTCTCTTCTACTTTTATGTCATGACAAGGTTCGTATCCCCAAAGCTCAGCCCCGTAAAGTGCAACCGATGTAAATCTTGCTTTATAGATCTCAATCATATTGTTAATACGGCGGTCCCCCAAATTGGTAGCATATTTAAAAACACTGTATAGGCTCTTCCTCAGTTTAGCCCGAACCTGGGATGTTTCATGATTCCATTTCCCATCCGAGGAAAAGGAAATAGCCAAATAACAGAAGTTATTGACATGTCGTACTTTGTTACCCTCGATAAAAAAAGGTTTCATGCTTTTAAGTTTTTGGGCCGTGTACCATTGTAAAGGTTTTAGTTTTGTTTATCAACATCTCCCTCTTATTGATAAAAGCTGCAAACCCATCTATTGACCTCTGAAGGCCGACCGGTGTTCTAGATAAAAGCACTGCATCGTCTGCGTAGAGCAGGACTGGCACTTCCTTGCCCTCCACTATTGGGGAATACGCCTGTATCATCTTGAGTGTGGCATCAACTTCATTAATACACAAAGTAAAAGTAGTGGGGCTAGAAAACAGCCTTGACGGATGCCGCTTTTAACATTGAAATTGGGGGTACATTCACCCTTCTGTTCATACCGAACTTTGGTTGATAGATTTTCATACAACCTGGCCAAGAAATAAATAATAGGTTTAGGGGCCCCAATATTAAGTAAAACAGGCCATAAGACTCCATGATCCACCAAATCAATTGCACTACTTAAATCCACAAAACATTAAAAAAGCCGACCCTGTTTGACTTTAGTATATTTTCCAATTAAAAGCTCTAAATTAATACACTGTTCCAACGTACCTAAACCTTTTCTAAAACCTTATTGTACCTGTGCCATAATATCATTATCCAAAACCCACTCCTCCAATCTTAACAATAAAACTCTGCTCATAATTTTTTACTGAGGAGCCGAGTAATAAGATCGGACTGTAGTTTTTTGCTTCAGATTTGTCACCATTTTTAAAGATGGGGATAAGATGGGGATAATAACGGACTCCCCCCCATGAGGGCGGACAACCTTCGGTTACAGCAGCATTAAAACCTCTAGTAAGTATGGGTCCCCACAATTCAGGTATGGATTTGTATACATCTATGGGGACACCATCGGCACCTGGTGCTTTCCCCCTTTACTATTTCCTATACCTATCAGGACTTTGTCCAGGGTTATATCAAGCGGGATAATAGGCCAATTGTTTTGAGTATTTGGATCTGTCGAGGGGGTACAGCTAGGATTAAAAATACTAGAAAAATAGGCCACCCATTCCTTACAGCTCACATGGGTTAATAGTTCTGGGACAGATTCAATTTTAAGTAATTTAGAATTCACTGTGTCCCAGAACAGCTTATTATTTGAGGTTTCAGTAGCAAGTGCAAGATTGTCCCACGCCTCTTGTTGGAGCTCCTTCTTTCTTCGTTTTCGATTAAGATTATATTCTGCTCTAAGCGCGCAAACTGCTGCACTATCCTTTGGTTTAATCGAGAGTGCTATTTTCCAGCGATTCAGAGAGACAGTACAAGAGTGATCAAACCATCCCCTGGCCTGTGTTTGTTTCCTAGATGACGTGACGGTCAATTAAGTTAGTGATGCATGCATTGATCTTAAGGAAATTAGACAAGATTTTAACAGGTTCCCCACTAATAAGCTGTCATCTATTAAATTGCCACAAACCTGTACGATTTTTTTTGTCATTTCACAGGAGTTGGCGCCTCTCCATTTTATTCTTGTACCATTGGGGTGTGACGGAATGATGTTATTCATAACAGTGCTTAATTCAACTGTCTTACGCCCCCATATATACATACGCATTGTGATTGAATTATGGTCACTCATTGACAGATCAACAACCTGCGGGATAGAACATAGGTTCGCTATATTGGCCGAGACTATAACATGGTCAATACAACTATGTGCAGACCTTCCTGTGAAAGTTGGTATCACCTTTCCACTCCCATCCTTAGCACACTGCAGAATATCCAAGTCAAGTTCTGTTAGTACTGCATTCAGGGTGTTGCCATAGGTGGTATGAGGGAAGTGTGGATAATCATTACCCTCTTCATTTTGACACCCACACACTTTTGTCATAGACAGGGGGCAAATATTAATATTAAAATCACCGAGCCAAATAATGTTCGGAATGATACTTTCTCTAATAAACATTTTATCTAATTCCAGTTTCATTTCTAAAACTACGCTATGACGGGTAGAATCAAATATATTATTATAAAAATTATTCAACAACACATCCTGGTCATCCCTGTGCTACAACCAGAGTAACTCTGCATAATGCCCTATATTGGTGCTTCTTTTAACTTTCACCGGTAGGTTGTTTTTTAATAAGATTAGTAGTCCCCCTTTGCTCTTACAGAGGAAGAAGGAATTACGGGCAAATTATATGCAGTAAACCCGTTAAAATTAACATTTTCTGTACTCCAGGTTTCCTGAAAACATACTATATCAAAGGAACAAATGTATTCCTTCCATCCTAACTCTTCGGACTTTCTTGCAATTCCGGCTATATTCCAACTAACGATAGAGCATCCTTCCGCCGAAGAGTTTCCCTGAAGTGATACGGATGGAGAGGTTCCTTGGCAGATAGGGACACTGATGGCAACTTCACCAATAACCTCTACACTGTCAGCTAATAAAACAGTGGTAGATGTATTTGCTGTTATTCTAGGCCCATTTCTCATATCAATATTATCCCCCTTTTGAAAGGTTTCGTACTTTGCTTGGTGTGTAAGTACAATATTGTCACTTATTGGACAGTTAAATGTAGTGGTGATATCAAAAACTTTAATGGGCCCGCTTCCCATGGCTGACCTACATCCATAAGCCTAGTATCTCCCACCCCCCTTTCGGGTGTACTAGCTGTATCCTGTCAGTCATTACAATCTAAGGTACTGAGTAATTGAAATAGGCAAACCAGAATATATCTGGGGGTTGGATACTGTAGTAGATCTACTCAAACTAGTATTCCTGCCCCCTAATAATGAATAATTTAGATGTTTATAAAAATAACCAAGGGGATATAGCGAGATAATATGTTCGGTATGCAGCCATGTAGCTGTTCTTTTAAGGGACATTCAAGCCCATGACGGGCTTTTAAGTTAATGATAATACAGTCCCCATGCAGAGTCTTTCTTGAGGGCCCTATCCAATTCACCCTTCTAGTAAAAAGTACCTGGTCCGCATGACCCACTGGGAAATCAGATTTTTGGTGCAACCTGTGCACCACCTTGTTTTTTAGGGTGTCGTAACTTTCTTTTTGTTCCGTTTCTAGAGGTTGTACATTAACCATAACTGCCACGTAGGGACTACATTCTGGCGGTAGGTTAATAGAAGTTACTATGGGTCCTACAAGCTCATGCCTCTTCCTGGGTTTAATAGGGGCAGGAATTTGATGTTTATTAACTACTGCATCCCCACTGTTCAATGGCCCCAACTGTCTGTCCATTCTTACTGTCCGATTGTTAGCTGCCATAGGTGTAGAGTTAATAGTCCCAGGGTCAGCGGTCTTCCTAATAGGACCGTGGGATGTAACTGTATCACTAGTGGATGGATTGGTTATAACAGCATTTATTGAAGTTAAATTACATACACCAAGGGGACTACTCGTCAATAGCCTTGCTGGTCCACAAACATCTTTAAGGGTATTACCAAGTTTGGTCACCTCGGCGTTTAAATTATTTATTCTATCGACCAGTGGTTTAATGATTAATTCAATTTTTTGTGTTAGAATAGATATGATAGAATTAACTTGCTCATCCGACATCAAATGTGGGGCACACCGTTTATCTGGTTCCTTGCTTTTATCGTGTTTTACAGGTATTCCCTGGCTTGATTTGGTCTTTCCTACAATTTCTATTCCTTTTCAGAGCTGGGGACCCACTGGGGGATGGTGAATGGGAGGTCACAGTTTGCCTGGGTAAGACTTGGGGGTGTGTAGGGCTATCAGAGCATACCAAAGGAGTAGATTCTTGAGCATTATCTGATGTGACGTCTAACTCCAGGGCAGGTGTGTTCTCTAAACCATTGCCAACTCCAAGAGACATGCTGCATTCAGGCCTATTGATTTCACACAGTACTCATCTGTTGGAGCAGCAGCAAAAAAGAAGGCTGTGTTTCAGGAGTTCTGGGATTTTGTTTGTTGTGAATTCTAAGTTCTATATTCTTTAAAGGAGCTGCTGTGGAGTAGTGGCAATAAAGATATATTGCATAATGTTAGCCTCCGGGTCTTGCCATAAAATCCACCCGCAAAAAAACATTATAATTCCAAGAATACATTAACATTTTACTTAATCATCATAAAATAAGCAATATAATAACAACACATTACTAAAACAGTGAACAGAAACCCTAAAGTACACACTAGTGAAAAACACTACAATAGTAATACAACTAAGTGTACTAAAAAACCACATCTCTATTCCTCCCGCTACATCCCCTCATCCACAAAACCCTAGAAAAAAAACCTTTGAAAAGGACTTACCTGTTCTGTTATACAAAGAGTATACCTCCCTCACGACCTAAATCACATTACTTTCTATTTCGAAATACATTTCATTATGGGCTATTGAACCAGGAAGACAGTAACATATTACAACATGATCATTTCAACTTTTTTATTTATTTTTACTATATCTTTACTTGTTCCATGAAACGGAATCACCTTCCCGCGACCTGGATCTCAGAAAATAGGCTAAAAATTACACAAATAGACTACAAAATGAAACTAGAAAAAAGACTATCACCTCATTTGAATGAATGGGAAATAATGTAAAAATTTTAAATTCATGTATTAAAAATTTTTTAATGAAAAAAATGTATTGAACATGTAAAAGATGGGGGGCATGGCTAGCAAGCTGAAGATAGTGGACGTTCGAGCCTCTTGCTTGGAGCCGGTCCACCAGATATCCTGAGGCATCCATTGCCTAGGATCGAGGCAACCCGCACCATCAACACAGTATTGGTGGGACTGTATGACGTTTCAACGCATACATTTACAATGCATGCCTTTACAACACAGTTTCTACATCGCAACATCCTTTACAATGCATTCTTTTACATAGCATGACATTACATTGCATTTTCAGAAACTACCTTTACAACGCATTCCATTACATCGCATTATACCTTTACAACGCATACCATTACATTGCATTTAAGGTAAGTGCTAGATAGTATAGGGGTACTAATTACTATTCTAACTCCAGTGAGTGCAACAGTAGGGTAAGTGTTGGGTAGTGTAGGGGGGGAAATTACTATTCTAACTCCAGTGAGTGCAACATTAGGGTAAGTGTCAGATCATGTAAGGGTACTATGTGTTGTAATGGTATGCGTTGTAATGACTTGTGATGTAATGCCTGCGTTGTAGTGACATGCATTGTAATGACATGCGTTGTAGTGACATGTAATGTAATGGCTGCATTGTAATGACATGCAATGTAAAGGTTGTTGCAATGTAATGACTGCTTTGTAGAGGTGGTGCGATGTACTGGCTGCGTTGTAAAGGTTGTTTCCCAGTGGTGGCAGCCACTCTCGAGCTATGTTTCACACCGCAGTCAGCCATCCCCAGGAGCCCGGCTCCCAAGATGTCCACCGGGGCCTGGGGAGATTTGTTCCTGTGAGCTGGCTGACCCATGCTCAGAGGGTGGCACAGCCCCCGTGTATACTGGTGAAGGAGACACTTGTGTTGGCCCCTGTGGGGCACCAGGTGGCAGCGGTGCATCACTGTATAGAGGTATGTGACGCTGTGCCTGCTGCGCTTTCCCGCCTGAAGAACAGCCTACACCAGAGTCCGGTGACTGATCCACGATGGGGAAATGACTGAGAGCGGGCTGGCTAGTTTCCCCCTGGTGTTAGTGGCGATTGGGAGACCTGGCTGGGGGCCACCTGGGTGCCGGGTGTGCACATTTTGGAGCAGCGCTGTCTGTCCTGTTTGCAGCACACTAACAGCCCCAATCTCTGAGATGGTGACCGGGGCCTGCTGAGGTTGTCCCCTCCGGACAAGCTGACCTGGCCTAAATAGGTGGTGTGCCTCTGTAAATATTGAGAAGCATTTCTCAGCCTCTAGTGGTACCCCCATTTGAAAACAGATGGCACTGTGTCAATGAGTGGTGGATATCGTGCCGGCTACTTGCCGCTGCATGTGGGCAGTCGAAACACCGTGGGTGCCTGTATCTGGTTCCGGAGCCAAGTGATGCGGCCAATCCATGACTGTAGACTGACTGGCTAGACCCCCATGATTGCAGATGACTTTTGAGGCTTGGCCCAGGGCAGTCTGCATTTAGTTGGGAGAGCTGTGCTCTCTGAATTTATCTACACAGGACACTGTGAAAGGTTGGGCTCATGTATCTGCCCTGTGAGACCACACAACTCACAGTGTGGGCACCATAGCTTGAGAATCCTCCTTGACTGGGTGTATTGGGGAGACCCATAAGTGAAGCCGAGTGGACTGTGTCACCTGTACTATTTCTACCACGGGGTCTGTGAGACACCAGTAGCCCATCTGCCACACCCTTCTCCTTTTCCCTCCTCCCCAGACTCAGCTCTGAAGTGTTGAATGATTGCTGGGGGTCCACATGGACATTGTGGGAAGAATCCTGAAACTACTGGGGCACAGGATTCCCCATCTGGGTGCCCCACTTTTGCTTACACTCCTGAGGGCGGCCTACGCTGTAACGAGCAGTGGGTGCTGGCTAACTCATCTAGTGATGTTCCCCGCTGGGTGCTTCAACAGTCAGTGCACTGTTGCCCCTGACGCTTTCTAGGAAGCCACCATTGCCCTATTTTCTCACAGCAGTGCCAGATAGCGTGCTGCAGATATTGGACCGTATCCCTCACTGACCTCACGCAGTAGATCTCTCTTGCCTGGAGCCTCATGTGGTTGCAGATGCCCCTGGCGATATGAGCTTGTTCTTTTCCCTGGGGCAGTGTAATTTTTCCCACATACCAGAGTTCGACCCGGGCCCACCTGGAGCTGGTAGCCCTGAGCCCTACGGAGACTTGTACAAATGGTTCCTATGGGAAAACCGAGGGCCAAACCTAGCCTTAGAGAGGCTAAAGAGGACCTGAGGGGACCGGTGACGGCACATGAAATCTGGTTAGCTATCAAGGAAATGGCTACTGATAAACCCCCGGGCCCCAAAGACCTTCCTACAGAGTTTTACTCCGCATTTGCAGGGAACCTGTCAACCAAACTTGTAATCACTCTATGTCGATTCCCTGCATCTGGGGGCACTACCTAAATCCACTTGAGATGCACTATCCGGTTCCCAAGTCTAAAGATCAGAGGGCCCGTACCTCAGAGTTTCATCACGTATCCATGCTTAAAATGGATTTCAAAATCCTTAGCAAGGTTTTGGCATTCCGACTACTTCCCCACCACATGCCCACACTGATACACTGTGATCAGAATGGTTTCATTGCAACCTGCAATTATTCCCTTAATCTTCAACGGTTATACCATGTTCTTTACCATCCAAAAGTGCAGTCTCGACCAAGCGCCATGCTTATGTCGGTGGACCTTGTAAAGGCCTTCGAAACTGTACAATGGGATTTCTTATTTGAGGTCATACGATGGATGGAACAAGGAAATGTTAGATTAACTGTGTTAAACCACTTTACGCTGCCCCTACTGTATGGGTCAATCCATCTCCCTGCAATGCAATGTTAACAGAGGAACGAAACAAGGGTGCCCATTATGCCCCCTTCTATTTGCACTGGCCATTGAACAATTGGCAGAGCTCTTTCATCCGGAGTGTGTGGAAGTCTGCGTGGAGGAACTGAAACATATTATCTCTTTTTATGCAGACGGCCTCCAACTTTACCTACATGATGGCCTTGTGGACTCCGCAGCTGTGCTGCGCCTTTTGGAGGAATTTGAGAAGATTTCTGGTCCCTGTGTCAAGAAAACCAAGGCCTGTGTGTTTCACATGTCACCAGATGTCCAACGGCTGTCAGATATCCCACAAGATTTGCCATGGTCCCCCTCATCCTTTCAGTACCTGAGTATACAGCTGTTCCACTCACTGGAGGATTTATGAGAGGGAAATCTGGGGATAAATCTTGAATCCATTTGCACTTGGGTCCCATTGTAGCGCTTTTTTAAGCTGCCGATTATGCCCTGGATTTTTGTATCCAAAATGATCATGTTAGCAACATTGCTTTACGTTTTTATTAATCTTCTGGTTGGGGTGCCTGTTTCTTGGTTTCAGGAGGAGTTGGACTTGGTGGGGTTGTCTACAAATCTGAGAGCACTGCCGGCAAAACTGCTTTGTTCAGCAGGGGCGATTCCTCGTCCAGGCGTACTACTAAAGGTGGCATGAAATGCTGGAGGTGCTGTGTGCTGAAGACTGCGGGAACACCACTTTATGCCCCAGCGCTGCCATTGGTGGGTCTCCCACATGGTGACTCTCTTTTTTCAGAACTGGACAAATGTCAGCCTGGACGAAAGCTACACGGGAGATTGTTGTTAATTGGGCACACTGGTCCAGTTGGAGGATTTGGTGACCCAATCCGAATTACCCCCGGGCCCATTCCTCACCAATGAATAAGTGATACGAACCTTCAGGGAGCTGTGGGCCGGAGGGCGTAAAGAAATGACAACACATTCAGTGCTGCAACTGTTGGTTTCCTTGGACACTGCGGGGTATTTAGTGACGTGGTTATATAGATTATTGTGAGCGATGGTCTTGAAACACATGTTGGCACTTCGGCGTCGCTAGAGAGGGACACTAGGAAGCGACTTTAAAGACCCAGAGTGCTCAAGGTACAGCCATATCCTCAGAAGGACTCCGGGAACTTGAGGCTGAAATATACCCAATGCAATTACATTCACATGACATACATGACACTCCTTAGACTCCAAGTCATTTATGGCAGGGAACCACGTGGCTACCCTAGGTGTAGGCTCATAGATTCAGACTTAAGCCACATGACCTGGAGCTGCCACCATTTAAGAACATTCCAGGGCACTGTTATAGACACCCTGAATACCACATTAGGCCGCTCCCTTGCCTGCACCTTGGAGGTCTGCTTATTAGGGTTTTTCCAAAGGCCGACACGGAAGGTGGGCTCTAGATTCCTAGACAAGGCCCTGGTGCTGGCCAAGAGAAGGATAGCAATGGCCTGGAAGTCCACAGTGGGACCGGTGGTGGGAACCTGGATTAAGGATATCACTCAGTGGACCAGGGCCAAGGAGAGGGTCCTGCTTAAAGAAGATGCTCGAGGGGTGTGGAGACGTCCAATAGCAGGGTTGTTGATGGAGGAGATGGAAGCCTGGGAGCCCCTAGAGGGGGAGGCTGAGGAGGATCCTGAGTGCCAGGTTGTACCGACGAAGGGGGACAGGGTTGCCTCCTCTGGAAACCCTGATGGGGAGGGGAGCACACACTGAAGATTGTCGATTGTTGTATTGCTAGATTGTGACACTGCCTGCCTTAGTTGCAAACTGTCTGGATACGCGCTCATTCATCCCCCCCAGATTCCTGCTTTTTGCTCCTACCGCTGGGGGTCTCTCCCGTTGGCCATCGAGTGGCCACCCGACTACTTCCCATTTTGGTGCATTTGTTTTCCCTGTATTAGCTAACTTGAGTGATCCCTGGGATGGTTTGGTTGTTTTTCCCTTTTTTTTGTTTTTCAAACATTGGCATCCACAGTTCCCCTTTCTCTTATTACTTCATTCCAGTCTGATTTAAATTGTGGCTTGGAACAGAAAGTCACAGTCGCTGGGACATTGCATAATTTCTGTACTGGGTCATGTTTAGTTGACCACTGCATGTATTCTTGCTGACCATCACAGAAATGCCATGTTCTTTTGTACAACGCTTTTACTCTGCTCTGTCTTCACTTTTGTGTGTTGTTTATTATCAATGGCAATAAAAATGTGTTTTGAAAAAAACATTTAAAATATGTTAACAAATCTTTAAAAAATGATGAAGTATAAGTTAAATAGTGGGATGAATAATATAAAATTATTTAATATATACATATGTTAAAATGATATTAAAAAGATGTATATGAAACAATTTTACAAATGTTAACAAATGTTAAACAACCGAAAATGTTCATACATACAATCCTATTTAAATATGATTTCATTTTGCTTTTAATAATAAACATGTATTAAAATTGTTTTATTTATCTACATATAAACTTTTATTTATAAATAGAAATATATAT
The DNA here is from genome assembly GCF_964263255.1 of Lissotriton vulgaris. Classification (NCBI taxonomy): domain Eukaryota; kingdom Metazoa; phylum Chordata; class Amphibia; order Caudata; family Salamandridae; genus Lissotriton; species Lissotriton vulgaris. The sequence goes on from NC_141685.1 coordinate 300,976,963, forward strand.
GTTTAAACGTGTAAAAATATACAGTAAATTAACTTTAAAAACACAGATAAAAATTGAATAATGTGTTACATGTCTTTCGTCAGTTTTTTTTTATTACTAACATTATTTATTACAAACTTATAACTAACTACTTTTTTATTGTATTTCTAAACACCAACAATACTAATTACATGACATAACCTATTTCTACAACATACAAATACAATTTAAACAAAGGACTTCACACTAAAATTATTAAATTAAATAATCACACTTCTACGCAAACCACTCTGGAGAAGGTGTTGGACACTAAAAGTTTGACATTTACTATTCCCACTCCAATCACAACCAATGTGGTGTGGACACTAAAAGGATGACATTTAGTACTCACACTCCAATCTATTCTAATTAGGGGAAACGTTTCTATTCCTAATCCTACCTAAACCAATTTGGCGAAGGTATTTGACATTAAAAAAGAGACATTTAAAGCTCCTACTCCAAGGCAAACTATTTTGAATAAAGTACAATGCGCGTGCCGAGCAGCTGGATCGAATCGGAGCCTCCGACTCAAACAAGCTCAAGGAAGTAGACTTTGGGGGTCCGTAGCCGACCCTCCTTCACCCGTACTTCTACATTTCTGGGGGGGACCCAAGGGTCTCCCCTACACATGCATGCACGGTGCGAGCTGGTCCGAAGTGTACCCGCGACAGGGGGGCGCCCTTGTCCGAGATGTGTGTTTATTGTCTTTGGCAGCCTACGTATGCAACATACACCAGGCTCAAATACACTTCAATGGGGCTCCAAGCGACCCAAGTCCGTCAGCGCTGTAACGCATCGTACTCTGTCGCTCGGAGCCCAGAAGCCCGAGTCGGTCGGAAAGCTCTACGGGCACGAGTTGGCCATTGGGCTTTCCGAGCGAGATTGGAATAGGGCCTTTAACGGATGACATTTACTATCCCCAATCCAATTTAAACCAATTTGGGGAAGGTACTGGACACTAAAGGAGTGACATTTACTATTACCACTACAATCTAAACCAATTTGGGGAAGGTGTTGGACACTAAAGGGCTGACATTTACTATCCCCACTCCAATCTAAACCAATTTTCGGAAAGTGTTGAACACTAAAGGGATGGCATTTACTATTCCCACTCAAAACTATACCAATTTGGGGAAGGTGTTGGGTATTAAATCGGTGACATTTACTGTTCCTACCCCAATTTATAACAATTTGGGGAAGGTGTTGGACACTAGCGAGGCGACATTTACTATTTCCACTCCAATCTAAATCATTTAGGGGGAAGGTTTGGACACTAAAGGGGTGAAACTGCACCACACTACACTACAATCTAAAACATTTCACAGAAGTTGCTATACACTAACATCTTATTTATACTATCAACACTTCATACTCACACATACTTTTTCATCTATAAAATAAACACAAAATGACCTAATAAACACTCTAACCCAAAGTACAAACCTATATATTCAAAATTAAACATGAATATATAAAATAATGTTTTGTCACTATTAATAATTAATATATATTTAATGATATGTTCTACTATTTCTAAACTTTGCTTCATAAAATAAAAAATTAAATCATAGCCCAAAATTAACAATTATAAAATTAAAATAACATTTAAAACCAATTGGTGAAAAAGAACAAATAAAAATGTATAATTTTAGAAAACATATTCCCAAGAATAGGATGTATTCAAATATTAAACATAATAAAAATCCGAATATTTAATTTCTGTTAAACATTTTCATAAATAAACCATTCACATATAAATATATAATACAATGTAAATGTTTACATCATAAATAATCCATATATATTATATTTTTTATAGTTTACTTACACATTTCAAAAACGTTTCAAATTAATGTAAATATATAAAATAAAAAATATCAAAACATGTTTTACAAGGGAATTATAATTTTCAACATAAAATAAAACCTTAGCATATTTTCATTTTGTTAAAAATATTTTTAACAAACATTCTAAAATTAAGTTAAAAAAATTATTTACATTTTAAATTGCTTATTATTTTTTAATTTTACATTTGTTTATAATTTAAATATGTAGTTTTGATATTTACAATGAAGTATTTTTAAAATGTAATATAATTAATATATACATTTTAAATCATTCTAAGATATTATTTATACAAATTGTTAATATGACAAAATACATTTATTTTGCATATCACTAAATTAATTAACAGTAAATTTACATTACAATATTCACTTTAACACCTTGGCTGCTAAGGCAATTTTCCTCCTGCGCTGATCCTTTAAAATTCCCATTGTTCATGACGAGCTGGGCTCGTCATCAGCACACGACCACTGTGCACCATGACGAGCCCAGCTCGTCATCAGCAGCGAAAGGGTTAAAAATCTCCATACCCATGTCCCTAGAGAGCCCAATATCTTGCTGCTATAAAAAATATAAATATATTATTTTTAGACATTATTACAACTAAAAAACAAATCTCAACTATTTCATAACTAATACATTATGTTACTGAAAACACACAAAAAAACATAAACATATATCATGAAACACACAATAAATGACATACAAAATAACACTCACAAATGATATTATAAAAAACTATATTTTTGAAATCGATACTTTTTTCAATGACATTAAAAAAAAAAATGTTACCTTTGATATTCCATTTAATGATATTTTTGAAATCCTGATATTCTTGGCATGATATTTTTTTATCACAATATTTGTTATTCGATATACACCTTTACAACAGGGCAAAAAGTCATAAACAAAGCCAATAGCTCCGGCATAGGCGAGACCTATCAGCTTTACTAATGCTTATTCTAGAAATATGTAACAGAAAGAAACAATAGCCATGGTCTAATGAGTGGGCACACTAGCTGAAGGCTTTTAGTTCCATGTGGAGAAGATGGTAGGTCAAAAAAGGAAATAAAGTGGCCCTTTTGTCTAGCATATGGTAGTGTGGAATAAGAAAGTAATTAGGCTGATGGGAGAAGCAAAGTCACAATGCAATGCCCTAGCTCAAATAAAGCAGCATTTTGTCAATCTTATACTACCCTATGAGTGCCAGAGTTTGTGCAAAATAACTAAAATTGTGTTTTCCTAGCTTCTAGGCAAGATTTAAATGTTTTTTAGTCTGTCATTTAGAGCTGTTCGTCTAATTTTGGCACCCTGCCTGTACATCACTTGCCCCACACTATGGGCCTTATTTATGAAGGCCTTGCGCCGCCGGTGCATCACTTTTTCCCATTATAAAAGTGACGCACCGGCGGCGCAAGGCCTTCATAAATAAGGCCCTATATCCGCTGCTTTGAAGACAGGAGCTGTAGTGATGCTTTGCACTGTGAGGCGTGAGCAGGAGGTCTACATACACACCCCAAACTTTCAAAGCAGGTATCTTTCTGAGAAGGGATAGATTTCAAAGTCACTTCCATCAAAGTAAATGTGGTGTAGCCAGGGTAGTCACTGCTGCCCATGACTTAAGTTGCCACATAACTCCATGGCAACAGTGACAGAGTCCACCAGTCCTGGAATTTTCATTTCCAAATCATTGTGTTATGTCTGTTACCTTAAACAGATCAACTAAAAAGAACCAGAACCAAAAGGCACAGAATGTATTCATTTGTTAAATGACCACCCAGAACAGGAGCATTGGGTCCCTGGTGGTATGATGTCACATAGTAACTTTACCCCTGACTTTGCCTTAGGGCACCACTAGTGATGCTTTCGCTGCTGTTGCTCTAAAGGTAGGGGAGCAACAGGAAAATATAGTATGGGTGTCTCTGGGAGCCATGCTTACTTTCTGTGTATACTCCTTGCCTTTCCTCTAACCCCTTGGCAGCAAGTAGGGGCTGCTGAGGTGCAGCGAATGGTATAAGGGGTAAATCATGTGAGGTCACACGGGTAACTATCTGTGACCTCACTTCCGCTTCCCATGGCATTTTGATGAATCAACATCCATGGTTGCACACAAATGCACCCAGCCCGCAGGTTCATGGTGAGTATGTCTACTCAACCCTTCATCCTTCGGAGGTCGATAAAGTGTGAAACACTGAGTTGGGTAATCATAAACATTTGTTTCTCATCACCAAGATTCCCCAAGGGTGAATGTGCGCTTTATAAGTAATTATATTATGTCATTGATGAGTCATAAGTAAGGCTCCCTGTTTTCGGTTTTACTGATTTTTACCGATAAATACAGACAGAAAACCATTTATTTTCCTGTCTGTATTTATTTTTAAATGAGGATACAAATGGAAATTGGGTTGTTCTTAAGTGATTTTAAAAGATGTCAATCTTGACCGCCAGCACAATAGCTGTGCGGATTGACAGGCAAGAGGATAAAAAAAATGTAAGGATTTTAGTATAGAGCCTTAAATAGCAGTAGATTTGCACAACTTTGATACTAAAATATACATATTTTCTTACAAGTGCATGTTTTACCATCTAAGGGGCCGATTCCGATCCTGTCCGGAAGGCTTCCGAATCGGGTTTGGTAGAAGGGGATCCGATTCGGAGGCTTATTTTCCGACCAAGTCATACACAGGTCCGGACGTCCAAGTACAATGTGAATTAATGCGCAAGCGCAGACCGACCCGTATCCGGTTCCGAACAGCTCCGTACGACCCGTACAGACACGATTCGTACCGCACAATGGAGATGTTTTACGACTGAGCGAGTATTATGCACAAGTGGGTCAGCCGGATCGAGCCGAAACTTCCGACTTGCAACACGTCCGGGAAGCTACATTTGGGGGGCTGTACAGTGCCTCTCTGCACCCGTAGCCTTACGAATCGGTCAGATGGGGAGATCCATTGGGTCCCCCCTACACATGCATGTACGGTGTGGATGGCACCATCGCGTACACACTACAGGGGGTGCCCTCGCAATATACCCATTCAGTCAATGGCAGCCCGTGTGCGCGTCGTACGACCGGTTCCCATTGACTTTAATGGGAGTCCAAGTGACCCGAGTCCTTCAGCTAGCGGCCGCTTCGTACTCACTCGGTCGGACTCCAGGGGCACGGCTCGGTCGGAAAACCCTCCCGATCTGACTCGGACGGATGGCTTTCCCAACGAGATCTGAATCGGCCCCTTAGTGTGTATATTTCATTGAAGCCTGTCATGCAGTCTCAGGCACAAGTGCACATTAACTGGCTAAATAAATACAAAAATATTGGAAAGGGGCGACCACTCGGTCCCCCCGAACGTATGGTGGAGTACCCCGATCCCCCCGGGAAGCCATTTTGGGCAGGAGGCGAGTCTCGGCTGGTATGCCCGAAGCGGCGTAGCTGGGGCGCGCCTTTTCCCGCCCAAGAGAGGGTTGTCCTAGACACCGACACCGCTAGCCACGCCCCGGAGGCGGATTGGAGGTGGGTCCACCCCCGCCCGAAGAAGGATAAAAGGAGCGACAAGCCAAGGAAGCATCCTCTTGTTCCTGTGCTCTGAAGCTGCACCTCCCCGTTGCACGTGAGCTCGAGACGGAACGAAGAGCCAATTTTGAGAATTTAATTTTTGTGTTTCTTCTTTCAGCGAGTCCGGAGCTTCCTGACCTAGGACCTTGAGGAGTATACGGGGACGATGCCTAGCAAGAAGGTCGGAAAGAGGGTCGGGACCGATCAGATGCTTCGTATGCTGGTGAAGGACATGGCGGACATGAAGAGGCAGATGGCGGCAATGAATGGGGCGGGGGGACCAAAGAGAGTCGTCGGACCAGCATTGCCGGGAGTGGTCCCTAACGGGAGAGGTAGAAGGGCCAAGAGGGGAGCGTTGGGTGGGGAGGCCCCGGTGCCCGAAGCACCTCCAACGCACCTGGTCACCCCGATCGAGGCCCCGACTCCGGTCCCGAACGCGGGGCAACCAATCCCTGTGGTGGTCACTCCTGTGAACGGGGAGGATATGCCTCCTGAGCTGGCTGCCCAGTTGGCGGCATGGTTGGGCAAAGAGAACGAGGGGGCCACGGCTGAAGAAGCCAGGTCGATAATGAAGCAGTTGCGGCAATCGAAAGATGCTGCGAAGGCACCGTGTCCTTTTGTTTCCCCGCAGGCTCCCGTGGAACAACCAGTATCGGGCGTTGGTTCGGCAGGGACTACGGTCACAGCTACCGGTTCAGGTAAGCAGCCATTGCCGATGGCGGGGGAGGGATCGGTACCTTCAAGGAGGGAAAAAGTTGTTCAGCATATCCCGATTGAGGTGAAAGAAAGGATATGGGCAGATAAATATGTGAACATGTTTTCCTTGTTGACCGATCACTATGAGATTGAGCATGTAAAAAATCAAAAAGAGTTTTTGCATCCTAGTGTATGGCGCGCCAAGATGGCCGGTTTCAGAGTGGAAGAATCGATAGGCAATTGGGGCAGAGCGTTTGGAATGTTCACTGCAATTATGGGGGAACGTAGGCCCGAATTGTTGGTGGAATTAGCCGTGTACCAGACACGTATCATGGAATTTTATGAAACATATGGGGGTAGTCAATGGTTTTGTTATGATAGCATATTTCGTAAGTCCAAGGAGCACGACTCATCCCTGACGTGGGATTGTTTCGACTCCATTTCCTGGCAAAAAATGGAGAGGCCAGGCACGGCGAAGTCGCCATCTTTGGGGGGAGACGTGGTCGAGTATTCCCGCCATTCGTCAGGGGCGCCCTTTCGGGCGGGATCAAGCAATGATCGGAACACAAGGAATAATGGCAACTCAGGTAAAAAAGGGGTCTGCTGGAGCTTTAACAGAGGCAAATGTACTAGGCCACAGGGATCTTGCAGGTTCAGGCATGAATGTGCAGGGTGTGGGCAGTCCTCGCACCCGAGACTATGTGCAGAGCCAAGACTGGTGATACGGGAAGTAGAGGAGGCGCCAAACAGGTCTGAGATAGTCCGAGGGGCGCCTCTACCTACCCCGGTTGATATCATGGCACTGATCCCTTGGCTGAACGAATACCCGGATCATATCTCCGCTGGGGTGTTGCGAGATGGTTTTTCGTATGGTTTCCGCATCCCGGCGGGGGATTTTCAGGGTAAAGCACAATGTAGGAACCAACTATCGGTTCAGCAGAATACGGCGGTGGTACAAGCAAAGATTGGGAAAGAGGTGGCCCGAGGTCGGGTTGCTGGACCATATGACAAGCCGCCAGTTGCTAATTTTGTTTGTTCACCTCTGGGTGTGGTCCCCAAAAAGGATCCAGGGGAATTCAGGTTGATACATAATTTGTCAGCTCCAAGGGGTCTTTCGGTGAACGATGCGATTGACCCGGGAGTTTGTTCGGTGCGGTACGCATCTTTTGATGAGGCCGTCGCCATGTTGAATCGCCTGGGGCCCGGAGCGCTGATGGCTAAATCAGACATCGAGTCGGCGTTCCGGTTGCTCCCGGTACACCCAGATGATCAGCGTCTCCTTGGCTTCATGTTTCAGGGACGATATTACATGGATAAATGTATGCCAATGGGTTGCTCCATCTCTTGTGCGTATTTTGAGAGATTCAGTTGTTTTTTGCAATGGGCGTTCACAAGAACAACGGGGTTTACACATGTTATGCATTATCTTGACGATTTTCTATTCCTGGGGGCAGCCGGGGACATAGAATGTGCACAGGCTTTGAACGAATTTTGTGATCTCATGAGACGCCTTGGCGTGCCATTGGCACCAGGTAAGACAGTGGGGCCGTCTACTTCGCTCGAGTTTCTTGGAATAGAGCTTGATTCCGAAGAGGGGTGCTTCCGTTTGCCTAAGGAAAAGGTAACGAAATTTAAGGCATCGCTTGAAACATGTATTAGCGAGACGAAAGTAAATTTGCATCAGTTGCAGCAGGCTGTGGGTCAGCTGAATTTTGCCCTTAGAGTGATACCGATGGCTCGCCCCTTTTCCCGCTCTATTGCTCAAGCCATGGTGGGCCTTAAGGAAGGGCACCACCGCACAAGGCTCTCGGCAGAGGTTCGCCAGGACATGCGCATATGGTTGGCATTCCTGGCGGATTTCAACGGTCGGGTTGTGTGGAACAAACCAGCGGTTTCCTCCGAGGAGCTGGGGTTGTGGACTGACTCGGCAGGGAGTGTGGGTTTTGGCGCCATCTTTGGTAATCATTGGTCAGCACGAACCTGGCCGGCATGGTGGCACGAGAGTGGGCTCACAGGTAACATTGGGTTTCTCGAACTGTTCCCTATTCTGGTGGCCTTAAAAACATGGCCTGAGGGGTTTCGTGATCGCTCTGTGGTGTTATGGTCTGATAATATGACCGTGGTTGAGTGTATCAATAGTCAGGCAGCCCGCTGCAAATGGATCTTGAGATTGCTGAAAGAAATTGTCCTGCTGTGTATGAGACTGAACGTCCACTTTAGGGCAAGACATGTGCCAGGGGTGTTAAATCAGGCAGCTGATGTGCTTTCTCGTTCCCGTGTGCAGGCCTTCTGGGGTTTTCTGCCCTCAGCGGACCCGGTGGCAGTACCATTTCCCGAAGCTCTCTGGTCTCTCGGTGCCCCGGACTACAAGACCTCGTGGGAGAGAGTCTAGCACCCAGGACAAGGAAGGCATATGAAGGGGCGTTCCGTTCCTATTGGTCCTTTTTGGGTTCAGCTAGGGGGGAGCTTTGGGGCCAAGAAGAGTATGTCCTGAAATTTTTGTTATCATTACATCAGGCAGGCAAATCAGTGGCTACGGCCAATAGACACCGGGCCGCCATTTCTTTCATGGCACGGGCTCATGGCATCCAGGACCCCACAGCGTCTTTTCTGGTACAGAAGGCGCTACGTGGGTGGCAACGCCTTGAGGGTAGCAGAGTTGATAAGAGGCACCCGATAGGTCTGGAAATGTTAGCCCTGTTACTGTCCGTACTCCCTGCGACATGTTCATCTCAATCAGAGACAGTGCTATTCCGGGCCGCTTTTGCATTAGCATTCCATGGGGCTATGCGGGTAAGCGAACTGGTAGCAAGGAACAAGCAGGATACGGGGGGAGGTCTGTGCCGAGAGCACGTTCAAATAAAGGGGGAGACAATGGTAGTCTCATTTGCCAGGTCCAAGACCGATCAGAGAGCGATCGGGGACAGCGTAGTAGTCCAGCGGATTCCGGGATCTCCCATGTGCCCGGTAGCTTGCGTTGAGGAGTATTTGGCGCAGAGGGCGGCATCATGGGGGGGAAGCTTGCTGAGGCACGCCGACGCCACCCCACTGACGAGGTTTCAGTTCCAGCGGGTGCTAACAATGGCAGTCGCAGCTGCGGGCTTGAACCCGTGCGAGTTCGGGACTCATTCCTTCCGGATAGGGCTGCTACAGAGGCTACAGCCAGGGGTCTGAGTGTGGAAAAAGTGAAACAGTTGGGGCGTTGGTCCTCGAATTGTTATAAAAGGTATGTGCGGTTGCACATGTTGTGAAGCTAATGTCATGCACTCACGCTTCTTGTTTTTGTTTGGTTTACAGTTTCGCGAGCTTACGAGGCGGGGCGGACTGTGCAGTCGACCCGACACCTGGGAACCAGCGGTCAAAGATCACCGGCTGAGGAAAGAGTGGTGTGGGTCGTGGGCCACTCATACGTGAGGCGTGCCGCAGACGTATTCAAAGCAGGTGACATGATTCACATGGCTGGGGAATACGGGTACAGGGTGACCTTCTACGGAAGGGGCGGGCTCTGTATTGACCAGTTAAAATTTTTTATGGAGGGTTTGTTAGGGCGGACAAGGTCACCGCCATCTGTAATCATAGTGCATCTTGGGGGCAATGATTTGGTGACCACTGGTCGACGAGTACTTCTCGAGTTGATACTATCCACAGTAAGTTGGTTGGCGAGAAGGGTTCCGGGGTGCACGATTGCATGGTCCCATATGATTCCACAGAAGGTGTGGCGGGGGGCTAATTCTGTGTCTGCTATAAATCATTCGGTGAAGAGAATAACAAACTTGCTAGGTTGTTCCGTACAAGTACCTTGCATTCTATTCCTCATGGATGTATCAGGGGGGACCAGATGTATCTAGAGGATGGGGTCCATTTGTCACAGGTGGGGAATACTTTACTCATAGGAGACCTCGTAGCTTGGTTAAGGAGTTTGCAGCCATGACCTTTAAGTAGGAGTTTTTGTGGGGGGTCCGGATAGCCGGTCAACTATCCGGCCTGTGGCGGTAAGGTCATGATTGGTGAGCAGTAATTGGAAGATCCCTAGAGGTGGGGGCGTCACCCATTATGGATGGGAGCGCCCGGGGGGAGGCGGCCATTGGCCCCTCAAACGGAGAGGCGGTCCCCTCTAAGGATGGGGACGCCGAAAGGGAAGGCGGCCATAGGCCCCTCCCTGGGGAGGAGGGGCTACGGGCCCCTCCTGGGAATTTCCCGGGGCCAGGACATCTGCGACGGCAGATGTGGTAAGTTGTGTGGGGTGGGAGGGGGGTCTACGCTACCTTCTAGACACCTCACACGAGTCCTCGGACGACCACTAAGATGGCGTCGAGTTAACAGGGGGCCCCCGCTAAGACAAGGGAAATTGGAAGTAGGCACAGAGGTACAGTCCTCTGTGCGCCCGCCCCTCACAAGTGAGGGGGGAGTTCTGGTATTGGGGATCTGACACCGGTTACGACCTTGCCGTTGGCCCGTAATGTTAGGATGTACAATTTCAATTTTGAGAAATGCATTTGCAGGATGTTTAGTATCGGCTAGGAGAACCTTTGTATTAGAGATGTGTTAAGGTCAGCCAAGAACATCGTAATGTGTAAATGAAGTTGTACATGATATGAAACTGTTATTTTAATGTTTTAATTTTGTTTCATATTTTAATAAATACGGCCGGGAGGGTAACTCCCTCCCGCCTTCCAAAAGTTCAGAACCGTTTCCGTCTTCCCATCCTTGGGGGATTGTGTTGAGAGGGGGTGGCGGGTATCTCAGCCATATGGAAAGGGGCGACCACTCGGTCCCCCCGAACGTGTGGTGGAGTACCCCGATCCCCCCGGGAAGCCATTTTGGGCGGGAGGTGAGTCTCGGCTGGTATGCCCGAAGCGGCGTAGCTGGGGCGCGCCTTTTCCCGCCCAAGAGAGGGTTGTCCTAGACACCGACACCGCTAGCCACGCCCCGGAGGCGGATTGGAGGTGGGTCCACGCCCGCCCGAAGAAGGATAAAAGGAGCGACAAGCCAAGGAAGCATCCTCTTGTTCCTGTGCTCTGAAGCTGCACCTCCCCGTTGCACGTGAGCTCGAGACGGAACGAAGAGCCAATTTTGACCCACCCACCAGCCCCTGATGACAGCGATTTGTTTGAATAAAGTCGAGTGACGTGATATTGTTTCTCTTACAGGTTGTTCTGAATAAAAGTTGGTAATTTGGTATGTAATAAAGTTGATAATTTTTCTTTTCAGCATTATTTATTCAGCAAAGTAGTTGCAACAAGATTGAACAGTGATACTCAGTAGAGATTATACTTTGAATTGCTTAAGTGTAATTGTCTTTTCTCCTCTTTAGCTTAGATTGTTGTATTTATTTTGGTCGGGCGGTAAGGTCATGATCGGTGAGCAGTAATTGGAAGATCCCTAGAGGTGGGGGCGTCACCCATTATGGATGGGAGTGCCCGGGGGGAGGTGGCCATTGGCCCCTCAAACGGGGAGGCGGTCCCCTCTAAGAATGGGGACGCCGAAAGGGAAGGCGGCCATAGGCCCCTCCGTGGGGAGGAGGGGCTACGGGCCCCTCCTGGGAATTTCCCGGGGCCAGGACATCTGCGTCGGCAGATGTGGTAAGTTGTGTGGGGTGGGAGGGGGGTCTACGCTACCTTCTAGACACATCACACGAGTCCTCGGACGACCACTAAGATGGCGTCGAGTTAACAGGGGGCCCCCGCTAAGACAAGGGAAATTGGAAGTAGGCACAGAGGTACAGTCCTCTGTGCGACCGCCCCTCACAAGTGAGGGGGGAGTTCTGGTATTGGGGATCTGACACCGGTTACGACCTTGCCGTTGGCCCGTAATGTTAGGATGTACAATTTCAATTTTGAGAAATGCATTTGCAGGATGTTTAGTATCGGCTAGGAGAACCTTTGTATTAGAGATGTGTTAAGGTCAGCCAAGAACATCGTAATGTGTAAATGAAATTGTACATGATATGAAACTGTTATTTTAATGTTTTAATTTTGTTTCATATTTTAATAAATACGGCCGGGAGGGTAACTCCCTCCCGCCTTCCAAAAGTTCAGAACCGTTTCCGTCTTCCCATCCTTGGGGGATTGTGTTGAGAGGGGGTGGCGGGTATCTCAGCCATATCACATTTCAGCTTTATTTTGTCACAAAACCTAAAATAAATGTGGGTAAATACAGGTAAAATTAGCAAAAAATAAATATGGATAAATGCAAACGGAAATTACAAAAATATAAATACCATAAAACCGGAAGCCCTAGTCATAAGTTACACATTGAGTCACAAATGCCACAAATTGTGACGATGGGCACAACAGACCCCTCTATGTGTCTCATTTGTTCAACCGAAAGCTAATGGTGCCTAGAAGTGGTTGAATGTGAATGACTGAATGAAGAGCAGTGTGTGGTGCTATGAAAGGCACCACTGGGCCATCCACCTTAAACCGCCGCCACAGGTTCCACCCCTGCATAGTCTTAACCCACAATAAGTCAAACTCATGACTTCACAGTCTTGCTGCACTTTCGGGACGTCTCCCAGATCAGATAATATTTCTTTAATGTTGCCACTGCTGACAAACAACCTATAGATATTCAATCCTATAGCAAGGCACTGGGTAGACACAAGTAGTGCTGTCACGGATGAGATAAACAGATGAAGGGAAGTAAGAAGTCACTGAAAAGGTCTGGAATGGTCTACTTAGCCCTAACATAGCAGGAAATAAAGGTCAGGGGCTTCAGAAAAACAGTCCAGTGGGACCAGGGAGAGTACGAGGGAGTTGAGGGAACTGTAGGACAGGGAAGGCTGTTAATAAGAGACGGAAGGGGTGATCTGTTCCTGGAACCCTTGTGAGTGAACATAAGCTGTAGGACAGAAAGAGGCGCTCTAAACAGGAGATGCTGAGTGCAGGGTGTCCGGTTCGTGCCCCTGCACGCCATGTGCACCTATTTTAGTCCTGGTACATTTGCAAAGTGGGAAGTGTGGGAAACGCAGTTGTGAGTAGCACCTGCAATGTCAGGAAATGTGCAGGTTTATGGGGCTCATCCGAAACTCCAAATATGCACAGCTGCCAAGAGTCTGAGTTCACGAAAAACAGTCCTGTGGCATGTAGGCTGGGTACAGTGCACTTCTGAGACTGGCACGCACTGTCGGGCAGGACCACCCTTTACTTGAAGCGAACAAGCAGTGCTTAATTTGTAAAAAAAAAAAAAAAGGAAAGAAAAGAAATACAAAGCAAAAATTAAGCACGGCAACGAAATACATATTGTATGGGAATATAGGATTGCTAGTTCCTTTCCTGCTCATACTTTACGGTTTGCAGCCCAGTAGATTGCTTTGCCGTGTGGTTTTACTACCTTGATTACTGATTTTATGAAAGCAAACATCCCCATAGCTTTTGCTATTTTAATCTGCTTGTGACTGTTTTTGTTCACTGTTTGTTATTAACACGCTTCAGGCTGGAGTTTTATATAAAGACTTTAGAAACGTACACAAGCCCACCATCAGGGTTAAAGGGTCAGTGATTTCACTTCCTATTATTTGATTGAAAGTCCCGAGCAATGAGATCCACTGTTCATGTCCCCATGGGTTTTAGACAAGTGACAGCGCTGTTGACATCTGAGCAAAAGCAATTTTTTGGTACTACAAATTTCAGTGTCTAAATGAGTGAGGCTCACTCCCGCCTATTTAATCCTGCAATTACCAGAAGGTTGGCATTGTATTGGATTTAGAAGGCTGGCGCGGTATTGGATTTAGAAGGCTGTCGTGGTATTGGATTTTGAAGGCTGGCGCGGAATTGGATTTAGAAGGCTGTCGTGGTATTGGATTTTGAAGGCTGGTGCGGTATTGGATTTAGAAGGCTGGCGCTGTATTGGATTTTGAAGGCTGGTGCGGTATTGGATTTTGAAGGCTGGCGCGGTATTGGATTTTGAAGGCTGGTGCGGTATTGTATTTTGAAGGCTGGCGCGGTATTGGATTTTGAAGGCTGGCGCGGTATTGGATTTTGAAGGCTGGTGCGGTATTGTATTTTGAAGGCTGGCGCGGTATTGGATTTAGAAGGCTGTTTCAGCATTGGATTTAGAAGGCTGGCGCTGTATGCAGTTTCAAAATAAGGGATAAAAGCCTTGAATGCAAGTGCCCTGGTATTGTGTATTATTTACCCCATATAACTACTTGGGGATCATTAGTTATTGGATGCGGTAGATAATCCCAATTACGAATTGGCGCATAACTTGTGGCTATTGGTGGTTACTGCTACAAAATTAGCATATTAAGGTAATTACTGGCCCTTTTTAACCTTTTAACAGTGCTTAATTTCAGCCAGTAGGTAGTTGCAAGTGGGGTCCACGAGCAGAGACCGGTATTTATTTTTCCTCCTCAGACATTTATAGAGCAAGAGACGGAAAAACACACAAAGGGGAAAGAAGGAGGATGAGAAAGACGGAAAAGCCATCATAAAGGGAGAAAGCAGGAACCTGCAAGAGTGAGATAAAAGGTAAGGGAGTGTTTGTGGATCAAAGAGGCCTGAGGTTGATTCAAGACTACACAGCCTTGGTATTCCGCGCACAGACATTTAATAGCAGTGGTGTCTCAAACATTCCTTAAAAATCATCAATGACCATTCCTGTAGTCAAACATTTGTCAAGGTACAGGCACAGGGGAGAAGCACACCGGTGGTGTCATAGGTTACAACATGGGACCTTAGCCTTGACGAATGTGTGATTACAGGAGTGCTCCTCCATCGATGCGACTTGTGGGCTTGAACTCTTAAAATGATAGGGTAATAGAAGGATACCGGATGGTTAGAGGTAAGACCTATTCTTACCCTTGTGCATGGACATGCATGCAGGACGGGCTGTAAGGGATACTGCTTTTAGCCATGATGGAGGCTCCGGACTCCTCCTTTTTTAAAGGGGTATCCTTTTTTGTAGCCGAAACGTATTGGCAATTGACGATCTTGAGGAATGTTTGAGACATTGACTCATATTAACATCCTATATTGTTCTTTTTACCCTACCCTACGTACCCACTTAATAAAGGTTATCCCGTGGGTTTACGTAGAGGAAGTTTTAGAATACAATGTGGACCCCTCAGCAAGGTTGAGACCACTATGTTGGCATTGTCGTAACACGGTGGGTGTTCTTGCCGATGATATCGTACAACACAAAAATGTGGGTGAGGCCTTTATGGCCATAATCTTTGGATTTTATGTTCCTACTGCTGAAATTCCGTGTGGGGTTAGGTATTGAACTGCCATGCCTTTTGTGTTTCTTTTTGTTAGTTGGGAAGGAGGTTGGACAGTTTTGTGAAAGAATCCTCTATTGCTCCCCTGTGTGTGACACAGTCAAACGTTCTGACAGATGAGACTGCACTCGGATTTATTTACACAATTTTTGTCAAAGATTGAACTTGCCTAGTACAACATTTCATATTGAAGATGAGTGCATCAAAGTACGCTTCCCTGTCGGACTGTCTTGACTGGTTCTCAGTACAATCAGAAACTGCCCACTAACTACAGTCTGAAGGTGCCAGGAGTCCGGGCCTCAGCCCAAGTTCCTTCCTAGGACTTTTCTCAGCTGTTGCCATTTCTTTTCCTCTCCCTCAGTTGTGAAATCTGGCAGTTCAGAAAGTTAAATAAATAAAGAGTGGAGAGCTTTCCTCTGAACTGCGTCAGAAGTTAAGAACCGTGTCCTGCTGGTGGGCGGAGAAAGGTTGAAAAAATATACTGTGGCGATTGGTGACGCTTTCTGCTCCATTTGCTAAGTCGTTATCTAAAAATGTGCATACGCCCAAAATATGATTTCTTTTGCATGGTGCTCTGAAAATGATTTTTATTGCATGCTACATTTTGTTTTGCCATGGATCAAACAAAGGGGGAGGGGTAGGGTTTTTTGAAGGTTTAGGGTACGAAAGAGGGCATTTAAATGCAAAGGTAAGGAAGGGTATGTTTTATCATTCATAAAGAGATGACACCTGTATGCGGTTTTAGTTTCGCTGGCCGCATTTTCTGTCCACCAGTGCAGTTTATATACCCATTGACACATTTTTAGTTCTTTTGTGTTGGGGGTAGAGGAGGATTTTTCTTCCACCAAAATGGCTGCCTTTTCAGTGGGGAGAAAATTCTTTACTAGAGAAATTAAAAGGTGACATTCCACCAGTACCTGTGAGCACTAGAAACATATCTCAAAAGTGGAGCTACAATGTCAGTACCGACACGTCTAATAACTCTCACATGCTGGGGCGGCTTGGGGTAAAAAAATGCTATGGCACTATATTTTCCTGTTGGTGAAAGCCTGCCACACCTTTCATTGCAGTCTTTCACAGATGCGGTGGCTGAATGGTTATACTAGATTCTCCTGCTAATTCTCCATCATTCTGGCAGAGTTTCCACTAAAGTGTAATATCCACTACTTAAGGAATTCCAAATAGAGGAGCGAGTTGGAGCTGTGAGTGCATCAAGGTAGTAATTTTAAACCAGACCACCAATTCATGTTCTACTATACCATAAATAAATGTATAAGTGCTATTAGAACATTGGAATGTTGAGCGCTCCACTGAAAACAATGGCGTGCTCCGGGCTTCTAATGGCCAGTAGAAACCTGGAGCATCACATTCCAATGTTTAACAAAGGCCTCAGGGAGCCCAAGGGGATTTCAACATCCCCAGGCTCTGTGAGGTATTCTTTGTGTGGCCTTTGTTTTACATGTTTGAACATTCTGGTCTCTAGGGGCAGAATGTTATAATAGCCTTAGAGCCCTCCGTAGTGGGCTCTACTGGCCATTGAAGGCCCGTTTCATTGTTAAAGCCCCGAGCCGATACTCGCCTTCCGCTTGGCCTTTAATGCAGGAGCGGGCCTTTAATGCTGGAGCTGGCCTTTAATGGCCGGCACAGCCGGCTACATCGGGTTCTAAGGCTATAATAACAGCCAACACATCTGCTTCACTATCTTTCTTCTTGAGGTCTTTCTATTCTTTAATGTCACCTATTATCCTAATCCTTTAATTCTTCTTTAAGGATGAAAATCACAAATATTCAGAAAAGCGGGGTCCACCCTGCTATTTTTATTCTGAAGTGATTGCTAACCCCTAAGGACCCACCTCTCCAACATTCAGACTCACTTCCTGTGGGAGCACCCTGAGAGGGGAGCTCCTTCACTGGCCTCACACACAACATAGTCCCAAGGGGTAACCTGGTAACCTCCTTTTGATCCCCTGCTTCAGGAGTGAGTGGTGGCAGATAATTATCACCTTTTAGGTGCCTAGGTTTACCAAGGGGGGTTGCCTATCAAACTCCTAGGAGAGGTACTGTTCATTTTTGTTTTTTAATTCATGTAATATTTGTAATTATAATACACATTCATCACTGGTATACCCCTATATATATGTTAGAATGAGTGCATTATGACACAAGTCTATGTGAACATTAAAGGGCATATTTATCAATCAGTTGCGTTGCCCTTCCGCCACGCACTGGGATGCAAGGGTGGCGCAACTACTATGTCAGATTTAGCAAGTCACGCAATGCCACCTTGCGTGGCCCTGCTTGGGTTGATAAATCTAGAGTAACGCAACGCAAAACTAATCACTGCGTTGTGTTACTCTGCCCCAGGGAGGCGTTCTATGGGTGGAGCATGGGTGATTTTAGCGCATTCTCAAATTTACCATTACTGGCAGACCTGGAAATGCATCAATATACTGCGCCTCCCCAATTGAGACATAACGAGGAGAATTAGCTTTATTTCTCCTCATTTTTTCGTCTTTCTATATGTGTTGTATTCTGCAGCATACACAGAAAGAGGAAAATGCCACACAGCATTGTTTTTGTGCAGGAAGGTGCCCCTTCCTGCACAAAAAACAATCTTGTCTGCAATGCAGGCACCCTTGCACCATGGCCCATGGGGGCCTACGTTGGCACTAGGCTGCAGTTTGTGCAACAGCGCAGGGAAAGGACAGGAATGAGCAGTATAATGTTAAATACGGCACATTCCTGTCGTTTCCCTTACATGCAGCGCAGCATAGCAAGGTGGCTTGATGTGCTGCAGGAAAGTTTGATAAATCTGCCCCTAAATGTGAACCCGCTGTTAGGGTTACGCGTACCTGTACAATAACATTTACTTTAGGAACGACTCAGTTCCCCCATCTTTTTCATCTTCTGCTGCTGTGTGAAGGATTCTGGAAAAGGAGCTCTCCGAGAGGCCTCCATTAGAAATTGAATTCTGCCTCCTCCATTTGGCTATCCATCTGACAGTGTGAGATGCAATGGCTACTGACTGGCGTAGTGCATCTAACCAACTAAAACATTTGCAGTGCAAGCTAGAGATGCCCTCCAGGTCACTGAACATCGTTTGGGCTTGGACCTGTCTGGACCCTGTACTATGAGTGAATCTAGAGTCTGGAGCTTCTGGCCGATCACTCCATTTGGTGAGGTGCGAACCTGATGGCCTTGTGGAAGCTCTGCTAGACTCCCGTGCTGCTGGCCAAGCATTCACGGAAGCCACAGTTAACACAAGGTGAACAGAGAACCAACAAAACACCTTTCAGCAGTGCTTAGTTTGTGCCGGTGGTTTCCGGTGCTAGGCACCGGCACTTAATTGTCAACACCTGGATATATGACAGCCAGCCACTTGGTGGCGTTGTTTGGCTAATTTTGTAATGAATACAACCACAGTTGTTTAACAATTCTATACACATTAAAAAAGACTAATACCTGCCACCCAAAGTTATGGAACTAGCTTAGGTTGCAGGTATTAATATTTTCTAATATGCAAAAGTCTGAATTGTCATTAGTAGCACAATGTGTGGTACAAGCTGCAGTGGTCTCCTGACACTGGCCCTGACACTAAATTATTTACAAATGATGTACTGCCTTTCAGCCTTCTCTACCCTCAAAAGACCCGATGTGAGCTTGAACAATCAACCTCAAAGGCAAAAAATGTCTGCCAACTGTCGCGTTCTAATCTAGGACCCTGATCAATATTGTGACCTTATGCCCCTATACGGCTATAATCCCTTTGTACCCCTATATTGGCATAACCGATCAAATGCAAAATTCAGAAACTCGTCTCTGGCCTAACACGAACAGAGCCACATTTCAGAATCACTTCCTCTGCAGCTTCCTCTGTAGCTCATTAGAGCAAATGACACAGCAGAAGCCACTATCTAAGATTCCTAGATTACACTCCGAGTTCTTCAACAAGATAAAAACTCAGCAACCTGGGAAAGCCCCGCTTGCTATGTTTTGATTAGTAATAGAACTCTAATGAGCACTGAGAGACGATCACTTCCTAGTGACATCTTTATTGACGTCTTATGTCCAAAAACTTACGTCAAACAAGGCACCTTTCAGGTATAAATATTACCAACGTTGCCTTAAGCAAAGGCTGAAGCTATCGCTGCCATGCTGATACTGATGCTATCACTGCCTTAACGACATCAGCGAGCGATGGTGTGGTGTACATAGGAGCATAACAGCTGTCCCCTGCAAGAGCCCAGCAGATACAAGCTGCCCGCGGACGCTGCCCCTCCTCCTCTTCCTCGACGCGCTGAGAGAGACGCTGTCTTTTCTCCTGCCGAGAAATCCAGCTCCGGCGTTTCCAGCCTACTCTTGCGAGTGACTGGGATATCGAGTCCCTGGTAGGATATACCAGACCTCCAACATTCTATTCCAGAGGTATGGTGTTGACTAAACCCTTAGAGAGAATTCTTGAAGCAAACCTTGGCAAAACCAACTTAACTTAAACTGCTACTTACTTACTCCCCTCCCAATTATTAGGCTTAGGTCAGGTACACTGGGGTAGGCGTAGTTATAAGCACCAGTTGAGTACGTTAGCCTAATGTATATATGAATGTATATATGTTTTATTCATTTTAAACCATTGTATGGCTAAGAAACCATATCAATGCTTTCACAGTATTATTTCGCAATACTCATCTTACTGTACGCACTTTTTATAATGACTAGTCTTGCAATTGTGGCAATTCATTTCTCTTGTACGAGAAGAAAGACTGTTCAATAAATAATACCTTTTTATTGAAAACGCCCGTCTCTCTATTCTCTGGATATTGGTGAAAGTAATCTGCTCAAAACTGACTGAGTAAAATAACTGTCTATTTTTTCACACGACTCTAGAGATTGACTCTTATTCTAAGGAGCAAAGTTGTCATGTTTATGCGGTTGTTGGAAAACTGAATCCCTTCTTGTCTGTACCAGGGAAGCTGATCACTTCCTATTCAGTCAAGAAAGTTTCCAGTGACCTCTGAGCTAGTTGGTAACAAACCCAATTAAGTTTAGCATAGCCAGTGGAGACCTGGAAGATCCGCACTTCTATGTCTATACTACTGTTTATGTTATTCCAATGCGCAGGGCCTATTGGGAAAATAGGAACTACACTACACAACTTCTGTTGAGATCCTAGAATTGCTCACGAGTGACGGAGGTCGACTCCCTGTGAAGCCAACTGCTACATGAACAGCTGGAAAGGTAGGTGTCTCTGCTATCACACCCCTACCTGCAATGGCTTTTATATTTTTTCTTTTTGTCGGTCACCTTACCTAGGTAATGTTGTTGGCCCAAAGCTGGCTGGATCCAAAGATGCTTCATAATCCATTATGAGCCCCATTTGCTTCTTGGTTTATAACCCCTTTGTCTGTCTTGACACCTTGATGTCTAGCATCCTAGTCATGAACTCATGTGCACTGACCTTGTTTTATAGGCATCTTCTATAATGTCATTGAATTGCCATGCACTTGCTTTCTTATGTGTTAATTGAAATGTTCATGAATATTTATCCTCGACACAGTGATACAATATAACCCATTTTGGTGGGAACATTGCAATCCTCAGTTTTGATCCGAGCTTTGTGAACTAAATAACTTTGTAAGCTAGCTGTCTGAGAACTCCCTTGTATTGCCAATTTCTTATTGCAGTGAATTGAATCAGTGCAAGATTAAACCCTGTGCAGGCCAGTAGGCAGTCGAAATTTCAGGGGACCCCTCGCAAATGATCTCCTTATACCCAATGCATCTGATTTTTTTAATACAAATTTACAGCTGCCAGAACAGGAGCTTTTAAGAGACAAACTATTATGTGAATCTGAAGGTCTGGTTTATGTACTTTTAGTTGTTAATGGGTACATTACATAAATACAGTATTTTCTCCATAGAGTCTTTAATGTAAAGTTTTTGTTTCTCTGAGTTGATATTTTGTTCTATCTTTTGGAAACAATATTTAAGAAAGCGTGGTTGTAATTTTCTTTCAATTTGGGAATCTAGCACTGCATTGGTTCTGTGTCTTCCATTTCAGGTGTGTTTCAAGTTTCTTGAGCGTTAAAAATCTGCAAATACTCGAGCTTTTCAAACATTCAATCATTGAGAACATTTTACAGAGAGATTGTCCAAGGACCCTGATTTCTTTATTGCAGAGTGCTAAAATCTACTTCATTTCATTATCTGTTTATACGTGACTTTGCTGCTCTCATTAAAAAATAACTGTTTTATTTACAAGGCAGGCGATTTGAAATTATCGCTACTTTTGTGGCGGAGTGTTAGGAAAAGTAGCGCTAACCACAGTTAACGCTACTTTCCTGACGCCTGCTTGTGACCTGTACTTAGCCATGTAATCCAATGGGAGGTGGATTACACGGCTAAGATTGTTCTGCCCTATCAGCAAGGTTATCGCCATTTACAATGGAATATCGCTGGAAAACCAACGATATTCCATTGAAAATGGCGATAATCCCCGCTGTCGCTGGGATTTTTATCTCCATGGCGTTAAGCGTTGTTAGTACAATGCTACCATGGAGATTATCTCCTTCGATAGCGGGCGATAGATTTCCTCACGCTAGCAGCGGTCAGCGATAATTATCGCTGCCGCTTGCTAATATACCCCCTTGTTACTTTTGTGTATTTTTTTTTGGGCCCCTGTTCATAATGTAAATATTTTGTACATATGTGAGCAATTAAAAATATTGTGTAACCATAGTTGGGCATTCATACTTTATTGAAATCATGTTGCACTATAGCTTGATTCGTGCACACAGCAGTTAAGTCGTTGTTGATCGCCCACATCAAAGGGGTAAAGAGTCTGAGGTGAGGCGACTTTCAGTCACAGTCTTAGGGGTTTATTTACAAGCCCTGGGGCTTGTTTACAAACCCAGTGCGCCGCCAGAATGGCACTTTTTATGGCGCTTTGGCGCGCACTGGGCTTATACATATCTATGAGGCCATTTAAAGCCATCCTGCATGACTTTTCGTGGCCTCGTGGATATGGTGTGAGGCAACGCAGCGCAAGGTACTGCATTGCCTCACACTGTGATGGAGAGGCGTGCCATGGATGTTACAGTGGGTGTTCCCACGTAACATCCATGACATGTGACATATTCCCAGATTTGCATGCGTCAAAACCCTAAGTCTCCCCAGGGGTGGCGTAAGGGTTATTTTTGCAAAGGAAGGTGTCCTTTCTTCCCAAAAAAACTACCTGATTTCAATGCAGACACCCATGCACCATGGTGCAAGGTGCCTGCGTTGGTGCATGGCAGTCATATGTACGCCATTGCTGCGAAAGAGGACAGGAATGCGCTGTATCTTGTAGACACAGGGCTATCCTGCCCTTTTATTTTGTCGTAGGGCAGCGCAGCAGGAAGGCTTGCCGCATTGCTGTACAACAAATTATTGTAAACAAGGGCCATAGTATCTTGAACACTGCCTGCCAGAGACCGTCAAAGTAAGTAAGTAAGGGGCTCATTCACAGAAGTAACTTAAGACAAAATCCTGAACTTACTACTTTTGGTATCCACAGAAGTTAGGATTTTGTCTTAAAACAGACTTAAGACAGACTTAAGACAGAATCCTAACTTAAGTCTCTCTTAAGTCTGTCTTAAGACAAAATCCTAACTTCTGTGAATACCAAAAGTAGTAAGTTTAGGATTTTGTCTTAAGTTAGTTCTATGAATCGGGCCCTAATTAAGTAAATGGTTTATATTGCGTGCAAATACCAAAGGTGTTTTAGGGCTGTCTGTGCCTAGCGAACAGGTTTTGAAAGTATATTGGATCTGCCTGGTGAAGTGCCTTATGGACCATACAAAGTACCTTAAAATTGATCCTCCTGTCCTGACAGGTAGCCAATGCAGGCCTTGCAATGATGCAGAGATAGGTGCAAACTTGGGAATTTTTAAAATCATTCTAGCCTCTGCGTTTTGCAAGGATTTCAGTGTTTTCACCTGTTGCTTCGGTGCAACCAGATATAGGGCGTTGTAGTAGTCAATCAATCAATTCATTCTTTATTTTGCATTTGATTAAATGCATAAAAGTACATGAATAAAACAGTGTACATATACCCCGTACTACGTACCACAAAGTGCAGATACGATTACAAGAAAAACAGGCTAAAAAGTACAAGTTAAAATTTTCCAAATGAATGAAACCATTAGCCAAAGCTCCATATATTTGGTCAGTAAAATTAAAACACATGTAAATGACTTGCATAAAAATAAAAAAACAATGATAAAACAGAATTCATTTCCACAGATAAATCGTTAATTGGCTTTTACGTGCTGAATTTTAGTGTACAAATCTGGCCATGGTTGGGAAACTCAGCACGAGAGACAATAAGCATTTGCTCTGTTCATAAATACAAGTGCTGAGTGCGCAAATCCAGCTAAAAATGTTTTTAAATGCAAGAGGCGATTAAAAACATGGTCTACCACTGATGTAACTTCATCAAGGTGGTTCAGTTACCTTTCGACTTCCTAACGCAGCCTGTAGGAAGGAGACATAGTGAGGGAAACAAACGGAGTTTCTAAGCTTTGTAAGGTAGCAAGAGCCAATGTTGGGGAGCGATAATTACATTTCTTCATCAGAGGGATAATATATTGTCTCCTATCTTTTGTATAAAAAGTGCAAAAGAACAATATGAGCAAGATCGATTGGGGTGACTTATTACACTGGCAAGAGGGGAGTTGTGAGATTGAGAATACATTCAATGGAGACCCCAGCATTATCGGTATATAATTCAATCGAAATCTAGTAAGAATATAACGGTGCTGGATGTTCTCCACAAAAGAAAGATACGATGGAGCCCCTTGCTGTAAGTGTGGTATACCGTAGTAGGTGATAACAGAGATTTCCCCCCTACATCTATCCCACCTGTCAGAGGCAGTTTTCTTAGTAAAAAGTTCCTTTATCCTCGATTTGGGAAAACCTTCACAAAGACTAGGGGGTCCATTATGATGGCGGGCGGATAGCCGCCGCTAGGCTGGCGGTAGCCACCGCCAGCCTGGCGGGGGCAATCCGCCCGCCATCCTTCCCTGTATTCCCCCCCGCCATATTAGAATGGCGGGGGAGACCAAGGCGGAGCAAAACACCGCCCGCCACTTTTCCGCCCCGGTCGCCTTGCGGCCGGGGCGAAAAAGTAATAATATGGTGGCGGTGTTATCAGACACCGCCAGCCATATTATTATGGGCATTTTACAATGCGGAAAGGCAGGCGGACTTCACTCTGAGGGCCCCCTGCGGGCCCCCAGAGTGAAGCACAGTAGGGGGGTGCACACGGGGGGGTACCTACGGTACCCCCAAGCATTTGCATAATGAAAGCAGCAGGCACCGCGCAGTACCTGCCGTTTTCAGTATTCAAATGCTGCAATGCATTTTTAGCATTGTGGCAGGCGGTGCAGAGAGCACCGCCCGCCACAATGCTAAAAGTACAGGATGTGCCCGCCACTGTGGCGGGCACATCCTAATGCCACCCCTGGGACCCCCGCCCTTAAGGCGGACGGTGCCATTTACCGCTAGGGTGGCGGGCGGTCAAAGCCCACCCGCCATCCTAATGAGGCCCTTTGAGTGTCAAAAAGTTCTGTTAGTCCCAGTGATGTCAAGGTATGTTTACATAGGAAAGCCAAGGGGTTTTATGGTTATGATCTAAAGACAAAATGTATTTCAGAATCCGTTGATTTAGTGCAAAGCTGTTCCTTTTCCAAACTGACAGCCACAAGGAAAGCGGGACCAATTTAATGGCATCACTAATATAGGGCAGATCCACTTCATTGTGTGCTACAAGCTGTTGGAACCGCTGGCAGCTGCTTAATAAAGCTGTCTTATATTACTTGCAGGGGTGCGATGTCCAATATCCCTCAAATCGCTGCCCCATACGTTGCAATAGTTCTTGATTTAGCTAAATAGATTTTGATAATTTCCCACATGGGCAACTTCCCAATTCTTTCGAAAAGCGAAAAATTGCAGCAGTGCTCTTGCCCATATGATCTCCCCTATTCTGCACCATCGCCTTCCAAGATTGTTTTGAGTCAAAGACAACCCCTAAATAGTTAAAAGCTTGGAACTTTTTCGAATTTTTTCCCTTCAAGATAAAAACTTGGGGGTTCCTTGTTGGCTAAAATAAAGTTCTTAGATTTGTTTACTTTGAGGTTCAGATCGGACATAAAAGCTGTATAATCAGTAATGAGATTTTTAAGTGCTATGGGGGCAATTGCTAAACAAACTGTGTCGTCCACATATAGCAGAATCGGAAGGGGGGTGTTCTGAGCTTGAGGGGTGTCTTGATATTTCAACTAGGGCTTCATACAAGTAATTTGTGTAAAGGGCAAATAGAAAGGGGTCCAGAACACAGCCCTGTCTGACCCCCCTTTCAATTTTAAAAGGTTTGGTGCGTTCCTCACTTTGACCAAATCAAACTGAAGCAGAGGCATCTTGATAAGACTCTCTAATAAATTAGTAATTGTGGCCTCCACTCCCATGGCCTCCACAGTCGAATGCCTTCAACAGATCCATGAAGGTTATGTATGCCTGTCCTTTGTTTCCCAGGGAGTACTTCACTAATAACTACAAATTAAGACATTGATCAATGGTACTCCTACCCTGCCTGAACCCATATTGCACTTCGGCAAGAATTTTCTTCTCCGCCACCCAAATTTCCAGCTTGTTTAGTAGTAACCGACACTTTTTTTTAGCTGTGCTATCTAGCAAGGAAATGGGGTGGTAGTTAAGTCGAGTAGAGGCATCGCCTTTTTTATAGATAGGTGTAATTGCTGAGGTTTTCCAGGATGGCAGAGGACCAATAATGCTATTGAGTTCAAAACTAAAGTCAATAAAGGTAACCACAATTGTCTGTTAGTTAAAAAGATATCAGTTGAGACCCCGTCGGGTCCTACAGCTTTTAGGGATGGTCACTGTGACAAAGCGGTCCCTCCTTCATCAAAATCGAATGAAAGACAGGTTGATGCCGTGATAGGCAAGTTGTCAGACAAGGGAGTAAGGCTCGCCGGGTTACGGAAAATATCCTGAAAGTAGCTTATCCATGTCTCCTCTCTATGACCGTCCAGAGAGGGCCGCCCTTATCTGGAAGGGAGGCTGATTTAACCACATTCCAGAAAGCTTTACTATCTTTCAAGGCAGAAGCTTTCTTAAATGTTTTCCCGAGCTTCGCGTTTTATCTCTTTCTGTCTTTCTGCCCTGGCCAACTTGTACAAAATCCTTAGTTCACAAATGTGCTCGTTATTTCTTGGTGAAGCTTTTAGGGCTTTCCGAAGGTTATATGAGGATGCTGAACAATTCTTATCAAACCATCTGGGCCGAGCTGTATCTTTTGTGGGAGTTGGCCGGGTCAATAGGCTTTTGGGGCCAGATGTAGGTAATTCCCATTTACCGATTCTAAAATACCGAATTTTACCGATTCGGTATTTCAAAATTGGTAAATGGGATGTAGATAAAGGTTCGGTATATTTTACAGAATCTGTAATATTCGGTATTACCGATTCGGTAAATACCGAATCAGTAATTCCCATTCATTCCAATGGGCCTGGAGGCCCATAGGGGAATTACCGATTCGGTAAGTACCGATTGGCCAAATACTGATTCTGTATTTATCGAATCGGTAATAGGGGGACCATTTACAAGGGTGGCAGGGTGTCACATTGACACCCTGTTGCCCCCCTGAATATTGCATGGGTGCACATGTGGCACACATACATGCCATAAGGGCATGTATGTCTGCCACATGGCACTTTAAAAAAAGCAAATAATTGCTTTTTTAAAGGTATTCGGTATTTATCACCAGCTTGTAGTTGATGGTAAATAACAAATCCTTGAATGACAAATGCACTCACTTGAGTCCTCCCTACATTAAGGATTCGGTAATTTACCGAATCAGTATTTTAAGAATTCGGTAATTTACTGATTCCTTAAATTACCGATTCGGTAAATTACTGAATCCTTAAATATGGCCCCTACATCTCAGATGCCTAATACCGGTCGGTAACGGCCGAAATTCGGTAATTTCGTCTGTTACCGACCGGTATTGATTATTTGAACGCCTTCTTGACTTGGTTAAACAACTGTTCTAGTGATATGCAATTCACTATGGCATGTAGTAAGGAGTCTATACCATTTCTGGATTTAACATTCGAAATTGAAGATGGAAAGATCATTATGAACTTATACAAGAAACCAACAGACCGAAATACATTACTTCCATTTAATTCACACCATCCCAGAAATTTAAGAGACAATCTACCGTACGGACAGTTTTTACGTCTCCGTAGAAATTGTTCAAAACGCGGAGACTATTTTAAAGAAACCGATTTGCTTATAATCAAACTGAAGGAAAGAGGATATCCCAAAGGCCTGCTGAATAGGGCTCGAAAACGTGCCTGGTATCAGCCCCAAAAGACATTATTGGAAGTCCAAGAAAGAGGATGTGATGAATTTGAAAAACTCATATGTGTTACCACATTTAACACGAGAAGCCACAAAATCACAAAAGTAATAAAGAAATATTGGAACCTAGTAGGCCCAGAAATAGGAATACTGGAGGCCCCGATGTGTTCATTCAAGAGGGCTAAAAATGTGAAAGACTTTGTGGTATCTTCATACTTGGAAACCCCTAAATCATAGAACATCAGGACACAATTGGGTCTTCAACCTATTGTAGGCCACCGAAGATGTGGAAATTGCAAAGTGTGCAAATACGCTAAAACAGGAAACACATTCACACATAGGTCTAAACAATATACTTTGACGAAGTTCACCAACTGCAACAGTCAGAATTTAATTTATGCAATTAAATGCCCATGTCAACAACTATATGTGGGACAGACCACACAAAAAGTCAAAAACCGGATACTTCAGCATCAAAGCAGAATCCGATGTAAAACACCAGGAGCACCTCTGGTTGAACATTACAACACAGCCGCACATACCCACGAGGAACTAGAATGGTGGGTTATCGAAAAGGTTGAGTTACACCAAAGAACTATAAGGAGTGCCTCTGGATCCACACCCTTAACTCTGTCACAGAAGGGCTAAACGAACATGAGGAGACATTTTTACAAATGAGCAAACTATGAGGTCAAATGAACCATAAAGAGGAAGGTGTACTGGAAGTACATAAGGGATGCCTGTTATTGGGTATAATTATAACTACAAGGTACCCTTTAGGTGTTACATCAAAACATATTGGGGCAGATTTATGAGTTCTGGCGCATCTCTGCAAATCAGCAGGGATGCGCCAGAACTGATGCGTCACGCAATTCTCTCCTTGCGGCACCACAGATGCGCCGCATTTACAATGCGGTACAAAAGGGGGTGGGGATGGACGGAGCATCTGAATCAATCTAACACTCACACCCAGTCAAAAGATCTGGGTTTAATCCATCACCGTTCTTTAGCCCACTCTGCCACCCCAGTTCAGACATGGCTATATGCAAATCAGTCTGACCCTGTGCCTCATGGGAACAGTCCAGCCCGAACTGCCAAGCCATGTCTTCCCTGGACCGGAAACAAGCTTCCGAGGACCGGTTTCTGGTATTCCAGCCGTCTTCAGCCCGGCTTGCTTGAATCCAGTGTCAAAGTGAGCAAGGGACTCACGTCTGAGCATACCCTACCACACTTATGGCGGCCAAAAGCGGTACAAAAGGGGGTGGTGATGGAAGGAGCATCTGAATCAATCAAACACTCACACCCAGTCAAAAGATCTGAGTTTAATCCATCACCGTTCTTTAGCCCACTCTGCCACCCCAGTTCAGACGTGGCTATATGCAAATCAGTCTGACCCTGTGCCTCATGGGAACAGTCCAGCCCGAACTGCCAAGCTATGTCTTCCCTGGGTCGGAAACAAGCTTCAGAGGACCGGTTTCTGGCATTCCAGCCGTCTTCAGCCCAGCTTGCTTGAATCCAGTGGCAAAGTGAGCAAGGGACACACGTCTGAGCATACCCTACCACACTTATGGCGGCCTGTGGGCGTGTGAGGGGGGCTGGGAACGCTCTCTATGCTGGGAAACGGTGCCGCAACAGTAACAGGCTGACCAGTATACTTCTTTAGACTTGGTTTTATTTTTATAATGCGTCTCGTTCTGAAAGTCAGTCTCTCCCTGGCAAACTCCTGCTTATCCGTGATGGTGGTGATCTGTGCGCGGGTTGTCCTCAGGGTTCGCCTTCCCAGGTGCCGCGTCTCCGGAACCCAAGGGGAAAAGAAGACCGACAGAGGGAGGCCGTTAGTCACTTGTCTAATACTGACCTCCACCCAACGGGACCCAGTGGTTGTGAGGGAGCACCGGTGTTATATACAGTTCCACTCGTGTTTGTGCTCAGGCAAGGGAGGAGTGAAGTGAGGAACAGAGGTAAAGGGAAGGGAGGGGTAGCGGGTATCGGGAAATACACAGGATAGGCACACACAGGGATCTCTACACTATGTACATGGGGCACTCTTTCTCCCCACCCAGGTCGCCCAACGCCGCCGTACCTGAGAAAGCCACACTCCTCCCTCGGGAGTGTGGCACGGCGGATCACAGGGTCGTTGGCCTCCTGGCTCTCCTCCGCCCTCGGTTCTTCCGTTTTCTCCGTCGTCTCCTTGCTTCTCCGTCCGGTTCTCTTCACGTTCTCCGTGCCTCGGTCCTTCGGTGACGTCACACGCCGCCTATAGGGCTTCCCCCTCTTACATCCATCCAGCAATGTCCACGTCAGCTGTAGGCGGGGCCTCTCCGCAGTCGTCGTACACCCACTTAAAGGAACCAGTGTTAGTTTCCTTGCTCGGTTCCTGCTGGGTTTCCCAATCATCCCTTGATGTTCCAGTCTGTAGGGTAGAAAGGGAGGTATGATCAGGGGTCCACCAGTCTTACCGGCCTCCTGTCCCGACCCCGTTACACGGCCAAAAGCGGTACAAAAGGGGGTGGTGATGGACGGAGCATCTGAATCAATCAAAATACTCACACCCAGTCAAAAGATCTGGGTTTAATCCATCACCGTTCTTTAGCCCACTCTGCCACCCCAGTTCAGACATGGCTATATGCAAATCAGTCTGTCCCTGTGCCTCTTGGGAACAGTCCAGCCCGAACTGCCAAGCCATGTCTTCTCTGGACCGGAAACAAGCTTCCGAGGACCAGTTTCTGGCATTCCAGCCATCTTCAGCCCGACTTGCTTGAAATAGTCTGCTGTTGGCTAATGGTAGAATTTCTATTGGCCCTAAAGAGTCTGGGTGGTGCACCTCCTGCCCTGTGGCTGTTGGGAATACAAGTGATCTTCGACATAAGTATTGATAGCCCTTCATAACCTGATTTAGGAGGCATTTCATCTGTGGGGCCTGTTTTTTGCTCCCGGGTTTGGCTCGGTTGTATACCCTAAATTAGCTCCCTGCTCATAACATACAATAGGTTTGGCCATGGGGTCACTGATGTGGCGTTGGAGGGGCTGACTCGCTATAGCGTCATCTTTAGATGTAAAACAAGCTTTATCTAAAATGTCCTGGATTTTTAGTTCAAGCGAGTCCAACCGTAACAAAATAGGTTGTAGTATCAAGGTAATCTTGGTAGTTAATTCCTCTATATTGTAATTTTGCGATAAAGTCTCATTGACTGCGGTAGCAGCAGAGGAGTTGTGGTTGGCCGACTAGATATCGACTTTCTAGGTTTCTAGGATTTGGTTAGTACTGGGTCTTTTATAGTTCCTCGTTTCCTGTTGGCCATTGTGGTTTTGGGCGTGGTAGTCGTATTGTTATTAGGTTGTTGAGATAGGACTG
The DNA here is from genome assembly GCF_964263255.1 of Lissotriton vulgaris. Lineage (NCBI taxonomy): Eukaryota > Metazoa > Chordata > Amphibia > Caudata > Salamandridae > Lissotriton > Lissotriton vulgaris. The sequence goes on from NC_141685.1 coordinate 301,008,069, forward strand.
CATGGTCGATAGAATGTACCTGGGATATTACTTAGGGTATATTTTGCTCTTGAGGGCCCTGGGTATCATGGATAGTATTACTATATCATCGAGAAGAATCGGCTGAAAACCGTTAGAAACAGAACCCCCCTGTCCGGAAGACAGTCTTTTTTCTGCCATGGTGATCTCCTTTGTTATCACGTTCGTTGCTTTAAGCAAGAAAGTATTAATGGTGATTTATGGTAATCCTTGCGGACAATATTAAGGTTGCCTTTATCTTGGCCATGACTAACCTGGAACACCAACAGTGTGCTCAGAAACTGGAGCTGATGAGTAGAGGTCAGAGGGGAGGTCAGCCCAGCCTCCCCACCGGGCGTGGACAGGCCTGCCCTTGGACCAGGCGCGCCCTCATGTGTCCCGTGCAGCGGGAGAGAGTGCAATCTTTAATGGCGCTGGGAGGGCTGGGTCCGCCACACACGTCTGAATCTGGAAGTGGGAAGATGCTGGGGACCGAGTCCCACACCAGATATCCGTGCAGGTAATGGGCTCAGAATCTGCCCTTGCCGCTATACAGTAGTCGATCTTGGAGGTGACAAATGCCACCATCATTGTCTTTTGGGAGATAAATGGAAAAATATAATTAAGGTTCCTAAGCAAAAAGAAACCCGAAGAGGTGAATTGATTTATTTGATCAGAGAATCCAAGTTTAGTGTTGAAGATAACTCCCAGATTTCTAGCTTTTTGCACCGGGACTGGAAGCAGGCCAAGATCATCTGGCCACCAAGATGAGTTCCAGAAGGTGGTGTTACATTCTAGCTGCCCCAGAGCTCAGCAGCCCTGACCTGGCACTCAACTCTTTCCTTTGACTTACTTCTGCCATGTAAACGTCTGGTAGTTTGGCCTATGAGGAATAAAGCATTTTCAGGACTGACTCTAGGGCAGGGTCATCCACTGTTGGTCCCCAAGACTAAATCCCATAGCATATGTGGGAGACGACTACTGAAATGTAAATTGGAGCTTGATGTAGTAAGGTCAGGTGGCACTGCGGCTGCTGGTTTGCAATCTAACCTTCATGTTGTGCTGCAACCTATGAATTAACCAATCCAGAGAAACAAACATTTACAGGTCCGACTGCGGCAAACCACGAAAACTCTATGGGCCACATTTATGAGGCTGTGCGTCACTTTTACGCCGCCGGTGCGTCACTTTTTGTGACGCACCTATGGCGTAAAAAATGCGCCTTGTTGCGCCATATTTACAAAGTGACGCATCTAGGTAGATGCATCACTTTTTAAACCCCTGCGCCACATTATACCTGCGCCTGGTATAATGTATGCAAGGGGGGCGTATTGACACAGGGAAGGGTCGTAGAAGTGACGTAGTGAAATCTATGAGATTTCACTGCGTCACTTTTAAGACGCCGTTGTGTCAAAATCTTGCGCCTGCCTTACAGCAGGCGTAAGACTGACGCAGGCCCTTTCACATGGGGCTTTTCCCATGTGAAAGGACGCATTGCTGGAGTTGCGTCACTTTTGTGACACACTCCAGCAATGCGTCATTTTTGCGCTTACAGATACGTCAGAAATACTGACGTATCTGTACCTCCTTGCGACACGATGCGTCATACATTAAATATGACGCATCAGGAATGTCGCAAGGAGGGCACACTGAGAAGTGACGCATCGCTGCGGTCACGCAGCGATGCGTTATTTCTCATAAATGAGGCCCTATCCTTTTAAATACGGAACAAGCAGGAGCCCCTTTAAGACATCCTGCAAATGAATGTGATCTACGAGAAGGAATCTATGGTATACATTTAAAAACGTGTTACCTGGGACAGAGAAAATACCATTTTCATAGACTGCATGGAATCCCGGACGAGTCCCTTTAAACTGCAGGGGCTCCCCCAATCTCTGCCCAGTTCCCTCAAGCTGATGGGACATTATCTGAGAAATTATGTGTGTTATTCCACTTAATTGGAGACAGCAATTTTAAAAGAAGCACCCTTAGGTGATAGAAGCTGCGTGCCGCCGAATCCTGCTTTCTTTCAACTTTAAAAAAGTTATATTCTGAGCTAACAAACTAGATATAAGTGCGCCCTCCTCTAAGGCAAACACAGTTGCGTGCAAGAAAGCATTTTATTTGGGGGATTTGCATGTTTTAGCTTAATTGAGTGAAAATACACACGCGCTCGCACACGCACGGAAACAACACGTGGTTTCAGCTAATGAACCGTAGCCCTCCCCTCCGGCTGGTTATTTAAATGTTCCAAGGATCCCTGACAATACACCGCAGCAGATCATATGAGAAAGTACCATTCTCAAAGGGAGGGAAGGGGGGCGCCCACACCGCGGCCTATAGCAAACCCTTTACCGGAACGGCAGTCAAGAAGCAAAATACACAAAGACATGCACACGTGCGTGCAAACCTGAATCTACGTGGGTGCTGGTGGAGTGAATCCTGCCTTCCTCTCTCCCCCCCAGGACCTTTGAAGATGTGGACGGGACCCTCCAGGAGGTTGTGCGTGTCCCTGCCACCAGATTGCGGCCCCCGGGGGAAAGCAGGTCGGCAGACCAGTCTTTTCCCCGGGGAGTTCGCGCGAGATAGGGACAGGCAGGAAGTAGTTAGGGTTAGGTCAGGGGTGGGAGGGGTTAGGTAGGAGGCTATTTAGGGGGACAGGAGGGGAACAACTTCCTTTTCCTGTCCCCGGTGCCTCAGGGAGAAGTCAGTTTTGAGCGTAGGCGGAGTGTGACTTAGGTAGGCGGAGTACTATTTCGGTTGATTGGACGTCGGAACTTGTGCCCCAGTGCGACGATTAGGCCAGTTTACTGTAGCTACATTTAGGTGGGGTGCGATTTAGTGTTAATTTTCGAATTCTCGTCGCAGGTGCCCCGGTGCGGTGCGCGGAGGTGCCAAACCTCACGCATCTCGCGGACGGACAGAGCGGAGGGTGTGTACGGTTGATTTTGAGGATGGCTACACCTGATGCAGAGGCAGTGCGGGTTGCCCTGATAGTGCTTGGCCGGGCTGGGAGGGCAGATCTCCAGCCGGTGTCCTGGACTAGGCATGGGTCGGCATGACCCGCCCGACCAGGTCAGCGTCTGCGGGGGTGGCTGCAGTTGTTGCAGCTTGTATGGATGAGCCCTCAGGAGCTCGTGAGGGGGGGCCCCAAGAAAGGGAAGGGGAAGAAGCCGCAGGAAGCACCCAAGAAAGGGGGGAGGCGGCTGAGCCTCCCTGCCAAGGTGGGGGCAGGGGATGTGGTCCCGGAGGACGAGGAAGGGGCAGGAGGGGAGGTATCCATGGGCCCCAAGCTTGCAGTTGGGGAGTCCGGGCAGGGCCAGGCTCCGCTGGCGTCACAGGCCAGGTTGTCTAGGAGCTTGGGTCAGTTGGTGGGGTATGGCGGGAGCAGTGAAGGCAGTGGGGGGAGGACTCGGATGAGTGGGAAGTGGCGGCTGGAGAGGAGTTTGCCCTCACGCTGTCCCCGGAGGAGTCCGGGGGAGAGGAGGAGTTCACCATCCTTGAGCAGCCAGTCGATCTTTCGGGGGCCGGAAAGGGGTTGTGAGGTCCCAGGGTTCCAAGGGCAAGGCCCCTCTGAAGGCGCAGCAGCAGGTGGGAGCAGGGCAGGCGGCGGGGAGTGCTGCGGCACCCGTGCCCGGGATGGGAGGCCTGGGGGAGCCAGGGCAGTCGTCCATGTTCGACAGGTGGGCCCACATGACAGAGGAGGAGAGGGTCCGCGACCTGCGCCGCGTCATTGCGGAATATGAGAAGGAGTGGCAGCGCTTATGTGCCGCCAGGGAGGCGAAGGCGGGTGGGGTGTCCAAGGGCGATGGGGCCCAAGCACCTGCGCGTGGCCGGGGGGTGGCTGGGGGTCGAGGAAAGGGGGTCCCGGGGGCCCAAGGGCAGTGGGTCTGGGTGGATAGTTCAGGGACTGCCTTGACGGATCAGAGACCTGGTGGCACCGGGGCCTCCCAGAGCGCATACGGCTCGGTTGGGGGGGGGGGTGGAAAGGCCAGCAGGGGCAGCTGGCAGAGGCCGGGTGGGCCGGCGGTGCGCAAAACGACCTCCAAACGCCGGGACGAAGAAGCAGGGGGGTCCGCGGCGGCCTGCCCTCCAACGAGGGAGCGGGCACCGTCGATGTTGGAGTGTGAATTTACGCCTGGAGTGAAAGGGAAAGGTGCAAAGAGAGTTGTGACTGAGGTGGTGCCGCTGGATGTGCAGGATGAGTGGTTGGACTACGAGGATGAGGAGGATGATTTGGAAGAGGGTGAGTTGCGTGAACCTGAAAGTGTGTGCAAACTAGGGTGGCAGCGGCCAAGGTTGGTACTTTCCACGAGGCAGGGGATGGCGCCAGTCGGGCCAGCAGAGGGATGTCGAAGCCGACGGACGCACGGCGACAGGAGAGGGACGCTCCTGCAACTTTGTCAGGTGAGGGCGCTTGGTGGGACGCCTGGATGGAAGGAGGAGAGGGGGAAGGAAAAAGCCCTGCCGGTCGGTGGGGGTGGGGGATGGGTCTGTGCGGTCTGGGACCCCAGGTGGGGTGGTGCCTGTGAAGGCTGATGGGGGTAAGCAGGTCGCAATGGCCAGCGCGCAGACTGGCAAGGCGGAGGACTTGGAGGGGAAGGATGAAGGGGTTGAGAAGCTTCGGAAGAAATTACCGTACATGGGGCTGGCGATGCCTCTGGGGTCACATTTGTTGGACAAAACGAAGGCGCGGATTTGGAGGCATGAATATGTTGACGTGTTTAAGCTCTTGCATAGAGAGATTCAGGCAAAGGAGGGGTCTAAAGAGGAGGAGTGGGAATTGACCAGGCGGCCGAGGGTGCCGGTCACGATGGAGAATTGGACGTCGGCCTTCTTGATTTATGCGAGTATTTATTGTGAGAAGTATGGGGATTGGGCTATTGCATTGTTCAAGTATATGGATGTGATCAGGAAGGCGCAGCTTCATTTCGGGGGCTTTGCATGGTTGAGCTATGACGAGGAGTTTAGGGCCAGGGTCAGTGTTAATCCTGACAAACCGTGGGGTGACGTAGACCAGGAGCTTTGGATTCAGTGGATGTCTTCGACACAGGCGGCGGCATCTACACATACGGCCAGTGGTCTTCCGGTCACGTATCGGTCTTTTCAGCCGCGCCCGCCATGTCTGGGGTGGGTAACCAGGGAGCTGCAGGTGGACAAGGGAACCAGGCGGTGTGGTCTGGATCAGCAGGGCAGCAGTACAAGCCAGTCGCTTCCGGGGCCTGCTGGGGGTTCAATAAAGGTTTCTGCAACCGTCCCTCCTGTAAATTTAAACATGAGTGTTCGAAGTGCGGGGGGCATCACCCAGTCACACAGTGCCTCACCTTGGCTACGCCGTCAGAGCAGTGGAAATTTGCCACGGGTAGGGGGCAGCCTGGGCCGAAGGGCCCATTCTCCGGTTAAGGTGGAGGCCATGGGCCCTTGGCTTTCCCGGTACCCTGATAAGGAGGCGGCGTTGCGTTTGTACTGGGGTTTTGTTGAAGGTTTTCGGATTGGATATCAGGGGCCCAGGGAGAGGCGTTGGGCAGAGAATTTGCGGTCCGCCAAGGAATTGCCGGAGGTTGTGGCGCGTAAACTGGAGAAGGAAGTTTCGGAGGGCAGGATTGCGGGTCCTTTTTCTGATTGACCGTTGTCGGATCTCATTGTCTCACCTTTGGGGGTGGTGCCCAAGAAAGAGCAGGGAGAATTCCGATTGATTCATCACTTGTCTTGGCCGGAAGGTAGGTCGGTGAATGATTTCATTGCGGAGGAGGACTCCAGAGTGTTGTACGCGTCAGTGGATGATGCCATTGGTCTGGTGCGGTCCTGCGGGAGGGGGGCTGAGTTGGCCAAGTGTGACATCAAGTCGGCCTTTCGCCTTCTCCCCATTCATCCGGCGGATTTTCCTTTGTTGGGCATGCAGTTTGACGGGGCCATTTTTGTGGATATGGTGTTGCCGATGGGTTGTGCGATTTCCTGCGCGCTCTTCGAGACTTTCAGCTCCTTTTTGCAGTGGGCCTTCGTGGACCGCAGTGGGCACCGGCTGGTGTCTCACTATTTGGATAACTTTCTGTTTGTGGGCACGGGGCGCTCTGGTGAATGTGGAACGGCTCTGCTGCAGTTTCAGTTGTTGGCACAGGATTTTGGGGTGCCATTGGCACCGGAGAAGACAGGAGGGCCCAGTTGTTGCTTGACATTCCTTGGTATTGAATTGGATTCGGTAACTTGGCAGGCACGTTTACCAGTGACGAAGGTGGCTGAGATGCAGGATGCTTTGAGAGGCGCGCTGGAGGTTCGGAAGCTGGATTTGAGGTCGGTGCAGCATTTGCTGGGATTGTTGAACTTTGCCTGCAGAGTGGTGAGGGCTGGGAGGACGTTTTGTAGGCGGCTCAGCATGGCCATGTCGGGCGTGGCCCTCCCACATCACAGGGTCAGGATCACGCTGGGAGTCCGGTCGGACTTGCGAGTGTGGCTGGTGTTCCTGGAAGACTTCAACGGTGTGTCCTTGGATTTTGCGTGGGACAGGATGGTGTGGCAGGTTCAACTCTACTCGGACGCGGCGGGAGCGACAGGTTTCGGATCTTCTGGGACGGTCGCTGGTGTGCGGAGCAGTGGCCAGCTCACTGGCTGCGCCAGGGCAGGAGCATTGCATTTTTGGAGTTTTTTCCCTTGTTGGTTGCACTGCTGGTGTGGGGCCCGGAATTCAAGAACAGGTCGGTGTTGTTTCATGTGGACAACATGACGGTCGTGGACTTGGTGAACAACCAGAAAGCAAGGGACCTGCGAGTGCTGCGCTTGCTGCTAAGTTTCATGCTGCTGTGTCTGCGTTTCAATGTGCTGTTTCGCGCGCAACATGAGCCTGGCGCAAGTAACGAAATTGCGGATGCATTATCTTGTTCGCAGTGGCAGTGCTTCAGGGAGCTGGCGTCGGGAGCGGAGGCTTGCAAGACCAAGGTGCCGGAGGATATCTGGGCATGGGGGAGTGAGAGTGGTTGGTTTGGTTGAGAGGTCTTTGGCGGAGTCTACTAGGCGGGCATACAGATTGGCCTGGACTGAGTTTTGGGACTTTGCGGGTTTGGGGAAGGATGTGGGGACGTTGCAGAAAGTGGTGGGTGAGCAAAGGGTGGTGCGCTTTGTGTTGGACTGCATGGATGGATAGGGGTTGTCTGAGACGACGATAGCTGGCAAGTTGGCTGGAGTTTCTTTCTACAGCATGGTGTATTTGGGTTTTGATCCGGCTAGATCGGATCTGCTGAGTCGAATGTTGAAGGGTTGGGGGCGGGTGCGGGCGGAGTTGGGTGGGGGGAGTTGCCATGGGAGGCTGTCACGTTTGACTTGTTGGAGAAGGTTCTGCAGGAATTGCAATTTTGTTGTTATGACGGGGAGGAGTTGGCGTTGTTTCGCCTGTGCATGATCTGGATGTTTTTCGGGGCGTTTTGTGTGTCTGAGTTGCTGGGGACCCGTGGGGCGCCGGGTCGGATGTTTGCTGACGTGCTTGTGGATGGGACGCGATTGGGCATTTGGTTGGGACGTTCCAAGACGGACCAGATGGGGCGGGGCAAGTGGGTTTGGTTGTCGGAGAGTGGGTGTGCGAGCATGTGCTCGGTGCGAGAGTGGCTGAGTTTTTGTGGTCAAGTGCGGAGGTCAGAGGGGGAATTTTTTGTGCACCCGTCGCGGAAGCGTTTGACGTCGTTCCAGTTGTTGGCAGTCTTGCGGATGGCTTTGAAGAGACTGGGCAGGGATCCGGCTCGCTTTGGCACGCATTTGTTTCGGATTGGGGCAGCCACTGCGGCGGCGGGCTTGGGTTGGTCGTGGGAGGAGATCAGGAGGATTGGTTGCTGGCAGTCGCGGTGCTGTGAGCGCTATGTGCGCAAGTGAGGGCGCGGGGCACACGGCTTGGACGGCTGTGCTGCTTGGCGTTTTTCTTGTTATGCTCTGGTACTAATCTCTTTCTCTACGTAGGTTGTGTTCGTGGACCGGGGGCCAAGACGGTCACTTGGCTCGTTGGGCATTCTTTTGTACACTGGGCTTCGAAATACGCTGACAGGCAGGTGTACGGCCATAGCCTGGGCCTGTGGAGCAGCCATCACGAAGTACAATGGTGGGGTAAGAGTGGAATGCGATGGGGTGAACTGTTGCCATGGCTAACGAGGAAAGTGTCGCAGCTGGGCTGCCCGGACATGCTTATCATCCATTTGGGGGAAAATGACTTGGTGAAGCAATCAGGGGTGTCACTGTTGCATTTGATGCAGAGGGATCTGGAGGCGATGAAACGCAATCTGGCTGGCGCTTGTATTGTGTGGACTGAATTTGTTCCACTGAGGATCTGGAGGGGTGCACTCAAGCCTACAGCCGTGGAAAGGACCCGCAGGAAATTGAACAGGGCAATGAGACTCTTGTGCGGATCAGGGTATCAAAGTGCTGGCTCATGTCGGGCTTCAGCTGGAACAGCCACTTCTTTTCAGGAACGACGGCGTGCACCTTTCTCACATGGGAAATGCATTTTACCTGATGGAGCTGCGGGATTTGATTAGCTTTTTGTGGAATGAATCGATCTGGTGTAAGAGGGACTGAGTTCGAAAGGTGCACGCTTGGTGGGGCAGGTAACTGCCCTCCGGGGGTTCCCTGGGTGGCGGGAACTGGGAGGGGTGGGGAGTCCATGACGGGCAGAATCACCCTTCCAGGGAGGGGGTTACAGGTGCAGGATGGGAGAGAGTGGTAGACGGGAGTGCGATGGATGGAAATGACAGAGGAGTTGGAAAGTGAAAAGGGGGAAGTGAATGAGATGCAAAGAGGTTGTGGTGTGATTTGGGAGTGGCTGGTGGAGCACGTGAGTGGATGACGGTTGAAAGGCAGGATGTTGGGGGGATTGTTTAAAGTTAATGATGTTATGTTTATTCTGAATGTCATGCCTGTCCTAATAAATGGCCTTTTACGCAAACTGATGCGTGGAGTGGTTATTGCGCGATGCGGCAACCCGGGGGAAAGCAGGTCGGCAGACCAGTCTTTTCCCCGGGGAGTTTGCGCGAGATAGGGACAGGCAGGAAGTAGTTAGGGTTAGGTCAGGGGTGGGAGGGGTTAGGTAGGAGGCTATTTATGGGGACAGGAGGGGAACAACTTCCTTTTCCTGTCCCCGGTGCATCAGGGAGAAGTCAGTTTTGCCACCCACCCACCCTACATGGTAAAAGGGGAAGTTGGGTGTTGTTGTTGTAGTTGCCATGTTGGGCAACATGCCAGTTTAGGACAGGATGGCACGTTGAAGGGCGTTTACGGAACTGGGAGGGGTGGGGAGTCCATGACGGGCAGAATCACCCTTCCAGGGAGGGGGTTACAGGTGCAGGATGGGAGAGAGTGGTAGACAGGAGTGCGATGGATGGAAATGACGGAGGAGTTGGAAAGTGAAAAGGGGGAAGTGAATGAGATGCAAAGAGGTTGTTGTGTGATTTGGGAGTGGCTGGTGGAGCACGTGAGTGGATGACGGTTGAAAGACAGGATGTTGGGGGGATTGTTTAAAGTTAATGATGTTATGTTTATTCTGAATGTCATGCCTGTCCTAATAAATGGCCTTTTAGGCAAACTGATGCGTGGAGTGGTTATTGCGCGATGTTAACTAAGTCTGTTGAGAGATTTGTAAGTGAGTTGCACAAAGGCCAACGAGAAAACAGGCTGGTTGCCATCTCCCCGTCTTGTTTTGTACCCGGCATGACCGGTATTTTGATGTCAGGGCCAATAAAAATAAATAGGGGTGTCATCTTAAGCTGGTCCTTTTTCCATTATCAGTATATACCTAAAACATACAATGTAATCACTTTAAAACGTGTGCTAGAGTTGCCTGAATGATCTGGTGCTGATAACTAAACAGATACTGAAAAGCTATGGAAGAAATGAAAACAGAGGGTTTTTCATAAATGTCTATTTAAGTATTATGTCCCAGCCGGAACAAAGTCTTGAAAAATTAACAAATGGATCGTGTTTTTCTCTGGGAAAGATGAGCAAACGCGGGTGGGGGGGAGGTGGGTTGGAAGGGGGAAGGGGTGGGGTTACATTTCACAGCTTTTGTATGCATTTTTCTAAAAGTTCTAAAATCCATAGAAAACTTGAAAAGTGTTACTCTCTTTCCTGCATCTGCTTAAAAATCATATAGTTACTTCCCTCCTTCACAGTACATTTCTAGCATGGGTAACGCAGTACATGTTTCAGTTCATAGCAGAACCGGAATAGCAGGGACAGCAGCTGTACATGCAGGGCACAAGTCATAAAAAATAGAAGTGGGGGGACGCTGTCACCGAAAGTGACGTCACAACAGGAAGTGACGTCACGAAAGTTGCAGAGTTCCTCGTCCCAGAGAGGCTAAAGAGGGAAGGCCAGCTGTTTGGCAGGGAGGACGGCGTCCCCCCGGTAAAATAAGTGGGGCGACGCCGTCCACCCGCGTGGTACCCCGACTCGAGCCCTGTGTACATGCTTCCTTCCTTCGCAGATACCTTCGAAGGTACAGGGGTGGCCGCGTCACTAAAAGCATAACTCCTTCACAGAACACGCATAAGCAGAGTCTGGACACCAATAGTACGCAGTGGCAGCTGCTAGGGAACGGCGGCGAGGAGTGGTGACGGAGGGGGTTGAAAAAGATAAACAAGAAAAGAAAACTTACCTTCAGAACACCGGCTGCCGCCTCTCCTCCATTCTCCCTCAGCTCCTGGCTACCGGAAGCACCCAGACTCTCAGACTCCCCTGACCAATCACAACAATGAGTTACAGCAGCATTGTGATTGGTCTGAGCACCTTGGTACGGCGCTCAGAGATGGACTGGGGGGCCTGGCCATGTTCTCCATCTAGACAGTAAAACAGCCTTGGTGGAGAGCACGCAAAGTGCGCATGACAGTGTGCTTGGCCCGGGAAGGCACGGCCAAGACGTCAGACGCACTTCAGTGCCCACCACGCCTCCCATTGCTGGCTGTGACAAGTTATTATCATTTTATTTTTCCTTTTTCCACTGCTCGGTAGTATGTTATTCCCATTACAGCTGACATAAAGGACCCCCTTACCCCTTCACTTTAACTTTCCAGTCTCACAGGACATTCTGTAATTACATGTTTAATAGTCAGCAGCATAGACTGGATCAAGACCTGCCTGGACAGTGGTGACTGGAGCTGCTCCAGGGGCATATGTTCAATGAAGCGGCGGAGTGAGGCATTAAACGTCATGGCTTAAAACCTCACTCTGTCACTTCAGAACCTCTAGACTGCACCATATTCACAACCATATGGTGCAGCCTTGCATTTCCCCCTTGCGCTGGCGCTATACATAGAGGTGTAGCACCCACATAAGCACCCTTGCAGCATAGTGAAAGTGTTTTTGCATGCAGGGGAAAGATTGTTTCTGTAAAGGAAGTTCCCCCTTCCTGTATATAAACAATCTTTGAATGCCAATTTGACTCTTCTATATGTGCTGCATAATGCAGCACACAGTCACAAAATGTCATTTTTTGTTTAAGATTATTTATGTACAGGAAGGAGGACCTTACCGTTCTTAGGGGGATTTTTTTATCATTAAGATAAAACTCCTTAGTACACCCCCAGTATCCCTTTGTTCGTGGGGTGAACGAGGATGGTAAAAACAAGCCCTACTCTATTGGTCTGTATGGGTCCGGCCAATATCGAAGCGACGGAGCCGAGGAACGGCGCGGGGTCGCTGGAAGGGGGAGGCAGCGCGAACGACCCTCCCCCACCTCCCTCCAGGTGGAGGCTTCCAGCGACACCCCAACACTCTTTGCTTAAAGAGGGTCAACATCAAAAAGCGGTCTTCTGCCCAGGACGGGCACTCGCTCCATATCGTCTCTCCTCGACCTTGAAGATTCTATAAGAGCCGGGGGGCCCCCGACCCCCTGCATGGGTGCCCCCGCCCCCTTCGCTGGGAACCACGACATCGGAACAACTCCTGCCGGCACCAGCCTCGGATTGGAAATGGCTAAAATGCAGCCACGGCACAGACTTGTTCAGTTCCGGAGGAACACCAGAATGACCCGGTAGGAAAATTGTTGCCGCCCTTCCCACTCTTTGACTCATGGTCCATATTGTTAGACTGTTAACCACATAGCACAAGACTTTTTGAACTGCCAACGGAAAGTTCTGGGCCAACCATGCGAGACTAGAGACACTCTGACTGTGCTGGAACTTGCCTGACCCCACCCAAAAATGGCGCCAACACAAAATGAGACGTTTTTAATGAACTTTGTTGCACCCTGATTGCGCAAGCTTTTTGCCCCGAGATATATATATAACGTTTTGGATAATGAAAGTAGATATGAAGGATATTGAGTATGTGCTTGGACAATGAATTGACTTAGGGTGGGTACTGATTATGAGTTGGAAAATGAATTGGTGTAATTTAGGTAATGAATGAACATTGGATAATGTATTTATGAATTTGTTAAAGATGAATTACTGACATGCATCATGTTTGCTCTGTAGGGGAGTTTAATACGATTTTATTGCACTGCCGTACTTTATGCAATGAACTGCCACCAGCTTTGTTCTTCCTATGTACAGTTCCAATCTGCTCCGTGGCTAGTCCACTGGGTTGTAGGCCTGTATTTATACGTCAACACTTTTTATTAAAAGTATTTTGAAAACGAAAGCATAGTTGTAGCGGTTGCATTAATGAGTTTTGAATGTATTACTACTGTGAGCAACGAGAAAGTATGATGAAGGTTAAAGGTTAAAAAGGACCCGATATTTAGCAGCCACGCTATGTGTCACAGGCAGCCGGAAAAGTGCTTTAGAAGCCCTAAAACGACACCACAGAAATGCCACCTGATCGCCACCCTTGTACCCGATCAAAAGGGGTTACGACCAAGTAACTCCTGTAGATACGCAGATCGTCAATGATTATCTGTCTGACATTTCTGGTCCCTCTGGGCTTAAACGCCGTGATGGTAGAGAAATGCACTACGTGGAGATAGGTCGAGTATGTGGTAGGTAAAAACATTTCCGGATTACTGCATGCTGATGAGGTTTGAATATTGCCCCCCCCCCCTTCTTTCTCCTCCCTTCTGCAGGTCACGTCGGAACCTTGGCTGATGTATGGAAGGACGATGACCGAACCGCCAATGAGAAGGGGAAGGAGGGAATATGAGCATGGTCCTTATGACAAATAAAAGTTTTTTAAAAGACGTAGACTTAAACATGACTGTTCCTCCTTAGAACATAGCAACTGGGAGGATGGACTGACATAGAAACTGGACAGGTACTGAATGACGAAAAATTGACTAGAAACGACGCGTTAAATAATGTAACTGGACGTTTTGACTAGGTAGGGAAAGGACAAAGAAAAATATACGGGTAAGGGTTATCACGGCACCACCCGTCTGGGAAGTTAGAAATGTTGCTGGTGTTCAAAATGCACTGCCCCCTTTTTCGCACTCTTATAGATGTAGCCAAGCTGTCCGACTGTTCTCCCGATCAATACTTGCCGTTGCCTCAGCCCGGAGAACTTCCCACCAAAGGAAGGAACTGAAAAATGGTTTAAAATCCAACCATGGGTAAATAGCACGACCAGGCTAATTTCTGGCCGACCAACGACTGAGGTGTAAGTATTGGCAATTGGGAACGCTGGCCGACATAACTGGCGAGAAGGAAAAGGAGGGAAGGGTAGAAAGAGCTAAGCACATAGATAAATAAGATAGTAAAGATACGTAGGATATAATATGAATTTTGTTGGCCATCTGTTGTTTCCTGTCCTGTCGTGAATGTCTTATATATGTGTAATGCATGTGCTGTCTTCCCTGTCTGAGTTTGTGTGTGTAATGTACGGATTTATGTCTTCCCTCTGTCTGTATTTGCATGTTACCTGACCTTTGCTGTTCTGTGTTGTGAGCGCACTAAATGACCTATTTTCGTACACGTCTCTCTCTCTCTCACCACCCCCTTATCTCTCTCTCTCTCTCTCTCTCTCTCTTTACATGTCATACGTGTACCGAATGGCTCGTTTAGATTGCGGACGACTCTCACTCTCTATGAGAGTCTCCCTATTTTCTCTCCCTCTTTTTGATAAAATTGTGCCTCACCGGCACCAGTCTGATTTGATACTTATTGAACGCGGAGGTGTTCAGCGAAATTGACCGAAATAAAAATGATTGTAACTTGCCATATTACTACCTCTCCTTTCTACAAAAATAGATGAACTTGAATTGGCTGAAAAGGAAAGGACAGGTAAGACGGCTAAGGTCCCCCAAATCTGGCTATTCATAGGGGAACTGTATGTCAATGGCACCTTATGTCTGTTCTTCAGAGACGAACGCCAACGTCTAGATTGACACCCAATGCCCAGATTGCCCCACCCCTTCGCACCCAAGCGCAAGCGCCCGAAGCATCCCCGCCCCATTTTTGATAAGACCCCAGCTGCTGTCCCGGATGACCATGAGTAGCTGTTGACCCTCGAGAAAACCTTGTTTTGCCCGACTCTCGACGATAGCGCCCCCGCCCTGTGTGAAAAGGTTAGCCAGTCCTGAAGGGAAATGCTCCGCAAATGTTGAATATGATGTAATGCACAGTTGATGGAAATATTATTTTGTCCTCACTTGAATTCTAAATGGGACGATGAATAAACCTGCCATAAACTCAGTAGGAATGCTGACACATGCACTGCTTGGTAATAGACCTCTGACTGTGACCGATGAGCATAAACTCTCAAATGCGTAGAATGGAGGGAGGAATTCATATGCGTAGATGTCTTCTTCTGCCATTTCTCTAAAACGTTGTCTTGTACCTATTCAAAGATTCACGATCACCGAAGGAGATGGGTCAGATGTGACGTACAGCCTGACTGCAGATCTTGGGACACGTATGACATCGACCAGAGGTGGAGCTGCAGAGCAACAAGATACGGGACGAGACCGCAATTTCAACGTGGAAAATGAAAAATGACGGGCCGCCTTGAAGCCCTCCGACTGCTAACCCACGTGTGCCTGGAGTCTCCGTCCGCCTTCTTTGGGCCCGATTGATGGGCCTGCTTGCTTGTTATCCATTGCTCCCTTGGTCCCTTTTGTGTGTCCCAGGAACTCTGACCCAACTCCGCGCTCTCTCTCTCTCTCCTATCGACTATTTGAACCACATTCACCCTCTTTCCCACGTGACTTTTTGCCAAAGGAAAGAACTGCATTCATATGGGAATAGGGTGTTGCCACAGAACTATAGGTGCCGAGCATAAGGCGCCGCCAGACGGATTGTTTAGGGAACAGGACTGTGGTCTAACAGCAGAGGACTGACCGCACCCTGCAACGCGTAAGGATAGAACCGAGCTGGACCTATAGCTCCACCGCCGGTGATCAACAGCGCCAACGAAAGTACCCGGATTAGAGCCTACCAGTGATGGCTCGCTGATAAAAAGACACTGTGACGAAGAGATCTTGTGTATTGAACTGAATTCCGCTCTCAACTCAAAACTGTTCATTGGTCACATTTTTTAAGTCAGAAAGATTTATGCTATGTAGTGCGTTTAATTGTCAGGAACACAACGAAAATGTAATTTCCTATGTACTGCATTCTTCCCATCACCTTAAACTGTCTATGATTGTACGCCACATGTTAGTATCGACAAAATGCTAATTCATCAACGATGCTTGTCTACCTGTAAACACATCAGTTGCAAAAATGACTGCTGTTATGTAAAAAGGGGCGACTGTGAAAGTTGACGAAATTGATGTACATAGACAGCATTCATTCCCCTTCTTCTCCCACTCCTCTCCCTGTGGGCACCATGGATACTGTAAATTATTGACCGTATCACCCTGCCGGTAAGAGCCCGTACCCCTATGCATATGTACAGCCATTCTAGGCACCATGGCCTTTTTACCCATTGGAATCCCCGGCTTCCCTCCTGCGCGTATCTTGCACCCCCTCTCTCATGTATAGACCATGAAACCCTTCCTCTTTGCGCGATCCTGATGTGAAAGGCAACCCTCCTGCTTGACTCAGGCATTCCCCATTTCCCTCTCGAAGAAGCATCCTTCGCCTCAGCTGACATAGCCCCCCCCCCCAGCTGTACCTGACTGCCCCTGTTCTCTCATGTACAGGTCATAGGATCTCTCTCTCTCTCTCTGTGCGACCCTGGCCCTGCGCGCACCCTGACCCCCTCCTTCTCCTCACATGAGCAAGTCATAAACCCTCTTCTTCCGCAAGGCCCTGTCCTTGAGAGTCACGGCCGCGCCTGACCAACACCTCCTTCCCTTCCATGAATGCCCCTCTGTTGACAAGCCTTCCCTCCGCGCTCGATTGTCCACATGGCATGAATACCACTCCTTTGATGACCCCTTCCCCCGAGTCCGGCTGACCACACATGTCCGAGGCCATCGCCTAAGTCAGGAGATACCATTTACTGCCCTTATTGTATGCCTAGCCACCCCACCCCCTGGGCCATGATCAGGCGTACACATCCTACGAAACACTCAGCTGCGTGATTGCCCTCCCCTCTTATCAGCAGGTCAAGGGTCCCCATTGTGAACGTATGTGGAGTAGGATCACCACGAGGATTATAGGGATGTCTTTCTTTTGCGTCATACTGTCCTGATTGTACCATCAAATGTTTTGTAAGGTATAAAAGCAAGAGTCTCAGCTCACTTGTTAGAGCACCTCCCGAAAGACACTGTGTTTCGTGTCCGAAATGACTGGCTCTCCTCATGAGAATTAAAATCTGTTCTTGATTCCTGCTTCCAGCGCCCGTCTCTTTATTTGGTAATTATTCAACATGGGAACTAAGAGGCGTTTTGCGCCAGCGGCCTGGGCATCGATAGCAATGCGGGCTCATTTTCCACACGCCTACTTATGGCGCAGGGTTTTACAACGTGACGCATCTCGGAGATGCGTCATGTTGTAAATACCTCACACCATGGCGCATCTTTTGCGCCGCCGCTGCGTCCCAAAAGTGATGCAATGGTGCCGTAAAAGAGGCGCACGGGGCTTGTAAATCTGCCCCCAAGTGTTAAGCATCATTTATATCTTAACCCAGGGTATATTTCTACTAATTATTTGAGGAACACTATCAAGAGATGTGAAAGATTTTTACTGTTCACCTTTCGGACCGGTGCAGTGAAATACTTCCTTTGCTTTCCAGCGGGCCATCAGCCCAAGCGTGAGTCCAGAGTATGTCCATGTAGTAATTCGTACAATCCATGATGCATGTTCTTTTTTGTGTGAATACTATAAGTTGTACACTAAAAAAACCCTTGTACCTCCATTGAGGCTTAGGAATTTACTGCTCTGCCTGCAAGCTTATCATTTCTAATTAGCACTTCCAGATGATGAAACGTGTGGATATGTGACCTTATTTCTTCAAGCTGCAGTCTGCTCTAGGAGCTCGATGCTTTTAGATTGATTTATTTGTTGCTCCAGCAGATTGATGAATTTGCACTTGGCTCATTCCGACTGTTGTTTATCCAGTTTGTTTTTATCTAGATTGTTGTTAATCTTATTTTATCCCAATCTGATGATTTTATATATGTATTCGTGTGGTTTTGTTTTTAACTCTCAAGTTGCTATATGCATTCTGTTGACATTTTAGCACATTTTCTGTACGCTTTTATGAGTGACAGCAGCTGATGATTCTGATACTACTTCACTTAAATGAAAAACGCTTTTGGGGCGAAATGCATTATTGGCTTGATAACCACTCCTTCAAAGTGGCTAATAAGTGGATGGACATAGAGATGAATGGGAGAAATATTTACAAGGTCCAAAGGAAGGATAATACAGATGGACAACTGAGAAAGGAAATAAAGACAGAGATAACAGCGGAAATAGTTCAAAGCAGGGCAAGCATAAAACCAATAGGGCTTGATCGATCCATGCCAGATTTTCAGAATAAACATTAACTTGTAAACAAGTGACATTTTATTTTATGTGGCTAACCTAAAAATCTGGTAGGAACCCAGCAATCTGGAACCTGCATTGAACACCCTTATGTTAAAGGTAAGAACGTTATTATATACACTAATGAATTATCTGTATTTTATCACTTACAGCTTTTCCCTTTGCTGGGATCTTAAGGTTGCTTTAGGTTTCTGTCCAGGGTTTCCTAAGCAATAAATGCTTATAAAGTTCCTCGATTAAGACAGGGAGATTCAGGAATAGAGAAATGGCTTGTTCTTAATACATTGCAGAACCAGCATCAATAGGAAAAACGACCAAGCATTGGTGAAGGTAATCAGTCTCAGCAATGCCTGAACTAATGGAGCTTTCAATGTGGATGTGTTTTACAAATATTGCATGAGCTGTCTAGCGAGAGCAACATAGAAGCAAACAAATGGTAAGCCTGTGGGCGGGTTGTAGCCCACTGATTGTTTAGAACATCTCTCGAAGAGACAGTGCACGCCTTTTCTAGCTGAGACCTAAAAACGGCTCAGGGAGAGGCACATGGCGACTTAACAGCTAATTATCACTTCAGAATGGGAAACATCCTTTACCACGCAACTATTACCACGCAGTGCTTTTACAACGCAGGTTTTACAACGAAAACCATTACAATGCATTGCACTGGGGGGCGCTCTAGGATAAGTAATAGGGTAATTTACTATCCAACACCTTCCCTACTATCCACGGGGACTGGAGTTGGAATAGTAAATTAAACTATTCACTATCCAGCACCCCCCAAAGCAATGCGCTGTAATGGCTTGCGTTGTAAAACTTGCGTTGTAACAGCATGCATGCGTTGTAACAACGTACATCCCTTCAGAATTGTACCATGTACTCGTACTGGCTAAGGTACCACCAATGCCCAATCCTAGGTCCCTTTAGACATTAGCATTGCCTCTCACTTCACACATGTCTTCAAGAATCTATTCAGCCATGGGATTGGTTGTTATGGGTCGTGGAAGTGCTAAAATTGCGGAGAAATGACATGTGTTCAAAGGTCAACAACGGACAACGAGCACTGCACAGAATTTGCTCTGATGGTACATGTACGTAGGTGGCTAGTGGTCACTTTGTTCTATATATCTCCTTTTGTCAAATTAAACACTTGATTATGCCACACCAGCTGACAAGATCACCTTTGCAAGACAGCGCATGTGTAAACATTCTCCCTTCCGTATGTGAAACGGATATGAATGGAGAAAGTCCTCTCTATCTTATTAATGAGATTGCAAGAATTACGTATAAAAGCCTGTGAGATCAGTGTTGTACAGTGGAATACAGGAGGAGTGCTTCGTATTGCAGTCATTGCTGAGTTGCAAGTATGTGGTAAGTACGTGGTGTACTCACTTATCAGGGCTGATTAATTTATTATATAGCAGATGGTGTATCTACGGCCAAGATTTGCTTTATTTGCATATGGCACCGCAAGATAGCCAAGACATGAAAATGAGTACTTGGTTTCTTACACATTACTGAACAATCTTCAGACGGATAGAGGCAACAGGGTTGGAAGCGGGTGGGAGGAGATGGATTGAGTGAAAACACTAGCACTCGTAGGGAGTGCTCTCAGACAAAGAAAAAAGTAGCTCACAAAATGGGAGCAGTGGATGAACACAGGTACTTAGTCCATGCTCTAGGGAAAGGCTAAACACAGGAAGAGGCATGATGCATTCATGCTATGGGCAAACGCGAACAAAGTATATCAGAGTGACGAACAATCAGACACATGGTAAGACCGTGGGTGGGCTGTAGCCCACTGATTGTTTACAACATGTCTCAAAGAGTCAACACATGTGCTGTCTAGCTCAGACCTAAATACAGAATAACAACACCACCTATGAACCATGAAATATCTTCCAAAGGAAAAACTGAGAACAAAGGAGGCTCTTCCTCAAGCCGGTCAAAAAAGGAAGTATGATCCTAGCCCTTGGTGATTTGTGACGAAAGAGTACCAACATGGAGGCTCAGAGTTGGGACCTGAGAAAGCTTAGCAACTGGGGACAGTAGCTGCTGCTGATCTTTGAAAGGGGTGGTTTAATACTTTCCAAAATTCCAGTGAGCGGGCAAAGTGAGTGGATGTGGCTTCTCGGAGGATTCAGGTGGCAAGTGGGGATTATCTGGTATTAATTATTGAACAAAATGGAGTCAAATAATGCATTTAAAGCACAGGTTTCACATACATTTGCAAGTCTATAAAGGGCACTAATTACATATGAAGTACTTTTATGCTGTGCTAAGTCAATGAAGCTTGCCGCTTCCTTGGAAAGGACCTCATCTTTTTAAAATGTACAGTTGGTACAGTGGATATTAACATCAATACTTGCCTCCATTTGGCCAGGGCCTAGGCCACCATTTTGTCAGAAGTGCACCCCATATCCCATAGGTGCTCTCTTATGTCAAGAATTACATAGAGGACGCCAGTGCCTGAATTTTGCCTTTCATGCCATTGATACATCATTGGTGACTTATACGTCCAAAATTACCTATAGTATTTAAGGGCCAGCATTTTGTCATGGTTGCCTGCTCCTCCCAGTATATACAATGGTTGTCCTCCCTAATGCCATAAGTTACCCTTTGTAGGCCAACACCAACATTTAGTCAAGGATTTCACTTATGTTAAGAATCACCTCCATTGTGCCAGTGTTATCATTTTCATCATTGATGCTCATTATGCAAGAATTACTTCTTTTAAAGTATTCTCTGAACTCTCGTGCCTCAAGTGCAAGGGGAGTTTATTCCATTCGGAAGGACCAAGATAGGAGAAAGAGAGCCCATCAGTCCTTACCTCTTGCTTACTAAGGCCTTATTCAAGAACCGGGGGTTCCTGGCGGGGTTGTATAAATGGACTCTACAAGCCAGAGCACAAAAAGTCAGCAGCAGTGTTTTGAATAGAATTCGCGTCTGTACAAGGAGCCAATGCAAAGAATAAAAGGGCTTCTCCGAGGAAGATTTAATAAAAGTTGTACTGCAGCATTCTGTGCCACCTGAAGCTAATGAATGGTGAGGTCCAGAAGGCCATGATAAAACATGTTGACATAATCCAAGCGGGAGGTAATGGCAGCCTAGATAACAGTTTTCCTAGCAGGATAGGACAGAAAAAACCAAACTGTTTTTAATGCCCGCAGAAGCACAAAACGCATTCCAACTACTGAGCTGCTCTGAGGTTGGAAAGTTAATCGATTATCAAACTTAACTCCTAAGTTCTTGGCAGCCTCCGTATAAGAAGCTGGTGGAGGGGCTCCATCCGGCCAGCATGCCAAACTGTTGGTAGCAGGCGGGGAGCCAAAAAAGAGTATTTCCTCCTTATCAGTGTTAGACATCAGCTGTTACTGATGCAACCAGACAAACACAGAAGTTAGGTAAGGCTTGATTCAATCAAAGGCAAGATCTTCACCATCATCAAAGGAGAGGAGAATTTGGGTATCATCTGCATTTGATATGATGTGATCTTGGCACCAAATAACTTCACCAAAGAGGCAAGAGAGGTGAGATAGATATTGAACAAAATAGGGCTTAGGGCGGAGCCCTGAGGAACCCTGACTGAAATTGCCCTATTTCCAGAAGCAAAACGAGGTAGCAATACTACCTGTTCTCTATTGTCTAAAAAGGCGGTCAACCACCTAAGTGCCAGCCCCTTTACTCCAAGCCTCAAAAGGTGGTCCAACAGAGAGGGATGAGGTACCGTGTCAAAGGCTACTGACAGATCTAACAAAATGAGCGCAGCCTTGCCACCGGCATCTAAAGTGCCTTTAATATGTTCCACAAGCTTGAGAAGTGACGTCTCAGTACCCAGATTCCACCTAAAACCTGGCTGACTGGGATTGAAGATGTCATTGATCTCCAAGTAGCAGGAGAGTTGCCTACTAACCGATTTCTCTAATCTTTGACACCGCAGGAAGCAAAAAGATGGTCTGTAATTACTCAGCATGTTGGAGTCAGCCAATGGCTTCTACTGGAGCAGGATCATTTTGCCTGTTTCCAGCCTGTGAGAACCACTGTGGAAGGCAGCGAATCATTAAGCAGCTTATGTACCAGCCGATTGATTACATCTGCCACCATAATTAGCTAACTAATGAGGCAGGGGTGAGCTAGGTTTTAGACTTTGGATGACTGTTAGCGTCGCCTAGGAGATTGGATTAAAGAATGTGTGGGAGCACTCCACCTCCTTTGCCACTTCTATAGAGAGGGGAAGGCTGCTGAGTCCCAAAACGAACTCCGCTAGACTGAGTTGAATATTGACAATCTTATCTCGAAAGAAAAGAGCTAACTTATTGCACCATTCTTAGGAAGGTGAAGCACCTCTGGTGCTGTGGAAATTAGAGAAATTGATGTACATAGACAGCGTTCATCCCCCCCCCCTTTTCCCACTCCTCTCCCTGTAAGCACCATGAATACCGTGAAATATTGACCGCATCACTCCGCCAGTGAAAGCCCGCACCCATATGTACATGACAGCCATTTTAGGCACCCTGGCCTTTTTCCTGCTTATTAGAATCACCGGCTTCCCTTCTGCGCGTATCTGGACCCCCCTCCCTCCCTCTCACATGCAGGGATTATGAAACCCTCTCCCTCTGCGCGACCCTGCCCTGAAAGGCAACCCTCCTGCTTGACCCACGCAGACCCCCCATTCCCTCTTGAAGAGGCATCCTTCGCCTTAACTGACATAGCCCTCCCCAGCTGCACCCGACTGCCCCCGCTCTCTCATGTACGGGTCATAAGATCTCTCCCTCTCTATGCGACTCTGTCCCTGTGTCCACCCTGGCTCCCCCTCCCTTCTCCTCACACGGGCAAGTCATAAACCTTCTTCTTCTGCAAGACCCCGTCCTTGGGAGTCACGGCCGCGCCTGACCAGCGCCTCCTCTCCTTTCATGAATAACCCCTCTGTTAGTAAACCCTCCCTCCGCGATTGACTGTCCACACATGTCTGAGGTCATCTCCTAAGCCAGGAGATACTGTTTACTGCTTATTGTATGGAATCACCCCTCTTCAAAGGACCCACTATTGATCCTGGCCACCCCACCCCCTGGGCCATGATCAGGCGCACGCATCCTAAAAGTGGCGGAACACTCAGCTGCATGATTACCCTCCCCTCTTATCAGCAGGTCAAGGGTCCCTATTGTGAACATATGTGGGGTAGGATTGACACGAGGATTATGGGGATGTCTTTTCCGTGTTGCACAATGTCATGATTGTAATACTAAAGTGTTCTGTAAGGTATAAAAGACGATCTCTCAGCTCACTTGTTAGAGCACCTCCCGATGACACCTTGTTTCGTGTCTGAAATGACAGGCTCTCCTCATGAGAAATAAACTCTGTTCTTGTGATTCCTGCTCCCAGCGCCCGTCTCTTTATTTGGTAACTATTCAGAATGGAAACTAAGAGGCGTCTTGCGCCAGCAGCCTGGGCATCGGTTGTCATATGGGCTGACTTTTCCACAATTGGCGTCCCAACGCGGGGTCCATCAGTGACATAAGGTCCAATGAGAGAGATCCAGACGATGAGGTGAACATCTAAATAATCGGAGTATACCTGCCTTGAGAGGGCCCTCGTCCGGCTGCCGATTGAATGAACTTCACCAATTCTGAACGGACCTCTCTCGAGTGACCTACTGTCCTGACTGGAATCCCACAGGACTGCTGCGGTAAAATCATGGAGTAAGAGAACGATCGGGCGCTGGAAGGAGGAAGGCGAAGAACTGCCCACACGGTCCGGTCCGGGTAAGGTCGCGTAAATGCGACAAATTGTGAAAAAATTGTTTGGTTTGGATAATACTAGTATTACTCTTTTGTTGGTACCTCTGGAGATTCACCGTCTGCAAACGGAGAAACAACAGGCTCTCCCTTTGCAAGCAGTGAAGGATAGGTAACGCAGACTTTTGTCCCCGTTGTAATCCGTCGTGCCTATCTTCCTCCCCCACTGTTTCCCGAACTGTCGTTCGTGGATTATTGTCTGGAGATTCTTTGTCTGCAAACAGGGAAGAACAAGGTCTCTCTTTGCAGGTAGAGAAAGAGTGGGTAACGCAAACCTTTTCACACCCACTTATTCTCCCCACTGATTGTTTGATTGACCGTACATTAAGTGTTCGGTATTGGTTCTTTTGAGGTATTCACCGCCTGCAAACAACGGAGAATAGAAATATTCTGTCTAGTCTTTGCCCGCCGTGATAAGATAGGTAGTGCAGACTTTTGTCCCCGTTGTAATCCGTCATGCCTATCTTCTCCCCACTGATTGGTAGCCTGTTTAGCCCGGACCGCTTATTAGAGAT
The DNA here is from genome assembly GCF_964263255.1 of Lissotriton vulgaris. Taxonomy (NCBI): domain Eukaryota; kingdom Metazoa; phylum Chordata; class Amphibia; order Caudata; family Salamandridae; genus Lissotriton; species Lissotriton vulgaris. Next base: position 301,032,213 of record NC_141685.1, read on the forward strand.
GAACCATCCAGCTCCACTGGAGGGCACACCTAATAAGGACCTGTTCATTAAGTGTGGACTAGTCGCTATAGCTTATAATAGGTTATGGCATAAAAATACAAGAAAAGGAGTTGAGCGAAATCAGTAGGCCACTGAGGAGTTATCAACTTCGCTAAAAATTAAATAAGAAACGTTAGAAATAACCCGTAATAAGAAACATAAAAATGGCGAGGGAAGACAAGCTTGACACCAAGGCAAGCCACGAGGTAGCTAGGTTCCGTTGCCCATTCCTGCCCTAAACATGTCTGCCTCATTGCCCACCACGCCCAAATAACGGTCACATGAAATAGATACAAATCAATAGGTACCTACCCCCATTCCGGAAACTCCCGAAGTGCAACAGGTCCGCGGTTACGCCCATCCGGTAGGCGAGGCCTCGAGGCATGCGGGGCTCGCCTGGCCGCAGTCGGAAGGGGAGGCTGTGGGGCGGACGGCCCAGAAAACCGTGATGGCCTCTCCTTCTCTCCTCTTCTGCTGCCCTGCAGGCCACGGGGGGGGCTGTCTTGCCTCAGCCACCGACCACCCCCCCCCTCTGTCTCTCGCCTGGTCCGGCCCGCAGAGAAGGCCGAAGCCAAAGCGAGGACGGCGGCGCTTACAGGTAGTCCCGCCACATGTCAAACTCCTGGATAGTTTCAGGTAGTCCCGCCACATGCCGACGCCTGGACAAGCGCAAGTAGTCCCGCCACATGTCAACCCCTGGAGAGTTGCAGGTAGTCCCGCCACATGTCAAAAGGGGGGGGCTGTCTTGCCTCAGCCACCGACCCCCCCCCCCATCTTCAATAGCCGGCACGGCCAATATCGAAACGGCGGAGCCGAGGATCGGCGAGGGGTCGCTGGAAGGGGGAGGTGGCGCGAACGAGCCTCCCCCACCTCCCTCCAGGTGGAGGCTTCCAGCGACACCCCAACGCTCTTGCTTAAAGAGGGTCCACATCGAAAAGCGGTCTTTTGCCCGGGACGGGCACACGCCCCATGCCTTCTCTCCTCAATTTTGAAGATTCTATGAGAGCCGGGGGGCCCCGACCCCTCTGCATGGGTGCCCCCGTCCCCCTCACCGGGACCCGCGACATCGACACACTCCTGCCGGCGCCAGCCTCAGTTTGGAAATGGCTAAAACACAGCCAAGGTACAGACTTGTTCAGTTCCGGTGGAACACCAGAATGACCCGGTAGGAAAATTGTTGTTGCCCTCCCCACTCTTTGACTGATGGTCCATTTGTTAGACTGTTACCACATTGCGAAAAACTTTTTGAACTGCCAACGAAAGGTTCTGGTCCAACCATGAGTCATTGGAAACATTCTGACTATACCGGAACCTGCCTGACCTCGCCCAAAATGGCGCCGATACACGAAACGAAAACTTTCGAACTCCCTGTTCACCTGGATTGCTCGAATATTGATGCTCTGAGATATGTATGCATTTTTGGACAATGAAAGTCGATAAGATGGATAGTGATAATGTGCTTAGAGAAGAAAGCAATACAGATATTGATCATGTGTTTGGACAATGAACTGATTTAGGGTGGGTGCTTATTATGAATGGGAACAAAGAATTGGTGTAATTTAGACAGTGAACGAGCATCTGGATAATGAATTAATTAATTAATTGAAAACTGAATCCTTGACATGCATCATGCTTGCTCTGTAGTAAAGTTTTATACGATTTTATTTCACTGCCGCACTTTATGCAATGAACTGCCACCAACTTCGTTCTTCTTATGTACAGTTCCAATCTGCTCCGTGGCCGGTCCACTGGGTTATAGGCCTGTATTTATACACCAGCACTTTTTATTAAAAGTATTTTTGAAAAAGAAAGCATAGTTGTAGCGGTTGCATTAATGAGCTTTGAATGTATTACTACTGTAAGCAACGAGAAAGTATGATGAAGGCTGAAGGTTAAAAAGGACCCGATATTTAGCAGCTACATTGTGTGTCACAGGCAGCCGGAAAGGTGTTTTTAGACGCCCTTAAAACGACACCACAGAAATACCATCTAACCACCCTTACACACAACCAAAAGAGGTTGTGACCAAGTAACTCATGTAGATACGCAGATCGTCAATGATTATCTATCTGACATTTCTGGTCCTTCTGGGCTTAAACACCGAGATGGTAAAGAAATGCACTATGTGGAGAAAGGTCAAGTATGTGGTAGGTAAAAGCATTTTCGGATTACCGCATGCTGATGTGGTTTGAATGCTGCCCCCCCACCCCCTTCTTTCTCCTCCCTTCTGCAGGTCACGTCGGAATATCGGCTGAAGTATGGGAGAGTGATGATCGAACCACCGACGAAAAGGGAAGAAGGGGATATGAGCATAGCCCTTATGACGATAAGTTTTTAAAAGACGTAGACTTAAACATGACTGTTCCTCCTTAGAACATAGCGACTGGGAGGATGGACTGACATAGAGACTTGACGGGTACTGTATGACGAAAATTGTCTCGAAATAACACGTTAGAGAATGTAACTAGACGTTTGACTAGGTAGGGAAAGGACAAAAGAAAAGTGCACGGGTAAGGGTTACCAAGACTGCACCCATCTGGGAAGTTAGAAAGGTTGCTGACGTTCAAAATGTACTGCCCCCCTTCTCACACTCTTATAGATCTAGCCAAGCTGTCCGACTGTTCTCCCGATCAATACTTGCCGTTGCCTCAGCCTGAAGAACTTCCCACCAAAGGAAGAAACTGGAGAATGGTTTAAAATCCAACCATGGGTAAATAGCGCGACCAGGTTCATTTCTGATCGACTAACCGAGGTGTAAGTATTGGCAATTGAGAACGCTCGGAGCGAGAGGAAAAAGGAGGGAAAGGTAGACAGAGCTAAGCACGTAGGTAAATAGGATAGTAAAAGATAAATAGGATATAAAAAATATAGATCTTGTTGGCCAACTATTGCTTTCTGTTTTGTTGTGAATGTCTTATATATGTAATACATGTACTGTCTTCCTTCGTCTGAGTTTGTGTGTGTGTGTACTGTAGGTGTTTGTGTTCCTTCTTTGTTTACGTCTCTCAGTTACCTGACCCCCTACTGTTCCGTGTTGTGAACGCACTAAATGACCTATTTTTGTACACGTCTCTCCCTTTCTCTATCTCTCTCCCTCACTCTCTCTCTCTCTCTCTCTCTCTCTACATGTCATGCGTGTACCAAATGGCTCGTTTAGATTGCGGACGACTCTCACTCTATGAGAGTCTCCTTATTTCCTCTTCCTTTTTATGGTAAAATCGTGCCTCACAGGCACCAGTCTGATTGGATACTTATTGAACACGGAGGTGTTCAGCGAAATTGACCGAAACTAAAATGATTGTATATCGCCATATTACTACCTCTCCTTTCTGCAAAATGAATGAACTCGAATTGGCTGAGAAGGAAAGGACAGGTAAGACGACTAAGGTCCCCCAATCTGGCCTTTTATAGGGGAACTGTATGTCAATGGCACCTTATTTTTTTGTTCATCAGAGACGAACGCCAACGTCTAGGTTGACCTCCAATGCCCAGATTGCCCCACCCCCCCTTTTTTTGCACCCAAGCGCGAGCGCCCGAAGCATCCCCGCCCCACTTGATTGACCCCAGCTACTGTCCCCGATATATATATCTGATGACCATGAGTAACTGTCGCCCCTCGAAAAAAAAAAAAAAACCTGTTTAACCCTGTCTTTCGATGATTGCACCCCCGCTCTGTTTAAAAAAAAGTTAGCCAGCTCTAAAGGGAAATGTAAGACTGTTAAGGCTCGGGTTAGAAGGACGAGTCTCCCCTGAATGTTGTCAATCTTGGGTTTTTTTTTGTTGAAATACGCAGGTGATAAGAATCTGACCTCTGTCCATATATGTCATGAACGAACGCCGATTAGACTTGGTGCGAACGCAGTAGAAATACCCAGCTACTTACTTCATGATAATAGACTTCTGACTATGACCAATGAGCATAATGCCAGGTGCTAGGATTGCGAGTGGAATTCAAATGTAAAAATATCTTCTCCTGCCAGTTCTCTAAAACTTGTTTTTACCCATTTAAAGATATTCAATCACCGGAGGAGAAGGGTTGGACGTGACGCACAGCCTGGCTGCAGATCATGAGACACATGCAACCTCGACCAAAGGTGGAGCCGCAGCACAACAAGATACGGGACGAGGCAGCACTCTCAAACGCGGCAAAAGAAAGGATGAAGGACTGTCCTGAAGCTCTCTGTCCGCCAACCAACGTGTGCCTGAAGCCTCCGTCCCCCTTTTCAAGCCCGATTGATGGGCCTGCTTGCTTGTTATCCTTTGCTCCCTTGGTCCCTTTGGTGTGTCGCAGGAAATCTGCCCCCACTCCGCCCTCTCACTCCCATCGACTATCGAACTACACCCTCTTTTCCACGTGACTTTTTGCCAAAAGGAAGAACAGCATTTAGGTGGAAATGGGTTGTGCCACGGAAATATAGGTGCCGAGCATAAGGCGCCACAAAAAAGGATTGGTTAGGGAACAGGACTGTGGTCTAACAGCAGAGGACAGACCGCACCTTGCAACGCGAAAGGTTGAATACGAGCTGGACCTATAGCTCCACCGCCGGTGCTCAACAGCGCCAACAAGAGGATACGGACTAGAGCCTACCAGTGATGGCTCACTGCCAAAAAGACACTGTGGCGAAGAGATGTTGTGTATTGAACTGAATTCCGCCCTCAGCTGCTTGGTCAAGATGCTCATTGGTCGCATTTTTTAAGTCAGATACATTTATGCTATGTAGTGCGTTTGAATGTTAGGAACTCGACAAATGCAATTTCCTATGTGCTGCATCCTGCCAATCACATCAACTGTCCATGATTATATGCCAAATGTTAATATTGACAAATGCTAATTCTTCAACCACGCCTGTTTATTTGTACCCCCATCAATTACAAAAATGAACTCTGTCATGTAAAAAGGGGCGACTGTGGAAATTAGAGAAATTGATGTACATAGACAGCGTTCATCCCCCCCCTTTTCCCACTCCTCTCCCTGTAAGCACCATGAATACCGTGAAATATTGACCGCATCACTCCCCCAGTGAAAGCCCGCACCCATATGTACATGACAGCCATTTTAGGCACCCTGGCCTTTTTCCTGCTTATTAGAATCACCGGCTTCCCTTCTGCGCGTATCTGGACCCCCCTCCCTCCCTCTCACATGCAGGGATTATGAAACCCTCTCCCTCTGCGCGACCCTGCCCTGAAAGGCAACCCTCCTGCTTGACCCACGCAGACCCCCCCATTCCCTCTTGAAGAGGCATCCTTCGCCTTAACTGACATAGCCCTCCCCAGCTGCACCCGACTGCCCCCGCTCTCTCATGTACGGGTCATAAGATCTCTCCCTCTCTATGCGACTCTGTCCCTGTGTCCACCCTGGCTCCCCCTCCCTTCTCCTCACACGGGCAAGTCATAAACCTTCTTCTTCTGCAAGACCCCGTCCTTGGGAGTCACGGCCGCGCCTGACCAGCGCCTCCTCTCCTTTCATGAATAACCCCTCTGTTAGTAAACCCTCCCTCCGCGATTGACTGTCCACACATGTCTGAGGTCATCTCCTAAGCCAGGAGATACTGTTTACTGCTTATTGTATGGAATCACCCCTCTTCAAAGGACCCACTATTGATCCTGGCCACCCCACCCCCTGGGCCATGATCAGGCGCACGCATCCTAAAAGTGGCGGAACACTCAGCTGCATGATTACCCTCCCCTCTTATCAGCAGGTCAAGGGTCCCTATTGTGAACATATGTGGGGTAGGATTGACACGAGGATTATGGGGATGTCTTTTCCGTGTTGCACAATGTCATGATTGTAATACTAAAGTGTTCTGTAAGGTATAAAAGACGATCTCTCAGCTCACTTGTTAGAGCACCTCCCGATGACACCTTGTTTCGTGTCTGAAATGACAGGCTCTCCTCATGAGAAATAAACTCTGTTCTTGTGATTCCTGCTCCCAGCGCCCGTCTCTTTATTTGGTAACTATTCAGAATGGAAACTAAGAGGCGTCTTGCGCCAGCAGCCTGGGCATCGGTTGTCATATGGGCTGACTTTTCCACAGTGCACGCCAAAGGGGTCATACATTTGTTCACTATCTGAAAGACTTCATATGTCTTATTACCTGCCCTTTCAATCTAACTTTAAAAATAGGCCCTTTATGGCAGTCTTGAGCGAGGCTTGATATTTCCTCAAGGGCATCTAAAATGACTCTTTCTCTGATGAGTTGTACACTAACTCAGCCTTTTTACAAAGTTTTTTTTTATCTGCAGCAAGAGCTTCAGTAAACCAGGGGGCACATGGTCTGCTTCTTTCAGATTTCTTGAACTTAACAGGGGCAAACGAACTAAACGTTGCACGAATGCAGCTATCCACCCTAGTAGTATCTATCTCAATGTTGCCCACAAACGTGGATTTGGTCTCATTAAGAAAGGCAGAAGTTCAGTTTGCTTTATTTTGTTGTAGGATCTAAATGAAGAGGCTACCTAAGCCGTGCTCGTCTGAGCTACCTTCTGAGAGTGGTCTGACCAATTTAACCTAATCAGAGAGTGGTCAGTCCATGGAAGGGAAGTACGTGGCTGGAAGCCTCAGATCAAACATATGAATACCGAAAGTCTTAAAATTAGGATTTTTCTCAACTTTACTACTACTAAACTGAGAAAACTCCTAATTTTAAGACTTTCGGTATTCACAGAAGGCATTTAGGAGTCCTAAAGTTAGGAGTCCTAACTTTACTACTACTAAATTGAGAAAAATCCTAATTTTAAGACTTTCGGTATTCACAGAAGGCATTTAGGAGTCTTAAAGTTAGGACTCCTAACTTCTGTGAATACCGAAATGAGTAAGTGCCTTCTGTGAATACGAAAATGGTAGTAAGTTTAGGATTTTGTCTTAAGTTAGTTCTGTGAATCACCCTCTGTCTGTAGTTCAATCTAAATGAATATTGAAATCCACAAGTATTATAAGGTGTGAAAAAAACATTTGTCAAATGAGAAAGAGCATCTCCCAAAGAACTGAGGAATGCTACAACCTGGCCGGGGGTGGGTCTATAAATGAAAACTCAATCAACAGATTGTTGAGAAGACAAACATAAAGAGAAACCTAATGCCTCAGCACCTGCCAGTTCCTTGAGCTCAAAAAACGAACAATTATAATTTGTTTGTGCACAATGGCAATCCCCCCACCCCTCCGCAGGGCCGTTTCATACTATGCATCTTATAACATGGGAATGGGAATTTCAATTTCAGGAAAAGTTGTACTAGAGAGCTAAGTCTCCATCATGAAGAGAGCTTAGGGAGAATCATCATACAGAATATCAAAGATGAGTTTCGTAGGTGTCTGTAAGGAGCACACATTGAGCAAATACCCTGAAAAAGGCCCATCCAGGGGTTATTTGCAACAGGCAGAAGAGGTTGCAGGCAACAAGGGCTACCCTCTGCACTGAAATAGCAAGAAGGATAAATGAGAATGCTAACATCATTACTTAGTCAAAGTGCAAGCAAACCTCGAGTGCAATGAAGAAATGAAGCGTAGCAAATGCGGGCAACAAGATATGACACATTTTAAGCAAAGTGGCTGGTGCGGGCCGCTAACGGGACGCTGACAGGTGCAGATGGGCTTGCCTTTGGTGCGCGACTGCTGTGTGTCTGCGCCACGGTCCCGACTTTAAAGTGCTGGTGCTCCGCCCCTTTAGCAATGCCTGAGTGCACACTAAAACAAAATGGAGCCTTCAGCTATGCCAATAGTAAAGGGGAAAAATGTCCGCCCGTATGGGCTAAGTGCAAATGAATAATAAGGCTCCCTCTCACCACAAAAGTAAAATTAGAGCAAGGTTAGCAGTATAAAAACACGTAAAAACACACTATTCAATTAATCTTGCCAAAAGACCAGAGTTTCATCTTTTAGTTCCTATGTGGATAGAGTAATGGTGTGAGCCAGACGTCAACTGTTCAATTCATCTTGCCATAAGACCACAGTTGCGTCTTTTTGTTCCTATGTGGATAGAGTAATGGTGTGAGCCAGACGTCAACTGTTCAATTCATATTGCCATAAGACCACAGTTGGGTCTTTTTGTTCCTATGTGGATAGAGTAATGGTGTGAGCCAGACGTCAACTGTTCAATTCATCTTGCCATAAGACCACAGTTGCGTCTTTTTGTTCCTATGTGGATAGAGTAATGGTGTGAGCCAGACGTCAGGAAGGGTTTTGGTCTAGATCCTCTGGTACATATTTACAAAGAATTGGCATAGGGCAGCACTGCAAAGTCATTTTGCTGCACTGCCATACACCAGTTTAAAAGGGCAGGAATGCAAAGCATTTACAAGATACAGTGTATTACTGTCCTTTCGGATGGCGCACATAATTAGCAGCAGTGCGACATTGCAGGTCACCTTCCATCATGGTGCAAGGGTGTCTGTATTGCATGCAGGATTGTTTTTGTGCAGGAATGGGCACCTTCCTGCACAAAATCAATCACTGGAGGCTTTATCCCCATTCCATGTGTGCTGTACAATGCAGCACATGTGGAAAGAGGAAAAACAAGGTGAAAGGTAAAAATATTTCCTCATTACGCCTTCTCTAAGAAGGCACATGGTTTTGGCACTGCCTCAGGTTTACGAGATATTGTAAACCTGAGGCAGCGCCAAAGTCCATGGGTGTTGCGTGGGCCCATCCACAGTAATACTATGGAACACCTCTTTGCTGCAGGGTAAGGCAAGGCAGCGACTTGCTCTGCTTTGCTTACTCCATATCTACAAGTCCATGAAAAGGCATGCAGGGTGGCTTTGCGTGGCCTTATAAATGTGGCTAAGCCCTGAGCGTCACCGGAACGTCATTAAAAGTGACGTTCTGGCAGCACTTCCAGCTTTTAAATTCGCCCCCCAGTGTTTAGCTGGAAAAGGCTTGACTTCAGTTTTCTTTCTCCTTTTTGCACCTCTTGTTATCAAGCATGGCAAGGTTGAGACATCTTGTGTTAGGCTGCCAGCTGCATGTGGTTAGTGATTTTGACCTGGAATGCTGGTGCACTGGAACTTTCTGCTTTGTTGGTGATGCAGCAAGTTAGGAAGATAATGATGGGCTGGTGGGACAGCCAATGTGCGTCCTTCGGGGTGGGAGAGATGCAGCTGTACTACTTTAATGTGCTGATTAGACAGGCAGCAGCAGAAAGGGTGAGGGTGAGCAAGGAGTTACCCCAAACAAGGCGAGAGAGGACCCAATTTGGACTGTCATTCTGAAGTCAGCAATGGGGGTTTAACTTACTAAAACAGTTCATTATTAAGAAATGAAAAAAATGATAAAAGAAAGAAGGGTGACAGAAAAGGGAGTGAGAAAGGGTATTGGCAAACATAAATAATAAGGAAGAAAAGAAGAGGGAACATAAGCGCCTTTTAGGATGGCGGACGGACCTGCGTCCCTTCGCCACCCCCGAGGTGGAGGGACCGTCCGCAGGGGAAGCGGCAGTCCCTCTGGTGCAATTAGGATGTGACCGCTACCCTGGCGGTCACATCCGCTATATTTAACATTGCGGCGGGTGCTTCTTTAAGCAGCACCCGCCACAAAGTTAAATATGCATGCTGTGCATTTGCAGGGACCGCACGGTGCCTGCCGCAGTGTGCATGCATGGTACCCCCATGTGCACCTCCCTTCACCCTGGGGGCCCGCAGCGGGCCCCCAAAGAAAAGACCGTATGCCTTTCCGTGGCGGCATTGCCGCCATGGAAAGGCATGTCCTGCAGCACATCCTAATATGGCTGGCGGTGTCTGCTAGACACCGCCACCATATTAGAGCTTTTCTGCCACGGTCGGAAGCCGACCGTGGCGGAAAAGCGGCGGGCGGTCTTTCCGTCCGCCTATGACCCCCCAGCCATCCTAATGTGGCGGGGGGTCTTTGAAGGCACCGCAGCGGTGAATCCGCATCCTCCAGGCCGGCGGTGGCTTGCGCCGGCCCGGAGAATGCGGATTCACCGCAATCCTAATCGGCCCCATAGTACAGAGGATGAATAAAAAATATAGTCAAATAGACTCTGGTAGACAGATGGCAAGGGCAAGAAATTAAATACAAGAATAATAAGAACTATACATGAAATAATGTGAACGCAATGTGAAAATAAGACAATGATTGCACAGATGTAAAGGAAGATCAGAAAAATAAAGATGGAAAGAGAAAGATTGAAAACAAAGAAAATAAATAAATCAATAACCTGAGGCAAAAAAGAAAGAGAATGAAATTGAAAAAAGAAGATTGATGTACCATATACTTCATGCTTTTTCCTAAACCCTTGGGAACATGCATCTCAGATCTGACATTTGCAAATATAATCTAAAGCCTATTTTTGAAGTGAACCAATGTAACGCGCACAAAGAGCTCGTGCGTCAAAGAAATAGATATTATTAGTCTCCACGGCCTTGTCTCTTAAATAATATTGCACTCCACAGGCAGCATTTGTTGCAGGAGGCTCAGGCATAATGTCCGGCTATAAAAAGCAACTCATTTTCTCATTATCCGGCCTGCACTCCTTCAGTTTTAAAGACTGGTTTCTAGGAAACCCAGCTAAAGAAAATGAGCAATTCATATTCTGAGACAGTCCCTCAGCGTCCACCTGATGTGTCCATGTAGGGCCAGCTAAGAGGGCTCCGGCTTGTCGGGCCCTCAGATGTACTCAAACCCCATCCATGGAACTCGTGCTCCAAGCTGAAAGTGTGTGCATGAGCGTGCACACATCAGGTACACATCAGGTAGCATGTTTATGAGAGCAACTACAAAAAGGAGCGCACATAACTTAGGGCCCGATTCACAGAATGAACTTAAGACTCAATCCTAAACTTACTACTATTTTGGTATTCACAGAATGCACTTACTACTTTTGGTATTCACAGAAGTTAGGATTTTGTCTTAAGTTTGTCTTAAGACAGACTTAAGACAGACTTAAGACAAACTTAAGACAAACTTAAGACAGACTTAAGACAGACTTAAGACAAAATCCTAACTTCTGTGAATACCAAAAGTAGTAAGTTCATTCTGTGAATGCCAAAAGTAGTAGTAAGTTTAGGATTGAGTCTTAAATTCATTCTGTGAATCGGGCCCCAAGAGAGCACATGTCAGTGAGGAATGTGTGACAGTATTCCGCAAGCCGGAATCACGCTGTGCCTTCACGGCGCCGTCAGTAGAACTATTGCATTTTTAGGATGCATTAGTTTGGTGCGCAAGTCGTTATAACGCCTTAATGGGGGGCGCTGAATTTTGGAATAGGTTAATTTACTATTACAACACCAGTATGCACAACAGTAGGGAAGGTGTTGGACTTTAACACCTTGCCTGCTGCCTTGATTCCTCCCCGGTGCTTGACATCCCTTAACTGGGTGTGGTCATGACGGAACCATTCCGTCATCAGCACAGCTCAACCGTGACTGATGACGGAATGGTTCCGTCACTAGCATCGAAGGGGTTAAATCCAGCACCATCCACCAATGCACCCCCTAAGGCAAGTTGTTATAACGACTTACCTGCTGATTGAATGCGTACTAAAGACGCGTTTGTTCTTTTGCCGGCGCTGTAAAGGTACAGCGGGATTCTGGCTTCGGTCTGAAGGACGTTTCCCGTCAGTGAGCTGCCAGCTGCCCTAACTGGAGGTGAGTCAGAGAAGTATCCCGATGGGCATAATGTTCTGGCTGATTCTGTTACCACAAATTTACTAGGCCTGGTCAAAATATGAACTACGCCAGCATCACTGGAGTAATTTCTGTAATTTTGTGTTAGACTTTTGATGCAAAATTACCTAAAATTATGTGAATATGACTGCATGATTATGTGTAATTTTGTTACAAACATTCTACCACAGGTGAAGAAGAACAATGACCTAATCAAATGCAATCGGATGCCGACTGCTGTTATTTATGTTCTGTTGCACTTAGTGCTATTTTCTTAGCGCAAAATGTATCCTCGGGTCCATTGTAGACCAGGGGTCGACTTTTGTGCTAAAAATATTTTGTTGTAATTTTGCATAATTATGTTACAGCAAATTACGCGAGTTCCACCCAACCCTAGAAATGATCAAACACAGGTTTTACCAAGTGCATTTTCACTTCCAGAAAACTACCCAGGTGGAAAATGTTGCGCAGGTGGAAAATGTCTGTGGTAAAGGCACTGAAATCGCAAAGGCCCATGTGGTAAAGGACCTGGTGTCCCAGGATCCACATGCTATTTCCCATTCAACTAATAATCCCTGGATTCAGGGGTGAAGGTATTGGTCAGTATCATCAATTCCACTTCTTTATCTTCCTGCCTTAATTCTGAGACTCGTAACCGGGCTCAAAGAGGGCAGACTTCAGCGACCACGTATGACAACGAATTAGCACACACTGTTAATTGAGCCCTCAAACTCAGCATAAATCAGAAAAGTCATATTAGACAGCACATGCTGTAGCAGACATATTTTAGAGAGTCTCCATCAAAGAGCACATATTAGATAGCACATAATATAGAGCATAATTTACACATCACACAGCAGAATAGAAATCAGAGGCTCTCAAACAGAGCACATATCAATGTTGTGTGGCACTGTTGGCCTATATCCTTTGTCCTCTGCCCCTAGGTAGGTAGTATAAAGTAGGCTTTTGAATTATTTCTGTAGGTAGCTTTTAGGCTTGTGATGTTTCCAAATACTTAACACCTTGGCTGCTTGACTTATTCTCCTGCTGTGCTGGACCATAATACAAATGGGTGTGGTCATGACAAGCTCAGCTCGTCATGAGCACGGAAGGGGTTAAAATAGTTCTTAAAGTGATTATTCAAAGATAAACTCAAGTTGGAAATGCTGATCGGGGCGTGGCCAAGCCACCGACCATAATGGGCGCAGTGTGTTGAAGCTCCATCGGAATCCCCATCATCCTAGCAATAAAGTGGCTTGAACACTGCCCTCATTATAACCTGCTACCTGTCCATGCTGGTGTTATACTTGGGATTACCCTGCTGAGAGAAGAGATTGCCAGCGTACTGAGAGTGGCTACCCACACCACAGGAACGCTTGACTGGGCCAGGGCTGGACTGGCCGTAGCGGGCACCGGGTGTTTCCCAGGTGGGCTGCCAGGGTGGGGTCTGGTTTTGGGCCCCTAAGGGGCTGTTTTTGTTACCGGGGTCCGGCAATGTCGGCCCCCTGTCAAAAATTGCCCGAAACTGGCCCACGCAAACAGCTCGGATGCACCCCTCCTCTCCCACAGGGGGCCGGCTGAGCAGTTTGACAGGGCTGCTTTCGGTTCCCAGTCTGGCCCTGGACTGGGCCCTTGCCCACAGTCTACCTAGACATTGTGACGGTGACACCTGAGGCCTGCGCTGTGGCAGGCTGTGGAGAGTTGAGTTGCACTGCCTGTAAGCTCCGGTGAAGGCGTCAATATACAGCGCCACACAATCTTACCTGCCAGCCCGTGGAGCGAGTACACTACCGAGCAGGCAGCTGCAGCTAGAGAGGACTGTGCTGCAGGAGAAGCGCCACAGGACCCCTGCTGCTGCAGTGCCGCAGAGGCGACTTGCCTGGAGCGCTCCCGGAAGGAGAGAGGGGGGTGTGGAGCCTGGTGTGGAGATCGAGTGGAGAGTCGCTCTGGTAAACTGCATCCAGGAACAAGGTAAGGCTGGCCAGAGATCTCTCCGGAGTCCCCACAGGGTTAGGGGCTGTGGGTGAGCCTGGAATGCCGGCCATTGTGCTGCATCGGGTCGGTCTGCTGCCTTTTATTCTCCTTGCCCCCTCACCCGCACGTTGGCCACTCCTGCCTATACTGACAACCTCTGCTGGCCCCTAATGGCATACAGGACTTGTTGGGGCCTGGATCCAGGTTTTGCGACCTGCACCTACTCCATGGAGACCGGAGCCTGTCCTACAGCAATGGCGCAACTCCTGGCCCCATTAAAGGCCCTTAAAAGGCCAGCTGCCTCAGTGCTCATGGCCTCGGGTGGCAGTGAGCCCCATGTAACCCCTGGGCATGATACTCTTATCTTCTGCTTCGGCTGTTGGACCATCCTGAAACACACTGGAACTCCCACCAAACACCAATGGTGCAACTGAATAAGCCCTAACGAGGAGTCTGACACTGTGCATAGATTGATCACACGTACTTACACCTCAGACCCATGCACTCAGCCTGCGTGTGCCAGGCTATGAGGTCGCGATTGCAAAAACCACAGGGGATGGACAGAATGCAGAACAATGTCATACATTCACCCCAGTACAGAGATCTGGGCCAAAATCCATCGTTTTTTTGCACTCCACACCACCCCAGTTCAGACATGGCAATATGCAAATCAGTCTGACCCTGTGCCTCATGGGAACAGCCCAGCCCAAACTGCCAAGCCATGCCTTCCCTGGACCGGAAACAAGCTTCCGAGGACCGGTTTCTGGCATTCCAGCCGTCTTCAGCCCGGCTTGCTTGAATCCAGTGGTGTGGAGTGCATGGGACTCACGTCTGAGCATACCCATCCCACTCGGGGTGACAAATGCAAAAACTACAGGTGATGGACAGAATGCAGAACAATGTCATACATTCACCCCAGTACAGAGATCTGGGCCCAAATCCATCGTTTTTTTGCACTCCACACCACCCCAGTTCAGACATGGCCATATGCAAATCAGTCTGACCCTGTGCCTCGTGGGAACAGTCCAGCCCGAACTGCCAAGCCATGCCTTCCCTGGACCGGAAACAAGCTTCCGAGGAACGTTTTCAGGCATTCCAGCCGTCTTCAGCCCGGCTTGCTTGAATCCAGTGGTGTGGAGTGCATGGGACTCACGTCTTAGCAAACCCATCCCACTCGGGTGACAAATGCAAAAACCACAGGTGATGGACAGAATGCAGAACAATGTCATAGATTCACCCCAGTACAGAGATCTGAGCCCAAATCCATCGTTTTTTGCACTCCACACCTCCCCAGTTCAGACATGGTCATATGCAAATCAGTCTGACCCTGTGCCTCATGGGAACAGTCCAGCCCGAACTGCCAAGCCATGCCTTCCCTGGACCGGAAACAAGCTTCCGAAGACCGGTTTCTGGCATGCCAGCCGTCTTCAGCCCGGCTTGCTTGAATCCAGTGGTGTGGAGTGCATGGGATTCACGTCTGAGCATACCCATCCCACTCGGGGATTGCCTGCTAGGACAGACAGGAACATTATCCCACCATAGTACATCTACTCGTGACCATTGGAAGACCTGTATCCCCTCTGCCCTCACTTGTGGCTTGTTCCTTGATTGGCTGCTGTGAGGATTCTTTCTTAAAACTGGTAGGGTACCTCATTGTCCCTTGCTGCAGCTGTCGCTATCCACACCATTACAGGCCACACACTTGCCTCTGCCTGCTTTACTGATTGCTGTAGCATAATTGAGCTGTACGGAAGTCACCAGCAGGTAATTGTAGACAGTTGCATTGAAATTATCTCCACTCCATGCCATACTACATACAGGCTGTGGTTCGAGGATATCCTAGACTGCGCTGATTAACCTTTGATAAGTTGAAGCCTCCCTGCACTGGCTGAGAGGGGTGGTCCACACAACGGAGAGGCTGCCTCACTGGCTGGCGTGGATGCAATCATGGCGGAGCTCCGATTGGGCCTATAAACCCCAGATGGCAGGTTTGACTCTTTAGACAAGAGGCCAGACATGATGGGTGAGCATCTTGACCACCAGGAGTGTAGGCTCGACATTGTATTGGACCGACTGAAATGACTCAAGATGATGGTAGCCATGAAAAAATAAGATCTGGTGGCAAGAGGCAGGCAGAATAACATATGTATCTTGGGAATACCTCAATTCACAAATACTGCCTGCCTGCATCAGTTTGTCGAGTGACTATTGACTGATATGTTTGGTAAAGATTCCTTCAAGCCCACTTTTGTGGTCGAGCGAGCCCATTGCTCTCATCATCCATGTACAACCCCAGGATGACCACCGAGACCACTCATTGCTCGATTGTTGAACTTCAGAGACCAAGACACTGCCCTACATCTGGCTAGAGAGAGGGGCCCATTAAACTGGCAGGATTCCACTATCTCCTTGTTTCCAAACTTTACCGTGCTGGTCCAGGAAGATATCAAAGTGAATGATATGCTTCGTAACCTGGGACTTCGTTATGGCATGATATACCCAGCCCGTCTTAGAGTAGAGGTGAATGGTAAACCGTATTTGTTTGACAATACAACTGATGTGTAGGCTTTTTGTCAACAATTCTGAAGGACACTCCTAAACGTGGTGTGAATCCCCAGTGAGGTCACCACCAGATATTCAATCCAGCGCCAGCAACAATCTTTTTTCTGCCGGTTGATGTCCTAGAGTGTCGCATGTTTATTACTCCTTCATTGCATGAACTGCTGGTACACATATATCGAACTTTTACAAATTTCTGTCTCGGGGCTACTTCAGAAATTGTTTTCCTACTATGTACCAGTGTTTTATTCTTCATTTTTTCCTACAGGATATGGGAACACGATGTGATGTTGCCACCTCCCACGTGGTGTACACATGTGTTAGAAATGGGATTTTTAGGCAGGCTAGGGCATGTGCCAAAGCCAGGCAGAAACCACCATTCTAGACAGGATAAGGGAGTTGCACTCCTAAAATAACCCCTGCTCACCTCCTTGGTAGCTTGGCACGAGCAGTCAGGCTTATCTTAGAGGCAGTGTGTAAAGCATTTGCACATAACCAATAGTAATACAATGTAAGCACTACAAAAGTACAGCACACCAGTTTAGAAAAATATCCAATATTTTTATATACAAGACCAAGAACAATAAAATCGACAATATAGTACCCAAAAATCTACAGTTATCAAAATATACTTCAGAAACTGTTCCTTGATGTCAATAGCCCCGTTCGGGGCTATCACAGCATCGTGAGCAAACAATGATGACCCCTAGGCTTTTTACTGACGTAGAAGGTACTGGTGAGGGACCTAAGTCCGTCTGCCAGTACTGTGGGCCCCAAAAGATCTTGCTTTTACCTGTTACGAGTAACTGAGTTTTGCTAGGGTTGAGCTTAAGATGATTTTGATCCATCCATTGGCGGATGAATAACATGGTAGTCTGGAATGCAGCCACTGACCTGGGTTAGCTGTCAATGGTGAAGGTAAGCTGAAGATCGTCAGCATAATTGAAGGTTGTTACATTCATTTCCTTCAATTTACAAATCAAAGGGAGGAGATACAAATTAAATAAATGAGGAGAAAGCGATGAGCCTTGTGGGACTCCACATGATATTGATAACCTAGGGGCTGTAAATGGGGCCAGACGTACAGATTGAGTACAGTCTTTGAGGAAAGAGCTAATCCATTTTAGAGCCAGTCCCTGGAAGCCCACCTGTCTGACACGGTCGACCAAGATAGTATGGTCGACAGTGTCAAACGCAGCTGATAGATCTAGTAGTACCAGGGCCTGGGGTATATCTTCATCCGCCTTCTTACGTAAGTTATCCAATACTGCCAGTATCACGGATTCCGTTGAATGTGCAGGGTGAAAGCCCGCCTGGTGAGAGTCTAGGTAACCAGACTGTTCCAAAATATTAGACAGGCATTTTGCCACATGTGCTTCCAGCACTTTCGCCAGATAAGGAAGCAAAGAGATTGGGCGATAGTTAGTTAAGTTGAGAGGATTAGCTCCAGGCTTTTTTAGAAGAGGAACCACAATCGCATTTTTGAAAACATTAGGTACATATCCCTGAAGTAAAGACTCATTAAGAAGGGTTAAAGCAGCAGTTGGTAAAGCAGAGAATATGTCCTTGAGTACATCAGGCGGACAGCAATCCAAAGGAGAACCAGATTTCACTTTAGACAGTAAGTCCAAAAAATCTTTATTACTAATGGCCGGGAAGGAGTCTAAAGTAAGATGATTGGTGGGTAGATTAGCAGAGGTCCCCTTAGTATTGGAAATAGAGATAGGAATACCTGCTTTAATAACAGCGATTTTATCCAAGAAAAAGTTATTTAGGGAGTTGCAAAGGTCTTCAGTGGGCATGGAGGAGGGTAAAATTCTATCTGCATTGGCTAGTTCATTAACAATTGCAAAAATGTCCCTGGACTTGTTGGATGAATTAAGGATTCTGGATGAAAAATGTGAAGCCTTAGCTGTATTGATAGCTTTTTTATATTCCTTCTGTGCTAAGGAGTAGATCTGTCTGGATTTGCTAGAATAATTTTGTCGCCACTTGCGTTCTTTTTGGCGGAGGGCAAGTTTCTTCTTTTTTAGGTCCATAGAGAACCATTTATGTGCCTCCGACCAGCGGGCCTGTTTAAGTTTTTTTGTGGGACATGCAAGTTACTAGCTGCCGATATCCAGCTCGAGATATTGGCGTCTAGAAGGTCCAGATCTGAAGTTAATGAGACTGGAAGATCGGTCAAGGAGTTCAAAAATTCTAAATTATTTAAGGATCCCCATGCCCTAATCATGCCTCCTTCAGCCAAGGGGGTCTTGATATCTGTAGTCATAGTGACTAGAAACTGAAGGAGATGATGGTCCGACCATAGACAGGGTAAAATCGTAAGAGAGGATACAGTAACGTTATTTGACCAGACCTGGTCCAGAATGTGGCCTTTGTTATGTGTGGCTGAGGTCACATGCTGAAAAAAAATCAGATTAGTAAAAAGTTTGGTGAGTTCTATGGAGTGAGGCCCTTCTCGCAAATCATTTGACCGTAGTTTAAGTCACCTACTAGCAGAATTTTAGTTTAATTGGTAGCGATATTGGCCATTTGCTCACTCAACTGTGCAGGAAAAAGTGGCATATGCTGTGGAGGCCTGTAAATCAAGAGGCAGATTAGTGGTCCTAATTTAGAATCTAGCTTAATAACCAAATTATCTACCTCTGGGAGATCAAGAGGAGTCATGGTCGTGAATTTGTAGTCGTGCTGAATAATTGCAGCCACATCTCCTCCTGTCTTGCCGGAGCAATCTGTATGAAGTATATAGTGGTCATTGGGTAATGGTTCCAGATGTCAGGTGTGGAATCTGATTTCAGCCATGTTTCGGTTAGAAACAGGATGTCTGGTTTATCCCCTGATAATAATGCGAAAATATCTAGTTGGTGTTTTACTAATGACCTTGTATTTTAATATTTGATTAATAGGTTTATTTTGAAGAGGAATAGATTTGCTACATGGATGTGTAGGGGGTTTTGGTACCTCCTGGTAGTTGGTCTGAGACCTGCAGATCCCTAATGACCTCTGACACGCGATTGTTCCACAACCAAGAGGGGTGACAGATTGATGCATGGACCTAAGTTCCTCAGCAGAATAGCTGGTAAATTGAGCATAGTTCATGGCCCCTGGTCCCGTCTGGGTGCGGACGGGCACAGACGGGCTTGCCTTTGGCGCGCCTTTGGCTCGTCACCGGCGCGTCCACTGCGCTCCCACGATAAGGTGGCCATTTAAACAGATTCCCTGCCTCTGTCTCCTACCCCGCCCTTCGTGATTGGCTGTAGCACAGGGTTAGGTAGAGACTGCTAAGGAGCTCTGCACCGTGAACAACACTTCTCTGGTGTGATTTCCCGGCAGGGAGTGGAGACGGCATTGTCAGAGGCAGACCAGGCCCATTGAGGTGCAAGGAAATCTCCCCCACTTCCTCCAGCGCAGCCCAGGTCTTTTCAGCCCTTTCCTGACCTACCTAGACTATCGGAAGCCACCCTTGCTTCCTAGCCATCTGTCGCCTTTACTAAAAGATGCATTGTTAGATAATGAGTTCAGGCATACTACATTTTATTTTCACACCTAGTTCCCAGGGCCAGTTATGTTTATAAGATGTTATAAACAAACTTCCATTCTGTCCTATGGGGAACAGATAGCCTTGCAATAGTGAAAAATGAAATGGCTGTAATTCACTCTTCAAGCCATGCCACACACACACCAGTGATTGTCCTACCTTTCACATACACTGAACCCTGCCCACAGGGGTACTTTGGGCCTACCATAGGGGTGCTTGACATGTAAGAAAAGCAAAGTTTAGGGACTGGCAAGTGGGTGCACTGGCCAAGTCGACATGGCAGTTACCAACTGCGTGCAGACTCTACAATGGCAGGTCTGAATTACCTGTTTAAGGCCACTCACCTGGGTGGCACAATCAGTGCTGCAGGCCCATTAGTAGCATTTGATTTACAGACCCTGGCACACTTGGTGTCTTTTACTAGGGACTATTAAGTAAATCAAATATCCAATCATGGAAACACCAATCCATAACACAATTTACACAGAGAACATATGCACTTTAGCACTGATTAGCAGTGGTAAAGTGTCCAGAGTTCTAAAACCAACACAAACAGGTCAGGAAAAGATAGAAGGAAGAAGCAAGAAGTCTAGGGATAACCCTGCAAAAAGGGGCATTTCCAACAAGGTGTATGTTAATTTGATACTACACTATGGTTAGAGGGATTACGTCTTTTGAAATTCTGTTATGTCTGGGTTTTACTTGGCGAAGATCGGTAAGTATGGGGGGGGGGGTGGGATGGAAAATTCAGGGGTTTTTCAGTATGTTTGGCCTTATTAGTTCATTAGTGTTGTACCATACCACTCACTTTGTGTACATTCTTTTTTGTTATTATTACTCAGTGTCATAACACACTAATGTCCACCCATTTGCAGACGTCACCCTTATGCCCTGAAACATATGGAGTCTGAGCAATTCACGTAAAGGTAAACAAATGTTACAGTACCTGCAACGGCACAATGCATACATTGTTTTTTTACAAGAGACTCATCTGTCCCCCAGTCTGTCACCCACATTTGCATCCGCATGGGGGTCACATTGCTTCGTCCCTAGCTATAGTACTTACACAAGAGGAGTCTCCATCTTGATTAACAAACAGTTGCCATTTCAGCTTTCCACTGATTATATTGACATGGAGGGCAGGTATGTTTTAGTGGTGGGCCACTTACTGGGTTACCGTGCACTGTTGGTGAACATGTATGCACCGAACACTGCAGCTCAGAATTCTATCTGCAAGTACAGTCACAGATTGATTTAGTCGATGCAGATCATATTTGTATGGGAGGGGATTTTAACATGCTTTTAAACCCAGCACTAGATAGCACCATGAATGCCCAGGTCGGTAAACCCATCTCTCGGCGCATTCTGCAAGAACACAAGGATGCATACATGTTGGTTGGTGCTTGACACTGCAGTACCCTGAGTTCACATTCCACTCTACACAACACATTACCTGGACATGTTTAGACTATTAGCTTCTCTTGGCCACACTCGTACCCGGGATTAACTCCATTGCACACCTTCCCTGTACACTGTCAGATCACTCACTTGTGACACTAAAGATATGCATCTCTAGAATAGGTGGTGTATGAACGTCAGTGGCGATTCCTAAACATGGCACTTCAAGATGACCTCTTCCGCACTGAACTCATCACTGCTATTTTTGAATATTCTGAATTAAATAAGGGAACCATCGCCTCTCAGGCCACTTTATGAGAAGCTTTTGAAGCATATACAAGAGGGGTTTATATCTCCAAACATGCAGGGATACTGCGAGATGTGCATGGTACCCTGTCCTGAATAGAGGCGGATTTAGCAGCGATGCATCAAGCACTGACTCTACACCACAATTATCTACAGTGCCACGAAGTCCTACTAGCTGACTTCAAAGAGTCGGTGGACAGAGAGACCCATTTTCTTGGGAAATATGCTAAGGCCCATAGACACGGAAAAGGGTAAAGATCGGGATGTACGTTAGCTAGGCTGCTGCAACCTTCTCGAGGTCAAACCTATATTCTGGCCTTCAGCGGCCTGGTAGCACACACATCTCGGACACATCAGGCATGCAGACTGAGGTGCTCAACTACTACACCGACCTCTACACTACTTGGTTGACTGACAACGCCACTGAAATAACTATTTAGATGAAAAAGCCATGGTTTGGCTCACCACTGCTCACCAGCAGTTCTTAAGTGAACCTTTCATCATTAAAGAAATAATCCAGGCCATCAATTCGATAGATGGCTCTAAGGCACCAGGCTGGGATGGGTTTTCTGGGGATATATATATATATATATATATATATATATATATATATATATATATATATATATATATATATATATATATATATGTACAAGCAAATAGTGGTGCCATATCTCCTAGAAATTTACACTGAGGCGCTAGAGTGCGGCATACTCCCACCAACTCTCCTGGAAGCAGCGATAAAGTCAATTCTGAAACCATCGAAGGACCCCATACACTGTGGCTCCTATTAGCTGCTTTCGTTGTTGAACTTTATTAATAAAATCTAAGCAAAAATGTTAGTGACCTGCCTTGCATTATTAATGCAACAAATAATATCCCCTGCCCAGTTGGGATTCGTTCGACACAGATCAACAGCGCTACCTCTGTGAATGATTTTTGAAGTGTTACATAGAATCTTCCCCATGGAACCAGCGGCAGTGGCATTGCAAGATGCCGAAACAGCCTTCAATTCACTGAAATGGCCTGTTTTACATGCCACACTATGCAAAATGGGGTTCCCTCTTGGATTCACATCACTCATCACTCTATTATACTCACAATCAACAGCACGCATTTGACTCAACGGTATGCTGACGACGGCACCATTCTTTATGTCACGAGGAACTAGACAGAGGAGTCCTCTATCATCCCTATTAATCGCTTTGACGCAGCGCATATTCCCCCGCTGTGCGGGTGAAATCAACGCGTGTGCGGCACGGACGGCCCCGGCGGTCCTCCGCACATGCCCACCGTGACGTCGAACAGCTGGGGTCTGTCTGACGCATGGAAGAGGTTATTCATATTATCAATAGACCCCTGGGGTATCATCTCCAGGCAAACCACTCCTATAGGG
This sequence comes from Lissotriton vulgaris, assembly GCF_964263255.1. Taxonomy (NCBI): domain Eukaryota; kingdom Metazoa; phylum Chordata; class Amphibia; order Caudata; family Salamandridae; genus Lissotriton; species Lissotriton vulgaris. Next base: position 301,055,042 of record NC_141685.1, read on the forward strand.
GCCTACAGTTTAAGCCCGGACCACTTCTAGACACGCTTTATGCAGATGATATTATCTTTTATGTGAGACACACAGCTGAGAATGTGACACCCACGATATGGAATCTTATCGGGACCACATATTGGAATAAATCAGAGATTTTCCCTCTAATGAAAGTGATGGAGCGAACATGTGGCAAATTTCTTTCGACATGGTGCAATACCCCTGCCCTATATTCAGGGATATATCTTTATAGAGACAATTACAAAATTTTACCCCTTAATTATGGCCCAGCAGTAGGTAAATTGACCACTTGGGTCAAACGATGGCTCTGTCTACCCCTTTCATTGGCGGGCTGTATAGCTATAATTAAAGTATTAACCAATGCATTTTTTGCATCTGTTCACACTATCTTAACGCGACTGATCAGGGGAGGGTAAACAACCTCGGACTGGAGGAGTCACTCTGGTTCTCCCGTACAAACGTTGGGGCCTCAGGGTTCCCAACATGCCTCTCTACTATCTAGTAGCGCAGTGCAGCTTTGCCTGACATTGGTACAATCCAGACGCGCGAATACTATATGCTAGACCCGGGATAGACCTAGCTGCCTGACACCACTAGTAGTAATATTACCGGCCGGGCTACGGCAAGACCAACATGATATTCAAACAGTGTCCACAACTAACTGGGCCTGGAAGAGACGGATTTGGATGACAGGTGGCCTACTCCTGTACTCTCCGGTGATTCCTCTAGCCACAAACCCCTGGTTACCAATTCACAAGAAACATGGGTCCAAGGCACCCTTCAAGATATTCATTGCATTTTGTCAGGGATCTCTTCCCTAATGGTCATGTATTTTCTCATGGGAAACATGTATGTTTTCGAGACCCCCCCATATGGATCATTTTGTCCTGCAGCATCTCCATTGAGCACTTAGAGCTCAGTTCCCATCTTATCTGCTGGAGCCAGATGAATTTCCACCTCTGACACTGGTCATCACAGACGGGGACCGTTTAATTCCTAAACAGTAGCGTGCTAGCTTAGCTCTGTTGCCCACTCGTGACTCCAAAGTTCAGGCTGCCTGAGAAGAAGATCTGGGGTACTCTCTTACCGATCAAATATGGTTTATATGACATGCACAAACACGTTTAGCGAATTTCAATCATCGTCATAAGCTACTACACTATACATTTTTAAGGCAAGTATCCATTACGCCGCCCAAGATATCTCACATAGACCCAACTCGATCATCTGACTGCCCAACATGCCGAGCCCCATCAGCAGCTCTTGCCCATATGAAGTGGACCTGTAGTAAGATCACACCATATTGGCAGGGTTTTTTTTTACCACACTTGCCCGTATGACACAACTTGCTATCAAACCCTCCCCACCAATAGCCCTTCTCGGCTATATCCATAATATACCCAAACCATCAAGCCGCTTTGTGCCATTGCCATACTCCTGGCCAAAAGGAAAATAGCTATACACTGAGGAAACAAACGCTCACCCACCACGGAAGTATGGATCAAAAGTCTTATATACTGTGACATAAATAGCGAGCTATATGGAGCTCTTCAGCCACCAACCTACAGACCCCAGGATATCTGGCAACTACTTAGGGACTATCTTCTTACCCTGGACCCCTCTGAAAATACACGCTAATCGTAAATATCTCTCTCATGCATAATTGTACTGCTTGATAGAACATTTTACTGCATTGTAGGACAAATTGGGAACATCCCTGCTTTCTTGTTGTACCTATTCATATTGATTTATTTCTTCTGATTTTTGTATCTTATGCTTTCACTCCTTCCAATATCTGAGATGTATGTGATGTGTATTTGGAGTAACCGCAATTTGTTCTACATTAAAGATGGCATGATATGTGTGTATTGTACTACAAAAAACGCTAAACAAAGTTAAAGAAAAAACTTTGGAAATGCTGATCACCTTTCCTGCTTCCACTAAACTTCAGAGACACTAATAGTTGCTTATCCTTCGATCACAAAGTACTATATGGACAGAGTAAAGTAAAACTGTTCATTATGGACATGACTGTCTATTGCCTTAGTTGCTAAAGTCAAGGTTTTAAACTGCAAACTCTCTTGAATCAGCAGCCAAGCTGCTCATCTGGCCGGGAGTCACATGATACCTACAAGCTATAATGGTGAACAGGTGGACCCTGTTATTCCTTATTACCTGGAGCTTGTTGATATTCTGCTTAGCAGATCTCACCATCAATGAATTGCACTAATGTACCTAAGCTCCAATATTTGCTTCCTTGGCAATGAGCAGACAAGAACCCTGTGGAGAATTTAAGGTGATCCGCTACACCCGCGTTAGTTTGAGAGTCCATACGCCTACGAACTTGAAAATTCACCATAAGATTGTTTTACTTTGTTCTCCATTTCTGCCAGTCAGGAATTTATGTTTATCCTTTTTCAGACTATGGGCCCGATTCTGATGCGGTTTGGAAAGCTTCCAGACTGAATGTGTTTGGGAATGGTGTCCAACCGAATAAGATCGGGAGAGTCCAACCGACCGAGTATGATGCATCAGGATGCTTCCAGATCCGATTTGGTTGGACTCCCTTTGACTAACTGCATCGTAATCGGGCCCTAGGTGGGAATGCTTTCCTAACCGCATCGTAATTGGGCCCTCGTTTGGAAAGACACGTTCCTGATCCGATTTGGATGGAGCAAATGCTGTTAGGAAGCCTTCCACACCACATCAGAATCAGGCCGTTTGTCAATTTTTGATCAGCCATTCCTGTATACATTCAATAATCGTAATCCTAACTTCATGCTTAAAAAGAAATGTCAAGATTAGGGCAATAATTTACATATCAGCCACATAATTATGGAATAATACCCTATTTCCCCGAAGCAACTCATGCAGGAGTTGTATATCTGCATTAAAAAGCTGAGGGAGAGACATGAACTTTGTGGAATTCTACTTATAACTTGACGCGCAGACGAAAACCTATCCCCTGTTATTACCAGTGCTTCTCGGCCTGAGAGAAAGGAGGCCAGCAACTATTCTGCTACTTCTGACACCCCTTTCAACTTGTGTATTTATAATACTCAAATGCTGTGGTGGAGTGTGTCAAGCACAGATCCTGTAGCCTCAATCGAAACAGCCCCACATATCCATCTCAAAGCCAGATCACCTCTCACCCAACATATGATGCTATTTCATATAGGTTTGTAGCTGGTATGGCGTCCATTCCTTTGCAATATAATGATAGGGTGAGCTTATTCACTAACATTTACCCTGCCACACACTGCACCCCATCTACAGCTGTAATGCAAGAGATATTAACACAGGGCTTGCCCCCTGCCATGTACATTCTAATGAAATTGACTGGGAACTATGAGGCAGTTTCAGAAATAATAATAAGTAGCATAAAAAGTGAAGCAACTTTCTTAGCTTTTATTTTCAGACATTCCATTAGCACATATGGAACAAAATTGGCCAATATAATATCACAAGTCTACACTTACATTGGAATATATATACATTAGGCAACATATCAACAAATAATCTGCAAAAAGCCAAAACCTGATCCAGAAGTGGCCTCTTAAATAGAAAGAGGGACTGAGAAAATGTTAAAATAATTCAGGAAAGATTAGGGAAGACTGCGAGTAAGATATCCAAATCCCAATCTGTGGGAGAATACCATAGGTGTTAAAATGTAAAGATAAGAAAATATGATAACGCCCAGAAAGACATAGGCATTCAAATGAGTGCTATTCATGATTTCCACAGAAAGAATGGCACAGTAGATGCTCAGACAGATACTTTGGAGAAACATCAGGCAAAAGGACAAGCAAGATCAGGACTAAACTGTTAAAGGGAATTAAAGAGTTTTGACCAGAAAACTAATTGTAGAAAGAAGAGTGCAGCTGGACTTGGAATTCTAAAGCAAATGTCTAAGCAAAATAAGATCTTCCTAACAGACAGGACATTGGAAATGGCTCTGCTAGAGAGAGCAACAAAAATTACCATAGCACCCAAAGTTCTCGAAGCTCTGAAAAATTACTGAATATGTTCAGGTCAAAATTCCAGGCAGGCATGCATATAAAACAGATCAGATCTACATTACTCAAATCCCAATACAAAGCGATAGAAGAAAGATCTAAATAGGATTTTTTTTTTACATTTGCCAAACACACAATATAATATTACCTGAGGAAGACTAGTTCCCACAATTTATCATAGGTGTACCCAGATGTGAGAAAATCATAGCTGATGCATTTCTCACCGATTGTGCTCATGGTACTCCTAGACACTATGGGGGATATTCACAGGGACTTATCTCCGATTTATCTCCACCTTAACGCATCAAAAGTGGAGATAGATTTAACACCCCATTCACAAGCTGGTGCAAACTACAGACATCACCAGTATTACCGCGATAACTGCCCCAAAATTAATCTCCACGATGGACACCACCAACTAACCCTAATGAGATGCAGAGTAGGCATTCCCGTGCAAAAAAACACAAAAAAACACAACACCACTTTCACAACGAACTGCCAGATCTGCGGAGTGCAACAAAAACCAACGATAAGCCGCGATAGCACCAGGGATTTAACACCTGCATTTTGCTGGTGCTAAGCAGAACGACTACCCACAGCATGAAAGGGAGCCCAGCCAAGAGCCACACCTGAAGACCCACAGATGCCATGCAGGCAATGATCATGCAGCTCCGATACCCATGAGGGCAACAACACCTTAAGCCCCCCGACACCCCCACTGGACATACACATACCATACACGACACAAGAGCCACAAAAAACGCATGATGATGCACATTGCCAAAATAAATACACACATGTGTGGCCAGAAGAACGAGAAACAGTCACACAGCACTGAAGTAACAACCAAAAACTTTATTGAAATGCAACACAAAACACCAATGCGGAAGACTCCTGTCGGGTCCATCAGGGACAACTCGATGACACAGCCTGGAAAATAAAGCACAAAGTCAGGACGTGTGTCATACGCACATCAAAGGAGAGAGACACAGAGAAACAGCAGGAAAGTAAGCCAGAGAGAGAAAGAGGGAGAAGGAAAGAAAGGGAGAGAGACATGGAGGGAGAGAGAGTGAGAGAGAGAGAGAAAAGTAAAGGAAGGGAGAGAGAGAGAGAGAGAGAGAGAGAGACACCGCCACCCCTGCACACACAGTCCCCACTGCTCACCTGATGCCACCAGTGTTTCCACCAGTAGGCACACCATGTGCCCGTGCAAGCTCCGGGCCCCGGTACTGCCACCATGGCATGGTCCACATCATGTGGGCGTGCCCTCGGCCCAGCAGGTCCCACACATGATGCTGAGTCCTGAGCCATCAATGACGGAGACCACATCACTGCACATATCATCAACGCAGGCTGCACACCCGCTCAGGTATTTCAGTGCCACTAGCCCTGTGCAGCGCCAGTCAACACCACGTGATGGTAGGCCTGTGATGGCCTCAAGGCTTCGGGTGCCACTAACCCCGTGCAACGCCAGTCAGCGCCACATGGTGGTAGGCCCATGACGGCCGCAAGGCTTCGGGTGCTGCTAACCCCTGTCCAACAACTCATGGGCCTCTTATGATTGATTATCGTGGAGCGTCCGTCAACCAATCACCACCGGCAGAGGGAAGTGTTTATATTTGTGGGGTCATATGGCCTGTGATGCCTATGCCGTATGGGTGTGGTGTGTGTGTAAACATGCCCACAGGGAGTGGCCATGACATGCTGACAACTAGACCAGTGACCTGCACACCACCAGCGAGTACGCCTGCGACAGGTAGCTATGTGGGCCCCCCTCAGAGCGTAATCACAGTGGTCTGGCCTGGCGTATGCTGGACCTGCACAGGGCTTGCAACAATGACTCAGGGGCTCTGGGGGTGGTTCAGTCCATGTCCGGACAAGGAAGTGACTAATGTGTTTGTTACTGTTGTAGTGTCCACGGCACCCGGAACAATAGTCAATGTAGCACACTGTGACTGCAGGGCGAGACTGAGAACAAAAAACGGCCATGACAAAGTGCTCAGCCGCCCCCCCCCGAAGGGGGTTAGGGGTGCGGCCGAGCTCTTTCTCAGGGCCAGTTTTGGGCCGATTTTGTTACAGGGCCGATTTTGCAGCTGTGCTGCAAAAACAACCCGTAACAAATACGTCCCCCAGGGGCTTAAAACCAGCTCCCACTCATGCGGCACACCAGTGAAGGACTGGGTCAATTGGACCCAGCGGTGCCAGGGCACAACACCTGAAACCTTCGTGGGTAACCTGCTCCGGCGTACAAATCACAGAGACACGGGACACTTCCTTCGGCGTCAAAGAGTCAAGGTTTATTTACTGCAGGGAACACAGAAGTCACAAGAAGTACATCGGGTGTAGTTCGGGGAGACTGCTTCAAATTGTATTTGTGGATCGCTCCTTTTATACAGTTTCTACCCATAGGATAACATGATACACAATAGTTTACAACCTGGTTCCCACAAGTCGCTCTCAGAGGGGTCGCTTAGATCACTTTGAAACACACAAGATCCGGAACATAAGTGCGGAAACATTTGGCGGTTCCCAACTGTAAAAACCCATCTTCCCACCATTAGCAAATTCCAATCAGCAGTAAAGTAGATCGAAACAGGGACGAAGACAGGTGCAGAGGAAGACGGAGACAGTGGGGAGATCAGAAAGGGTGTAAAAGGGGAGTGTCGAGAAGCACGAGATACAGGCATCAAAGGGACGTGCCTAATGAGATGCACAACTGAGACAATAAGCCCGTGCGGCAAGATGAGCCTCGAGCGGCGCCATCTGCCTTACAGTAGCATCCCCCTCGTCATAAAGACACTTTCAAAGAACATGTGTCTTCCGCAAACATCTTGGGAGTCCCAGGGTCGCGAAGCGGACAGCGTCCGTTCGCTGGCTACTTGAGGGCAAGAGACAAAATGGATGCCGTATCTAAGATGGAACCCGTGGGTACAGATGACAAACCCACATAGCAAACGAACGGTTTAAGTTAGCACAGCGAAACTGCGCACACTTGCTAAACTCGTCATTTGCGGTTCATAGATACTAGACTCGACCATATTCGTGTGAGTCGAAAACACCACTTACAATTGTCACGGAACCTCAGACGCTCCTTTTGCCCTCATGTAGGCAAGCACTAGTCGGAATCATACTCGATATTCATCAGACCATCAAGATGTCGTTGTAGCATAGCTCTGTCCAACCGAGTCCCCTTGGTAACAGATGGTTGTCTCATACACGTTGTAGCACAGAGGCCACATAAGGCAGGACCACACTGCACACAAAGGCAACACGTGAACAGGAACACTACCACAACCCCGATGATCGTCAGAATCTTCCAACCCCAAGTCGACACCAGGCCCCAAAACCAACCAAGTAGCGTCCAATCCCCTACATCCACGTGTATGGATTCGGAGATCTTGTGCAACTTCGAGATGGCTTGATAGACAGTAGGAGCATTATCTGGAATGAAAATGCAACAGCTCGAATGGATCACTTTACATACCCCACCGCGATCTGCTAAGACAACATCTAAAACCATACGGTTTTGTAATGTCATAAGTCTCTCCGCCTGAAGTTCTGTGGTGATATTACCAAGGGCACTGGCAGTAATGTTAGCTGTCGATTCTACCACTCGAGTCAAATGTCTCAGGTTCCTACTATTAACCATAGGTCCCCAAAACGGGAGGAAACCCTTGAAAAAGTCTCCTGCCTCTTGACCGGCAGTATCCTCTTCACTAATTACGCCTCGTACAACTCTAGTCTTATGATAATCGGCATCTACAGTAAACGTCGGAGGCAACAGATTTGCAACAAAACATGAGCCCATGAAGTCTGCGGGCAACCATGTGTATGCACGATCATGACAGATGAAGTACGTACCCTTGGCAGCCAGAAGCACAGGGATCGGGGACATTGACAGAACGTAACTTTCAGTGCAAGCACTTACTCCAAGTGAGGCTTGCGAGCCACGACCCACAAGACAAAGATTACCAGTGTGGGGTACGACCCATATTGGAGACGAGCTTTTAAGCTGCTTTTCATTAGTGAACGTACTATATTCCCCTTTATTCGGTGCCCTATAGGCTTGTACCTCTGCCTTAGGGATGAGATAAGCATCATAGATCTCATCTTCCAAATCCTGTATTATCATCGATACCACCCACTGCCATGAGGTAGGACCCGGTTTGGGGGAACGTTCTGGAGAGGGGTGGAAACCTAGTGCGCTTCGAAGCATTGTTTGGTATGCTCGAGCTGACCCTTGGGAACTATACGGTAACACCAGATATGGAATTCCCTTACCCGTAGTATGTGGCATCAACCCACACACCCAACAATTAGTAGTGTTAACCACTAACTGATGCTGATGGAGGAGCTGGATAAAGGAATTGTTGCGGAATTCTACACGTCTAGCCTGTTCGTGTTCTGGTAACATATGAAAGGAATGAGGAGAAGCAGTAGAAGTAATGTTAGGGTAAGGAGTAGGAGTAGGGGTAGGAAGTAAGAAGTAAGACATAGTGTAATACACCCCACCCGCCAAAAATGCGGAAGCAGTTAAAAACAATACAAACAATTGGTATACAAAACATTTCGTACGACTAAGTTTCTGCAGCTTGACTCTATATGCCTGAGCTCCTTCCAAATCATTCAGCTTCAAAAATGCCATTTCCCTACGACCGTCCGCAACGTTTCTTGACGCACTTCGTTCTGTGCAGCAATAGTCAATTCCCAGGAGTTCCTAGGAACCGACGGCCTTTAACCTAGCGTCAAGACCTACTGTCCAGAAGGAGGTACGCGCGCGGCCCTACGGCCCTCAATACACAATATGTATTTATTTAGCACAATAATTCAGCTGTGGAAGGAAAAAGATACAAGGAAGAAGCTTGATATATATATATATACAAAACAATTTTCAATGATACGAATGTTCAAAGTTGATCATGGGAAACGAAGATATTGCAGTTATCAATTTCAGCAAAGCAAGCAAAAATTTTTATTTGTCCTTAGTGTGAGATCGCAAAGAATATCGATGTTTCCCGGGACGTGTCTGCACGTCGAACAAAGGATCTGTCGAAGAGACAGCGTCCTGTTGATCAGTTTGCTGATTTGGTCTTGAGTCTTTTGCTGACAATGTTCCAACAATGGCTTTCTGCTGCACTGAGTGTTCACCAACAAGTTGTGCGTCACTGAAAGGTACAAACGCCGGCAATGTCGCTGCTTCTGTTGACGCAATGCCTTTCCTCACCCACGGGTCTGCCGGCAAAGGAATAGGGACTCGCTTACAATGGGTAGCATGTACCCAGTTCTTCCGTCCCTCAAGACGAACGGCAGTCCTCGTGGCCAAAAGCACCTGGTGAGGTCCAACAAAGCGGGGGTCCAGATTCTTCTTGCGCGAAAAATTTCGGGTGACAACCCAATCACCAGGCTGGAGCTGGTGGCCTGGACCCTCCGTCTGCGTCGGCAAGGCGTCGTAAACCTGTTGATGAATTAACCTCAGTTTAGCAGTCAAGTCATGTAAGTAGTCAATCAACATCGGGTACTCAAGATCAACGAATATACCTGGCCTAGGAACCCCCCACACATTCGCAGGACGGCCGAACACTATTTCATAGGGACTAAGCCCTATTCGGGAGTGTACAGTCGCCCTAGTTGACAGTAATGCTAGAGGCAAAGCGTCAGGCCACGAAAGTCCAGTCGTAGCCTGGATCTTCGCTAATTTTAGTTTAAGGGTGCCATTGTACCCTTCAACCAATCCAGCTGACTGGGGATGATTGGCGCTATGGAATTTCTGATTAATTCCAAGGCCCTTACACACACTCCTCATCACACTTCCAACAAACTCACTTCCGTTATCTGACCACACGACTCTAGGCATTCCATACCGAGGAAAGTATTCCTTCAGTAGGATTTTCGCAGTAGACAAGGCAGTATTATCTTTGAGGGGATAGGCCTCGATCCATCGGGAGAATGCGCAAACCACAACCAAAACGTATTTCAGGTTATTGCATCGCTCCATATGGATGAAGTCCAATTGGATCACCTCAAAGGGATACGAAGGAGGAGCAAAACTGCCAGGGGGAGTTGGGGTTCCTTTGCCAGGATTGTACATTATACACACCATACAATTCTTCACCAAACGTTCAGCACACTTAGTAATTCCATCATTCTTCCACACATCAGCCAACAATTTGCAAATACCTTTCGCGCTAATATGTGCTAACCCATGTGCCATTTGCACAACGGCCAGTACATACGCATCAGGCAACATCCATCTTTTCTGATCTGACAAATCAATCCAGCAACCATTCACATCCAACCTTCCCGTACTTTCTTTCCACTTCATCTTTTCAGTGTCGGTGGCCTCATTCTGAATTGCTTTCACACTCTCTATAGTATTCTCACACATACTTGATTCTGTAGGCCACCTAACCGAATTCGTCACATACATTCGAGTGCTAAGGTTCCGGGCAGTCTCCTTAGCAATCTCATCTGCAAACGCATTACCACGACCAACATCATCCGTCACCTTACGATGCGCACTACATTTAACAATTGCAACTTGAGCAGGCAAAGTCAATGCATCCAAAAGATCGTTCACAAGCTGGCCATGCTGTATTTTCGTGCCATGTGACGTCAAGAAACCACGTTCTCGCCACAATCGTCCGAAACTATGCGCTACACCGAAAGCATACTGACTATCGGTGTACACATTCACACGTTTACCTTTTGCTAATACACATGCTCTAGTAAGAGCGATCAGCTCTGCAGCTTGGGCAGAATTCTGATTCAATCTCGCAGTCTCAACAACAGTATTCAATGTCACCACAGCATAAGCAGTAGTCACATCACCATTCGGCAATTTAAAACATGACCCATCCACATACAGGATGCCATCCGGGTCTTCCAATGGGGTGTTTTTAAGGTCCACACGACCTTTTGTTTCCTCCTCTGTCCGCAAGTAACAGTCATGTTCTGTTACTGCATCTGACTCTGCACTAATTGGTAACAAAGTTGCCGGATTTAGGACATTACAACGTTTTATCTGAATGTGGCTTGCCAAGAGCGTCAATTCGTACCCAGATAACCTCGCACTCGTCAAGTGCTGAGTTTTCGTACGGTTCAAAAGAGTATCGACTGCATGCGGAACCATCACCGTAAGCATATTATCCATGACCAATCCTGCTGATTGTCGGATGGAGACCGCAGCTGCCGCAGTTGCTCTCAAACAACTCGGCAATGCTCTAGCTACTGGGTCTAAGGTCGAGGAAAAATATGCACATGGACGTTGCTTACCACCAAAAGGTTGCGTTAAGACGCTTAAAGCACAACCTTCCCTCTCGTGAACATATAACGTGAACGGCTTGCTGTAATCAGGGGTACCTAACACAGGGGCCGAACACAATGAATCACGTAATTCAGAAAAACGTTTCTGACATTCTTCCGTCCATGGTAAAGGAGTCGAAACATCCTTGCACGTAAGAGCCACCAATGGTTTCGCTAGCAATGAAAAATTAGGAATCCACTGCCTGCAGTACGATGTGATACCTAGAAAGGCACGCACATCTCTTTGGGTTTGTGGCACAGCCATGCGCGCAATCGCTGCAATTCTCTCTGGGGTCAATCTCCTTCCCTCCTTTGACAATAAGTGACCTAGATAGGTTACTTCTTGACAACAATATTGGAGTTTAGAAGATGACACCTTGTGATTTAACTCACAGAGATGTTGCAGCAACGACACTGTAGCAATTTTGCAAATGTCCTGAGTATCAGCAGCCACCAATAAGTCGTCGACGTATTGGATTAAAGCCGCACCAACCGGCAACCTAAACGCATCTAGTTGACCCTTCAAAGCTTGACTGTAAATCGATGGACTTTCACAGTAGCCCTGAGGAGCGCGTTTGAACCGGAAGCTACGTCCACCAAGAGAGAAACCGAAAAGGTCCCTGCTCTCTTCGGCAATCGGGATGCTGAAAAACGCATTTTTCAAATCAATCACCGAAAACCATGAAGCCGTAGCTGGAATCAGAGTCAGTAGCGCCGTAATGTCAGGCACAACAGGGAATTGAGGAACCACAATTTTATTCACCTCCCGTAAATCAATAACAAAACGATAAACAGGCGGTTTGGTAGGATCAGTACGTTTAAGAATGGGCAGTACAGGACTATTGCACACGTTTCCCCGAGTTTCTTCAATGACATCTTTCTCGATCAAATCATAGATGATCGCTAACAAAGCTCGTTCACCATCCAGGGAGATACGATATTGGGGAATACGTGGCAATCGCACATTCGATTTCAACTGAACAACATAAGGGGAGATATCAAGTAGGCCCACGTCGTTTGGACCCGTCGCCCACAAAGATGCAGGAAGAGAACTCAATTCCGGTGGAAGCTTATCGAGGGACAAGTACATGGGAGAGACTACCCTCTCTCCTAACGTAAGCTTTATACCCGCAGGAGAACAATACAAATGTTGAATTGATCAAACGTTTCGAGGACAACACGAGGTGGATTTCTAACAGGGTTTATCATCCAACCCATCGCCATATTGTATAGCGCAACACGTTCTCTATTACCAGGAAGCTGGCTACGTCTCTGTGGACCATCAGAACCTGCAGACCCAAAAACAGGTCCGAGCGACTGAAAGAAGTTTGTCGCAAGGGGAGAATCACGATTACGAGTAGAGGGAGAAGAGTAAGACACAGGACTAACAAGAGAAGGAGTAGAGACGTTAGCAGCAACAGGGGTTAACAACACAGGAGCAGTAGCGTGAGCAGTAGCGGGAACAGGAGTATGTGGAAGCGGAGGAGCAGTAGGAATAGAAAGAGGCAAAGGAGCAGGAACAGTCGGAAGAGCAAGTGCAGGTTGAGGAACTGGTGGAACAGGTACGGCAGGGACCACAGGAGCTGCGGTACCCTGTACGTACGGAGGTGGCGACTTCATAAGATAGGACATTAAAGAATCCTCAACTGCCTCTTCCTTCTTATCCGACTCCGTAGACAAAACAGGATAGCATTTGTCTATGGACATACGCTGTAATCTCTCAAACACTTCCTTATCCTTATCCTCCTTATCACGCTGAAACTGCTCAGCTTTCTTCACTATAGTAGCAACAGTATCTCGCTGACTACGTTTATTTTGTCTGATCTCTTTCTGTCGGGCTTCTTTGCGCCAGAACCGAAAGGCATCAAACATGGCCGGCCTAGATTTACGTTCGAACAACTTTATTTCCAAATTATCTAAGATCGACGCTTCGAAGCTACCGTGAGGTGGCCAACGAAGATCGCCGTCTTTCTTTGTATATTTGATCCAATAATCGTTAAAAGCAATCGGGCCTAGCCCATGTTTGCTATATAAGTCATATGTAGGAGTTCCAACCGGAGGTATCGGACACGAGTCCTCCAGCAGGGAATCCGCACCACAAGGTCTAAAGCAACTGAACAAAGTACTGCGACCAGGCATCTTGCACACTAGCCGAGTTTCACAAACTTCAAGGGTTACGGGATTTCGGGATTTACCAAGTCCCAGCAAAGAACTAAACCCTCGGTCTTTGGCGGCTGCAGTCGTCAAACAAATACAACAACAACAAAGTACGCTAGCAAAGTGTCACCGACAAAAACACTCACACAGCGTGTACAACAAAGACACCCGCTAAAGTGTCTACAACAAAAACACTCGCTAAAGTGTTTACAACCAAGAACTCTGGGAGCGACCCACAAATACTTAACTCAAAGATCAATGGCGTCCTCAGGAAGGCCCGTCAATCGTCTCGCTATACCAAGGTCTACGCCAGGCGCCAAAACAGGTCTACAGTCAGGGTAGCAGTCCGTCGCAGCCGTTAGGAGGCGGGAATCTTCGCGGGAAAAGTCTTCGGGCCACTTATTTCGACAACAGGATCGATGAAGCGGGGTGCACCTTCCCTCGGAGATTTCACACGAAGTTCCTCACGATCGTCAGGCTTGGACCGGTACCACTGATGCAGCCCCACGTTGGGCGCCAACTGAAGGACTGGGTCAATTGGACCCAGCGGTGCCAGGGCACAACACCTGAAACCTTCGTGGGTAACCTGCTCCGGCGTACAAATCACAGAGACACGGGACACTTCCTTCGGCGTCAAAGAGTCAAGGTTTATTTACTGCAGGGAACACAGAAGTCACAAGAAGTACATCGGGTGTAGTTCGGGGAGACTGCTTCAAATTGTATTTGTGGATCGCTCCTTTTATACAGTTTCTACCCATAGGATAACATGATACACAATAGTTTACAACCTGGTTCCCACAAGTCGCTCTCAGAGGGGTCGCTTAGATCACTTTGAAACACACAAGATCCGGAACATAAGTGCGGAAACATTTGGCGGTTCCCAACTGTAAAAACCCATCTTCCCACCATTAGCAAATTCCAATCAGCAGTAAAGTAGATCGAAACAGGGACGAAGACAGGTGCAGAGGAAGACGGAGACAGTGGGGAGATCAGAAAGGGTGTAAAAGGGGAGTGTCGAGAAGCACGAGATACAGGCATCAAAGGGACGTGCCTAATGAGATGCACAACTGAGACAATAAGCCCGTGCGGCAAGATGAGCCTCGAGCGGCGCCATCTGCCTTACAGTAGCATCCCCCTCGTCATAAAGACACTTTCAAAGAACATGTGTCTTCCGCAAACATCTTGGGAGTCCCAGGGTCGCGAAGCGGACAGCGTCCGTTCGCTGGCTACTTGAGGGCAAGAGACAAAATGGATGCCGTATCTAAGATGGAACCCGTGGGTACAGATGACAAACCCACATAGCAAACGAACGGTTTAAGTTAGCACAGCGAAACTGCGCACACTTGCTAAACTCGTCATTTGCGGTTCATAGATACTAGACTCGACCATATTCGTGTGAGTCGAAAACACCACTTACAATTGTCACGGAACCTCACCAGGGGATTGCCCGGTGCCCGCTACGGCCAGTCGGCCCTGTGTGACTGGCATCCCACTAGATGCGCATCATTGACCTAAGGGAAATTACTGTCCCTACATTCATCCACACATTCATACATGAATGATGAAAGACATGACACAGCAGTGCGTTATTGGATGTTTATTGCACAGTTTTGCAGCTGGAGCGGTACAGTGCCATGCCAAGCACACTACACAATATGGGCCCGTGGAGGGCCAGCCAGAGTCCATCCAGGGATGACAAGTACTGCGGAAGAGGAAGGGTACAGTCCGCAGTCTGGTCGCCGTGTCATTGGTCATCAAACAGGATATGGCAGTCCATGTCCCGGTCCAAGGTGAGTGCAGCGGAGCATATCGGGGGTCAATGGCGGGTCATGGGGCCATGTGCAGCACCAAGCAGAAACAGGCCAGGTAATGGAAATGAATGCTAGTGCTTCCTTCTGAACACAATCCCATCCACGTCCTCGGATGTGTGCTCTGCCCCACCTGTGGGTGTTGCATTACCGGCTGCGGCACTGTGTCACTGACACATCAGAGGCCGGAGGAGGATTGTCGGCCGCACTGTGTGGCAGTGACACATCAGGTGCCGGAGTGGATATGCCTGCCGCACTGTGAGTCACTGACACACCAGGGGACAGAGATGTGGACGGTGTGGGGGCAGTAGAATTCATCAGTGCCACGCCTTGTGGCAGCAATGCCATGATGAGCATCTGAAGGGCAGGTAGATCCGAGCTACATTTTGCTGATGTGCATTGATGGCTGCCAGCCTTTCTGCCTCCATCAGCACCATGTCCTCCATGAGCCTCCCCATGTGTGCCAGCTCACGGCTGGGATCGCTGGAGCCAGTCTGAGCGGACAGGTGTTCTTCTCTCCACGTCATGACTCCAGCGATGTCAGTCAGGACTTGTTGGAGACCATGGAGCGGGCCGTGGGTGTCCGGTAGGGACTGGAGCTGGTCCCTGATGGGACCTAGACACACTCATGGATGGCATCCAGTTTGGTCGCCATGAAGGCGAACCCCACCCGCACCTGCTCAGCCGTCTCCCTCTGGCCCTCCAGCACACGGCGTTGGAAGGCCATGTGTTGATCTTGGGGCTCTTGGGAGACTGCCAGGGCTGTGGGTGCCTCCTGCTGGGTGGTGGGTGGGGTCTCCTCGATGCAGCTGGGCTGCCCTGATCCTGGAGGTGAGTTGCGGATAATGTCAATGATGTGTTGGGGGGCTTGGGTGTCAATGCTGGTAGTGTCCTCCTCGTCATCAGTGTAGAGTGGCTGAGACTGCTGTGCAGGAGGTGTTGACAGTGCCTCTGTAATGTGAAGGGATGATGGTGTATTACAATGTGTCCACATGTATGTAGCCGCATGGTACATGTTGACATTAAGACAGCATGGCATTGTACATTGTGACAGTCTGTAGATCAGGGCCATGACCCAGAGTCATTGTGGGTGTGCACTGTGCTCTGCTTAATTGTGCATGTGTGCCATTGTGGCACGCCCACCCATCCATCAGTACCTGGTGGTCACTGTTGCGGTTGTGTTGTGCCCTGTCAAGCAGTGTCCGATCCCCCGACTCCGGCCACAGTCTTCACACTGATGACTGTCAACACCAGCTCCTCCATGTTATCCAGCACGAGCTGTCTGCATTACTGCCTTCTGGTTGACTGCGAGTTTCTCCTTTGTCTTGCGCTTGATGTCAATCCATCGCCTCTTGGCCTCGTCCATTGACCTCTTGTGCTCTCCCACGGCATTCACTTTGTCTACGATGTCCCGCCATATCCCATTTTTGGTGCCCAATGACACGTTGGAGGTGAAGAACAGATGTTGATGGTGTTCCATCACCTCTGTTATCAGCATCCTGTTTTCCTGCGGACTGAACTTCGTCTTCCTTCTTCTTGTCCTTGCCCTTCCCTGTCCCCAAGGTCCCAGGCTGGTCGTCCGTGGTGCTTGTGGGGTTGCGCTCGTCCTCTGTGCCTGCTCCAGCTGCCTCCATGGTGCTTGGGTGTTGGTCACTTTGTATTTGAGCGTTTTTCTACTTTTAAAATGATTTTTCCTGCCTGCCATGTGTGTATTTCAGGCCTGGCGCTGTGTATCGCTGATTTCCTCATCGCGCTTTAGCCCATCGCATGTTTTTTCACATTGAGGTTTGTGTTTTTATCTCCGTCGAGGTGGTTGTATCGCAGACATTGGCCTTGGTTTCAGCAGACTATCGCATGGTACCGCCGTGTTGTGAATTCCACGTAGACACAGGGTTATTTTCCCGCAATAGGCTGTGATGTGTAAAGTTGTGTTAGCATTTTTTGGTGATGTTTAGCACACATTCTTGTGGATATAGTCCTCTGTCAGCAAATTAGCTTCAAAGAAATCCCCAGCTCTTTTAAAAAAACATTCAGGTTGGGACAAAGAGGCAACTCCTCCAATCATGTTCATCCATAGAATTCAGGTAAGCTATTGTCATTCAATAGGATATCAAATGCATATTACATGATCTCCAACATAATGGAGTGCTTGTTCCCTGCCATGGCTTGCTGAGAATTGTTCTGTCCCCTGTCTCTATTTTCTCTGGGCCTCCCCACAGCACAGTCTAGTTTCCCCCAAGAGATTCCTTGAGATCAGGGGCGTCTCAGCCTTTTCGTCAGAATTGTCTCTTTGTTGATTCTCTGATAGCCACACTCCTGTTTGAGATTCAGGATGACGGGAACCAGACATCCTCATGGCACATATACACCTGGAATATCATCACCAGCCCAAACCAAGACCCGGAACGCCCAATCCTAAAGCCCTCAACTCTTTGGACTCTCTCCAGATTCCTGTGGGAGCCAGTCACACCCTCCTTGGTTCTTGTGAAATTTGGCTGCCATTTTGAGAGCTATTATATATAGACCACACAGGCTCTCCTGCTTTATTCAGTCTTGAGAAACTTGCTTGAAGAAAGGTCCTTTGACTCTTCCGGACCTTTCTCGGGGACCACCAGGCTTCCTGCTTCAGCTAGTCACCTCAACCTTCGTGCTAGTAGTCACGTACTGCTGCGCCCTACTGCCTCATTGACAATCAGGTCTATTGTTC
Organism: Lissotriton vulgaris; assembly: GCF_964263255.1. Lineage (NCBI taxonomy): Eukaryota > Metazoa > Chordata > Amphibia > Caudata > Salamandridae > Lissotriton > Lissotriton vulgaris. The sequence goes on from NC_141685.1 coordinate 301,073,035, forward strand.
CCTTCAACACTGATGCACATATCTGTATGTCATCCTGTACTTTCTTATGCACCTCGTACAGTCTACAGACTATGGGCCTGATTCTGATGCGCGTTGGAAAGCTTCCCGACCGAATCGGTTTGAAAATGGTTACCGACCCACTCGGATCAGGAGAGTCCGACCGACGGAGTACGATGCATCCGGATGCTCGCAGATACGATTTGGTTGGACTCCCATTGACTTCAATGGGAGCATATTTTCCGAACCGCATCATAATTGGGCCCTGGTTCGGGAAGACACGTTTTCAATCCGATTTGGAAGGAGCAAATGCCATTAAGAGGCCTTCCTAACCATATCAGAATACGCCTTAGGTGGGAATGCTTACCTAACTGCATCAGAATCAGGCCCTTAGTAGGAAGAGAAGTCCACCTTGCATCATAGGAACCATGGTCATGGCAATTACTGTTCATGAATTAGAGTCCTGATCTTTATAGGAACTTTGATTTTAGGATGACTGTGAGGGTACAGGAGTCATTTCTCATTAGGAACATTGGTGAAATGATCACTGACACAGATCAAAAATTCCATGCAACAAGAACATGCCAGAAGGATTGTGAAAATATGTTGGTAAGACTCCAGATGGTCACAGATGGAGAGGTGTGGAGCAGTGGCCCGAGCGTCTGACTCCGGAGTGCGGGGCTCATGGTTTGATTGCTGGCGGCAGCTCAGTTCAGCATCATGTGACTCTGGGCAATAGCTCACTTAATCTCCCCGAAGGCCCCCAGCGTCTTAAAACCCTTAAGGGGAATATGTTCGCGCTTTGAAAATATGATTTATATTATTATATACATTGCTCGAAGTACACTCATCTAATTTTATAATCAGGGTTAAAAACACTACGATTTCATCTGTTATTGGTACAATGTTAGTTTATGTCATTCCCTGTAATCGCAGCTTCCGGCTTAAGTCCAAGTATTCACTACTGATAGCTTAGCTGGCAGGAATACTGTACATGGGGCCATATTTTGCCATTTACATATGCTTAGGCAAGAAAGGCTTTGTGAATTGGGCCGGACACTTCCGGGTGCCTGGACAGAGCTAATCCCCTCCCCCCCCCCGCCCCTCCCCCCCGCCTCCCCCCCTCCAAATTCCATTGAAGAGCCCTCCAAAAACATTGGAATGACACCCTCGATGTTTGGATAAGTTGCAGAATCACATTTTGGGAAAACGGCTCCAGCTCTCATGTCTATTTTAAGGCTGCTGACGTCTGCATCAATTAACACAAACTGCTTCCACATGACTATTGTGCGACTACAGAGACACCCAAGCGTGCCGAGAACGCAACAGTTGTGGGTCTCATTACGAGGGCTGCACACAGGCAGAAGAAAGCGGAGGGCTAATTAGCGGCCTGATGCCTCTGCCTTAAAACAAGCTATTTTTAAAACTCTCCATGTATTTATGCCAGGTGTACATATGCAAGGATATTTTTTTGGCTCTGTTAGTGGAGGGGTGGGGGGGAGAAGAGGGAGGGATGGAGAGGAGAATCAGGAATGGAGAAGGACCATGTTCGTGTTGTATATAAAACTGCATCAATAAATGAACCTCGCGTGCAGCCTGCGCGTGAGCTCCTTTAAGGGCCACAGAGGCTGCAGCTGCCCAGCGTGTGACAAGCAGAGAGTGCAACCCTGCCTCTACCAGTGCTTGATTTTGAGCGCGTGGCTGCAGGAGGTAGGCACAGGCACCATCGGCACTCCCCCTCACCTCAGGGTCGTGGAGGGGGGGAGGGAGGGAGGGGGGGTCGGGTGGGCGTTGTGATGGGCAGCTGAGCAGTTTGCCAGGGCCGGTTTCTGTTCCCATTCCGGCCCTGACCGGCACTCAATTTTGCGGACCGAGTTTGCTTATCACCAGTAGACTTTAACCCCAACCAAGAGAGAAGAAGGCAGAAAAGGGAGAAAGAGGGAAGACGTAAACATTAGGAAAATAGCCAGTGGCGTAACATTAGCCCCCGTGTTGCGGGGATGGGGTACCCAAGCTCCAGGGGCTCCCTCTAGCACCGGGCATGCGTGGTGGACCTCTGAGTGAGTCCTGAGGGGATGTACTTTGCAGGGGGCCCCCTCAAGTTTTGTTACACCACTTTGACAGCAGGGATGGACTGCTAAGAAAAAGTCCTCTCTCTCTCTTTCTCTTTCTATCGCACTCGCCTTGGTGCTAGGGGCGGCACCTCCCCTTAGGCGGTGGATTGTCACCCCACTGCTCTCTGAGCAGTTGCAAAAGAAAAAAAAGAATATGATAATAACAAACGTTACTATCATTGTATTCTTCCATCTGTGTCTCACCTTGTTGGGGCGGGGTAGGGCTGGACGTCACCAGAACAGGGATGGTGGCACTCTCGTAAGTTTACATGAGTGTTTGGCCGGCCGTCTTGGGCCGTCCAGTCATGCACACTTTGCATGTTCTCCATGCAGGCTGCATTGCAGCATCGGTGGAGAACATGCCCTGGCCCAAAAGTCCCTGTCTGAGTGCCAAACCACGGTACTCAGACCAATCACAAAGCGGCTGTAAGGCAGCATTGTGATTGGCTTGGTGGCTTTGAGAGACTAGGAGCCTGGGTGCTTCCTAGTTCCTACTTCCTTCCTGTTCCTGGAGTAAAAGAGGACCGAGAGGCGGCGACCGGCCGGAGTGCTATTTTTTTTCCATTAACCCCCCACCTTCCCTCGCCACCCCCATTAATTAGCAGCCACCTCTTGGTGCACCCCTAAAAACGAGAAGTCTCTCTCTCGTCACTTGCCTTGGTGCACACCCAAAAGGGGAAGGGGTGCCTTTAGTCACTTCTCGTGAACGCAGCAGGAAGGGTGGTGTCCAACCTGTATATTTCCGCCGCACTGATCTGTTTCAGGATTGGGTTGGGTTCTGCTTGCCTGGGAACCATTACCGAGCAGCACCAGGGAGTTTAACGGGTTCATAAACCCAGCCACGCCAGGGGTGTCCCCTTATCAGGGGCGGCTCCTCCGCTAAGGCAGAGGAGCCGCCCCACTGTTCTCTGAGCAGTTGATAAAAGGAAAAATAAAACTATAATAACAAACATTAATATAATTTTCTTTTTCCTACTGTGCCTCACCTGGTTAGGGGCAGTGCGGGGCTGGATGTCACAGGAACAGTGGTGGCACTCTCTTAAGTGCGCATGAATGCTTGGCTGACAGTCTCGGGCCGGCCAAGCAGTCATGCGCACTTTGTATGTTCTCCACCCAGGCTGCATTCATTACAGTCCTAGCCCCCAGTCCCTCTCTGAGCACCGAACCACGGCACTCAGACCAATCACAACGCTTCTGTAAGGCAGCATTGTGATTGGTTGGGAGCCTGGGGGCGTCCTGGTTCCTGCTTCCTTCCTGCTCCTGTAGTAAAAGAGGACCCCCTCTCCCCTGCCATCCCCATTAAGTAGCGGCCGCCACTGCCCCTCATGTTACTCTCGGTGGATCTGACCCCTTCATCCTCTCATCTCGAAAAGCTCTGGTTTCCGTGAGTGCCTTTCATTTGTATCAGTATACCTGGTTTTGGGGGAAGGGGGACATGGTTGAGGTGAAGTGCTTGAAGTGTAGTTTAGGGTCATTTATGAGTTGACCCGCATATTATGTGAATATACTGTCAGTATTGGTCGAAGGGGGTGAAATGACCAGTGACATCAAGCAGATTAATCACCCAAGCGTCTTTTAAAACTTACAAATGGGGGTGGGGTCGCACACTACTCACACACCGGCGGTGTCGCACCTAAGGACTCTGGTCAATGTAGTAAAGTGTTCGCGATGCATCATCTTTCGATCTTCTGCTATCTTTGCTGTCTTCGCCATCCCTGGACACGTGTTTCGGGGTATCACCCGTCGTCAGCAGGGATAGGCCGTGTACTGGGGTTGCCGATGGCTGCCAATATCTGAGAGGTATAGTACCACTCAGGCGCGTAGGTGCGGGATCCCAGGCTCGTCAGCCCACTGCTCACAGGAGCTTTAAAGTTACAAATGGGGGTGGGGTCGCACACTACTCACACACCGGCGGTGTCGCCCCTAAGGACCCTGGTCAATGTAGTAAAGTGTTCGCGATGCATCATCTTTCGATCTTCTGCTATCTTCGCTGTCTTCGCCATCCCTGGACACGTGTTTTGGGGTATCACCCCTCATCAGCAGGGATTGGCCGTGTACTCGGGTTGCTGATGGCTGCCAATATCTGCCAAGTATAGTACCACTCAGGCGCGTAGGTGCGGAATCCCAGGCTCGTCAGCCCACTGCTCACGGGAGCTTTAAAGTTACAAATGGGGGTGGGGTCGCACACTACTCACACACCGGCGGTGTCGCCCCTAAGGACTCTGGTCAATGTAGTAAAGTGTTCGTGATGCATCATCTTTCGATCTCCTGCTATCTTCGCTGTCTTCGCTATCCCTGGACACGTGTTTCGAGGTATCACCCCTCGTCAGCAGGGATAGGCCGTGTACTGGGGTTGCCGATGGCTGCCAATATCTGCCAGGTATAGTACCACTCAGGCGCGTAGGTGCGGGATCCCAGGCTCGTCAGTCCACTGCTCACGGGAGCTTTAAAGTTACAAATGGGGGTGGGGTCGCACACTACTCACACACCGGCGGTGTCGCCCCTAAGGACTCTGGTCAATGTAGTAAAGTGTTCGTGATGCATCATCTTTCGATCTCCTGCTATCTTCGCTGTCTTCGCTATCCCTGGACACGTGTTTCGAGGTATCACCCCTCGTCAGCAGGGATAGGCCGTGTACTGGGGTTGCCGATGGCTGCCAATATCTGCCAGGTATAGTACCACTCAGGCGCGTAGGTGCGGGATCCCAGGCTCGTCAGTCCACTGCTCACGGGAGCTTTAAAGTTACAAATGGGGGTGGGGTCGCACACTACTCACACACCGGCGGTGTCGCCCCTAAGTACTCTGGTCAATGCAGTAAAGTGTTTGCGATGCATCATCTTTCGATCTCCTGCTATCTTCGCTGTCTTCGCCATCCCTGGACACGTGTTTCGGGGTGTCACCCCACGACAACAGGGATAGGCCGTGTACTGGGGTTGCCGATGGCTGCCAATATCTGCCAGGTATAGTACCACTCAGGCGCGTAGGTGCGGGATCCCAGGCTCATCAGCCCACTGCTCACGGGAGCTTTAAAGTTACAAATGGGGGTGACACCGCCGGTGTGTGAGTAGTGCGCGCCTGAGTGGTACTATACCTGGCAGTTTTGGGGAGGGCTACCACGCTGGCCGAGCTCACCTTCTGCTCCGCTGAGGCGTGCTGTTTGAATTTCGTGGCTGTGGGGCGGCCGGGCTTTGCTCCGCCGCGGACAATCTCCCTGCACTTCCGACTGGCCGGGCTTGGCTCCGCCGGTCGGGAGAAGTGAACTACAGCCCCCAGCAGCCTTCACACTAAGGACGCCTCCCACCTCATTCTGCAGCACCAGGAGGCGCATAAAGCGACGCCCACTGCCGAGGACCAGGTGGCAGTTTTGGGGAGGGCTTCCACGCCGGCCGAGCTCCCCTTCTGCTCCGCTGAGGGGTGCTGTTTGAATTTCGTGGCTGTGGGGCGGCCGGGCTTTGCTCCGCCGCGGACAATCTCCCTGCACTTCCGACTGGCCGGGCTTGGCTCCGCCGGTCGGGAGAAGTGAACTACAGCCCCCAGCAGCCTTCACACTAAGGACGCCTCCCACCTTATTCTGCAGCGCCAGGAGGCGCATAAAGCGACGCCCACTGCCGAGGACCAGGTGGCAGTTTTGGGAAGGGCTACCACGCCGGCCGAGCTCGCCTTCTGCTCCGCTGAGGCGTGCTGTTTGAATTTCGTGGTTGTGGGGCGGCCGGGCTTTGCTCCGCCGCGGACAATCTCCCTGCACTTCCGACTGGCCGGACTTGGCTCCGACGGTCGGGAGAAGTGAACTACAGCCCCCAGCAGCCTTCACACTAAGGACGCCTCCCACCTTATTCTGCAGCGCCATTCTGCTAAGCCCAGGAGAAGGGCGGGCCCTCTGTGGCCCTCAGAGACCTGAGGAGACTGGGCTGGGCCAGGGACCCTATATCTTTTTAATTGGACCTCCATTGTGTATTATTCACGTGAGACTTTATTCCGTATTTCGTTTTATTGTATATGAGTGAGTAGTGGTTTTTACACGAGTTTACATATCATTCTATATCTATTTAAGATGTCTAAATCTAAAAGTGATAAACCTACAACAGGTCCCGGCACCATTGAGAACTATATGGTGAAGAAAGTTAGCCAGATAAACAATGAAAGACGTGATTCACTAGGGAAGGGGACTTCGATACTGGATTTGCCAGAGCTGTCTCCGCTCGGGATGACCATAGAGGCTGAGGCTAATACGAGCGGAGACACCAGAGTAGACACCAGGGTAGAATCGCAGACGCCCATTACGGCGAGTGTTGAGGTACACTCAGACCAACACGCCCTGTCAAGCGAGGAAACAGGCGAAGCTCCGCCTGTCACTAGGCCGATGCGAACATGCACGATAGTACATCAGAAACGGGGGGGGAGCATAGCACTAAAAGAAGGGAGCTGGATGGGAAAGAAGCGCACAGCCCGGCCATAAACCCGTTTGTGTTCACTGGAAATAATGAAAGTTGTCTTAATTTAAATTCTGAACAGTTTGCTTCTCTTATTAAAAATCTAGAAGCAAAACTTGTAGTGAGATGATCAAACCACTGACCAGTCAGATTGAGACCCTGGTCACGGAAGTGGCTAGGCTGGGCGGCCTGGTGTCGGCACACCTGGCAGCACCAATTAGTGGTAGGGTTAATGCTGGTGGAAAAGGGCAGGAGGTGACGACTGCAAAAGACCATCAGAATACTCGTAATACTGTTGCAGTAGCCACCACTGTGAATGAGGCATTAAGTACACCAGTCGTTCCAGTAGCACCTGCTCTGTTGACACAACCCAATTTAGCCCCACGAAGCGGTCCAGTCCCAAGACCCCCCAGGAACAATCGATATCTGAATCTACCACCTGACTGTGCACCTTTTGTGGCAGTATTGACTAATGTTCCATCTTGTGGTACTCATCCCGCCTCACCATATGATGAATCTCATGCCTCATTGAAAAATAAGACAGTAGCATGGCTTAATAAAAATTGTGGTTTCCCCATTTCTTATTCAGATCAGATAATGGCAGTAAGGAGGGTGAACTGGGTAGGCCCGTCTAAAAAAATGGGCAGCGGGGATTGCATTATTGTAAATTTTAAACATCCTCAACATGTGGCAACTGTCCATTTAAGAGCATCCTCACTAGTATACAACAAGAACAGTATTTGTGTGCGCCCACTGGGGTACTTTTATGCTCACCTGTGCAAACCCAGCCCCCAACAAAGGATACCTAGGCGGGTGTTTGAACCACAGACCCCAGTCGTGGACACACAATTCATATGGGCCTGGAAATATGGATGAAACCTACAATAGGATTACTAGCGCTGGACGCTATTACCATGGGTCTTACGTCAACACACAGAATAGGTATGAAGCTTTGTCTGGACTCGAAATGTGTGATTGACGGGAGGTACCTACGGCTCAGGGCACTGTGGCTTCAGGTGAACCTATACACGTAGAGAACCCACAGGATATAGCATCTGGATGTTCTGTTGTTTCATGGAATATTGCGGGCTTGGCTGCCAAAATGGCTGATGGAAATTGGGTTAATTACATTAAGCAATTTAAGATCATCTGTCTGCAAGAAACTTGGCTAGTGGGGTGTGATCTTTTCCTGGAAGGGTACAAGGCCTTCTATGTGCCAGCTGCTCCATCAATAAGGGGTGGGCCAAAGGGGGGACTTGTAATTTTTGTTTCTATTTTATTACCATGTAAAATGAGTAGAATTGAATCACAGCACACCGGAGTGATGGGCTTAGTTTTATATGGAGAAAACTGTCGGGCTGGTTTGGTGAATTTTTATAATGCATCTAATGATAGTGCAGGCTCTAATCAAATATTTGCATTGAATTCTTTCATCACTACATTTTTGGAAGATCTTGGTCATAACCTCATGATTATGGGGGATTTTAATGTGCATCCTTGCGGTGATCCACTGAAGAAATGCTTAACAGACCTGCATTGTGAGCGCCTGGGAGGCATACACATGGAACATACAGTGGATGGGGAACTATGTAATGATCTGATGAATAACTTTGACCTCTCACTGGCCATGACACTCAGGGACCCGTTAAAATGCTATGATATTCCTACTTTCAAATGGCATGGCAGGGGCACTTTTATAGATCACATGTTAGTCTCACTAACGATGCAGACTTTTCTGGATTCGTTCAGTATTGAGCTAAGTGAATTTAGTGACCACAACCCCCTAACAATTCAATTAAAGGGACCCTGGGTTAACAAGCATTAGAAATGCAATAGGTCTCGCAGCATTAGAGTTAGTGCTTTTAGAATTGTTTATGGGTTTTTTTGTAAATCTTTAGCATGAGGTTGAGGGTGAGTGAGGGTGAGGGGTTGAGGGTGAGTGAGGGTGAGGCTGAGGGGTTGAGGGTGAGGGTGAGTGAGGGGTTGAGGGTGAGGGGTTGAGGGTGAGTGAGGGTGAGGGGTTGAGGGTGGGTGAGGGGTTGAGGGTGAGGGGTTGAGGGTGAGGGTGAGTGAGGGTGAGGGTGAGTGAGGGTGGGTGAGGGTGAGGGTGAGTGAGGGTGGGTGAGTGTGAGTGAGGGTGAGTGGGGGTGAGTGTGGGTGAGTGTGGGTGAGGGTGAGGGATTGAGGGTGAGGGGTTGAGGGTGAGTGAGGGTGAGGGGTTGAGGGTGAGTGAGGGTGAGGGGTTGAGGGTGAGTGAGGGTGAGGGAGGGTGAGGGGTTGAGGTTGAGGGGTTGAGGGTGAGTGGGGGTGAGTGAGGGTGAGGGGTTGAGGGTGAGTGAGGGTGAAGGTGAGTGAGGGTGAGTGAGGGTGGGTGAGTGTGAGTGAGGGTGAGGGTGGGTGAGTGTGAGTGAGGGTGAGTGTGGGTGAGGGATTGAGGGTGAGGGGTTGAGGGTGAGGGGTTGAGGGTGAGGGGTTGAGGGTTATAGAGAGACAGAGTGAGGAGTAGGCTGACATGTAGTCTGGCAGAGAGACCAATGATCAAACAGTCCAGCAAGCAGCGAAACAGGGCCCCCCATGTGAGAAGGATGGAGTGTCTGGCAGACAGGCAATTTAACAAATTGACGGACAAGACAAGCATTTACGGGGGTGAGGGGACAGTCTGGCTAACATATAGAGAGAGGCCAGTGAACGGACAGTCTTGCTCGCAGACAAATAGTCAAGTAAAAATGTAGGTACATTTAGTTACTGAGAGGCGGGCAACTAGAGCCAAATTTCGGGGGAGGGGGTTATTGAGGCTGGAAAAGATTTTGGGACTGGGGGGGCTAATTCTTCCATCCAGACAGAGTGTCTCTAAGAAGGGGTCAAAACACAACAAACGCCTCATTAACATCTAAATGGTCTTTTAGAGACCTGTGAAGTACTCGCGTGCGGCTGCGATTAGAGGGTCGCCACAGGCTGACTGACACACACGAGGGGGGGAGGGGCGGAAGCCCGGTGAGCCCAATGGGTGTTGCACGCCTGGACTTATATGGAGAGATGGGAGTGGGGCGCGCGATCAGCTGCACTGCTAGAGAGAGGGATGGATATTGGTACGTGAGCTGGGCAGGAGGCGCAGCAGGGTTCTGGGACGGGTTATCTAAGAGAGGACAGGAGGCTGGAATGCTGCACCTAAATACATCATTTGTCAGTTGCCCCGACAGACAGGGGAATGCAGGCCGACAATGGGCAGATTCCTTGGCTCGCTCCCGCCAGGTTAAGGGGAAGGAGGCCGCCCGGGGAGTGCAACCAACGGCCCGCTATTGCCAAAACAAACAGCGCTCTTTGGAGGAGAGAGAACAGCATGCCGGCCATACCTTTGCCGTTTACACAACACACGCGGGCCCAGCCTTACTAGGACACGGGGCGACTGTTGACGGGGGCGCGTGTGCTCTGCTGGGACTCTTTTAGGTTAAGGGGAAGGAGGCCGCCCGGGGAGTGCAACCAACGGCCCGCTATTGCCAAAACAAACAGCGCTCTTTGGAGGAGAGAGAACATCATGCCGGCCTTACCTTTGCCGTTTACACAACACACGCGGGCCCAGCCTAACTAGGACACGGGGCGACTGTTGACGGGGGCGCGTGTGCTCTGCTGGGACTCTTTTAGTGTGGAAATCCGCTCTGCGCATAGGCACGCGACCGTGCTGCTTTAAATAAGCATTAATCCTTAGGGAAAAAGCTCCAAACAAATGACACTGTGGAACCAGAAATGGCAGTGAAAGAATCTCGTGAGCCCAAATGCAAGCAAAGAAAATTAGTTATAGTGCATGGATTTGTAGTAAAAACTAACAAGGCTAGCGGCAGGCAGGCAGGGGAGGAGAGGAGGAGGGGGGAGGAGAGTAGGGGAGGCACAGCCTAGCGGCCGTGCAATCAAGTACTGAGGGGGCGGAGCTGGGGGAGGCTGTGGAAGAGAGTAGGCAAGGCGACACGGCGGGAGGGGGCGGAGCGGGTAAACAAAGACGGACATGCACGCGCCCGTGACTTTTAAGGTCAATGCGCATGCGCATAAGCTTAATGCGCATGCGCATTGACCTTAAAAGTCACGGGCACTGCAAGGAATCGCCACGATTCCTTGCAGTGTGGATAAAGAGTGGATAACTCGCAATACTCTCGCCTTGCTCGATGCGCATGCGCATCGACAGGCGAGACCTAAAAAGGGGAACCAGATCTGTAGCACAGGTAGGCTGCGCACAACAGATGGGAGGAGGCGACTTAAATGGTCAATGGTTACCCCGGATCTTCTTTATAAAAATATCGCTGATAAATGCACTGAGGATATTAAGAACTGTACCCTTGAGGGGGGAGACCCTAGGCAGGTCCTTATTGCTTATCAAAACTTATCGGAGAAGGTGTCAGAACTGATGACGGCATCAGCCAAGAACTTGGAGAAAGGGGGTCCCAGGTGGTTTAACCACGACTGTACTAAAGCTGCACGTAATCTTAGGTTTGCTTTGTCAGCCACCCCAAGAAATCAGGAGGGTGTAAAACTGTGTAGGAAAGAATATAAGGCTGTCATTGCATCCCGCAAGGAGTTTTTAAGAAGAGAGGCTTGGGATGAAATACTTGACCCCTCCACCTTAAATTGTAGCACCAAATTCTGGGCGCTAGTTAAAAGACCGTTCTTGGTAGAAGAACCGGGTGATGGACTAGATTGCTGCATAACTAGGGAGGAGTGGGAACTTCATTTTTAAAAACTGTATTATTCAGCGGACCCTATAACAGTTGATGTTTTGCCTTATGCCAGGGGAGGCAAAATCAAATTTGATAAAAGTGAGGTAATGGACGCCATAGAAGGACTCACAGCCAGGAAGGCCCCGGGACCCGATGAAATCCCACCGGACCTTTATAAATCAGATCCAGGCTTTTGGGCACCCATATTGGTAGCTGTATTTAATGCTGCCGCCATAGTGGGCTGTCCCTTGTCCTGGGGATTGTCAACAATTGTCCCTGTGTTTAAGAAAGGAGACAAGGGCAGCCCCCTTTGTTATCGTCCAATTTCATTAATAGACTCCATGGTTAAGATTATGGGGAGAATCTTACTGCAGCGTTTATCAAGTTGGACATCTGACAATAGTATTATGTCTATTTCCCAATATGGCTTCTGTGAAGGCCGTTCTACCATAACACAATGCCTCAACCTGTTCCTTATACTGAGTAAATATACTGTTGTACAGAAGGGAGCCGTCCACCTTGCCTTCATGGATATGTCATCGGCCGTCGACTGTGTTAACAGGGGAAAGCTGTGGCAGACCATGAGGGAGAATGGTGTGGACATAGGGATTGTGGATTTTCTGGTGGACTTGCACAGTGACACCAGTGCTAATGTTAGGTTCTCAACTAATGGGGAAACCACTGATAATTTTAACATCAAATAGGGAGTGCGTCAAGGTTGCATCCTGGCCCCATTTCTTTTCAATTTTTATATTAATGATTTAGATGCTGCACTACAGGAGGTAAAATCAGACTGCCCCAGAGTTGGCAGGTGGGGTACTCCTGTACTTTTATACGCAGATGATGCGGTTTTAATTTGTAGAACGGAAAAGGGTCTCCAGGCACTTCTGAATGCTTTTAATAACGTTATGATTAGTAGAGACCTACTGGTCAACAATTCCAACTCATATGTAATGCATGTTGGCCGTCAACCGAAAAAGAATTTTATTTTTAAATTAGATGATGTTCTGATCCCTCCCACTCAAACATTTTCATACCTTGGTGTCGTATTTGACACAAAGCTTAGCTGTGGCCCACATGTGGCAAGAAAGAAAGTGGAAATGACAAGGGTAAATGCCTCTATCTTTAATTTTGCCACTAAATTGGGGATAAAGCCAAATACTGCTATGATGAAACTTTATAATGCTAAATCAATAGCTACTGCTGTTTATGGCAGTGAGATATGGGGCTATGTAAGTGGTGAACAGTTACAGGTCACTGAAAACAATTTTTTAAAACGTCTCCTCTGTGTTCCAGCTAGCACATCGAACCTAATGGTACACGAAGAAATGGGAAGTCAGTACCTATCTGATATATTTGCGTTAAGACCACTGACATATTGGGTAAAATTGTGGTTAAACCAAGATATTCTGCTTACCCACTTGATTGTGAAAGACCTTGTATCTCATGATAACTCAATGTGTGTGCCCTGGCTAAAATACCTGAAATCTCACTTTCTGAGGCTTGGATGGATCCTAGTGGGATAGTAAAGGGAGATGTGGAAGCAATTAAGCGGGCTTTTTACATGGACAGGAGGGCCCAAAGAGAAGAGGTTGAGCTCATGAAACCTAATGTTAGGAAATATGTTATGTTAAAAACCTGTGACACTAAGGAACTATATCTAACATGCTCCTTTACCTCTCATGAAAAATTTCTGCTGACAAGGTTCACGTTTAATATTTTCCATCATCTTCTAATTAGACCAAAGTCTGACATTTTTAATAAAACTGCTGCTCCCTGTGGCTGCGACGGGAAGTCTCCACAGGATATGCTGCATTTTATATTTTTATGTAGGATTTATGAATACCCACGCAAACGTTATCTGGTTACCCTTTTAAAGAAACTAAATTTTAATCAAATAAGACCAGCACTTATGTATCTACAGCTTTTGCACATTGACAGTGTTCTTCAAGTCATAGAATTTTTAAAATTAACTGTCAAACTGAGAAAGTGCCTAGACCAGTGATTACATACCTCTGAAGGACGATGAGCTTTTTTACTGAATGATTATGTATCATGTTGTAAATCCAGTACTATTTGCACTTTATTTCTGATTTTGCCTACTTACTCATTAATGAAATATGTACACTATGGGCCCGATGTAGGTCGGTCGGTAACGGCCGAAAATCGGTATTTTCGGCCGTTACCGACCGGTATACATGAATTGGCATGTAGGGGCACAATTTTACAGAATCTGTAAATTTACCGATTCGGTAAATTTACCGATTCTGTAAAATACCGAATCGGTATTTTTACCGATTCGGTAAATCTCCGATGTAGGTGGGACTCTTCTGAGTCCCAAAGGCCCTACAAAATCGGTATTTTACCACACAATCCTATTGTGTGGTAAAATACCGAATTCAGGTGTGCATGCACATGTGTGCATGCACACCTAGCCATGTGACAGACAGACATGCCCTTAGGGCATGTCTCTGTGCCACATGGTGCACATGCCTATTTGTCGGGTGCCAGAGGGTGTCAAAGTGACACCCCCTGCACCCTTGCAAAATTCGGTATTTACCGATTCTGTAAATACAGAATCGGTAAATCCCATTGATTCCTATGGGCTTCAAAGCCCATAGGAATCAATGGGAAATACTGATTCTGTATTTACAGAATCGGTAAATACCGATTGTTACAGATTCGGTATTTCCACATCTGGATATACCTACATATCCACCCTTTAGATTTACCGATTTTTAATTACCGAATCGGTAAAATTCGGTAATTAAAAATCGGTAAATCTAATTTACCTACATCTGGCCCTACGTCTTTTTGTAACTGTGATTTTAATTATGAAATGTCTAATGTATTTTATCTGTGTACTTTTATGGATTGAAATATATCCAAAATAAAGTCTCTATTGAATTGAATTGAATTGACAGCCATCGGCAACCCCAGTACACGGCCTATCCCTGCTGATGAGGGGTGATACCCCGAAACACGTGTCCAGGGATGGCGAAGACAGCGAAGATAGCAGAAGATCGAAAGATGATGCATCGCGAACACTTAACTACATTGACCAGAGTCCTTAGGGGCGACACCGCCGGTGTGTGAGTAGTGTGCGACCCCACCCCCATTTGTCTTTTAAAACTTCTATGCTTTTTAAATACAGTTTTCTTGGTAAAACTTCAATGTGCAACAAAAGCAAGGTAACATTCCCAATAACTCCCGCTTATCTACTCATGACAAAAAGCCATACCAGTTCATATGAGAAACTGGACCGATGTTCAGAAATTGGACTGCTGGCTATGGGAGCCTCTTCACTACACTCACTGGGACTTGGATCAATTAAAGTGTAATTGAGTAAGGCAGGTTAACAGTATAAAACTCTTTTTGGATAGGAGTGGCAATCCCAGTGTCATATCCCACTGGGCACTCAATGACCTGAAGCTCTAGCAAAGCCAATAGGTCTCATTTTTTTAGCCATGCTGTACAGCTGGATGCTTTGCAGTGTGGCTAAAACTAACTTACAAAGTGCTATCATGAAGCCAGGGTTAATGCACTAGTGCTAATTGCATCAGAGTTCATTATTTTTTATTATTATAATTTTATGCGATGCTGCACAGCAGCCATGCTGCTGTATAACATAGCACCAAATGATTGCGAATGTTGGCAATGCCCATGTTGTGCAATATGAACAAAAGGCAATGGCAGAGTCGATAGTCTCAAAGGCGAGACCTATTGGGTTAGTCAATGCTTGTTAGGTCTCAGATGGCATTTGGTAGAAAAACCTATCACATAAAGAATGCACTTGTGACAATTCCAGTGTTTTAGTGAAAATACATTAGGAATAATAAAAGCAGATAACATGTTTTGCCATAATAAACATCCATTTCACAAGAGAAAAGGACTTCTTTGAAGGGTGAGTGGCATACTAAAACATTGCTACAAATGGCAAGAGGTTCATCCAGGATGACAGGGAAGAATACAAAATAAAAGTAGTGCTTCAATTACAGAGCAATCAGCAGAAGGAAAGCAATATTGCTCAAGCAATCACTACTTGGTCCATGCTCCAGCTGAAAGGAGAGGAAGTGATGCAGGCATATGCTTGCCAATTGCTGTAACACTTTTCGCCCTGAGTGGGATTGGTATGCCCAGACGTGGGTCCCTTGCTCACTGTGTCACTTGAAAGGATGCTTGTTTCCGGTCCGGAGAGGAACTGGCCTGGCAGTTCGGTCTGGACTGTTCCCATGGGGCACAGGGTCAAGACTGGTTTGCATATGGCTGGGTTCAAACTGGGATGGCGTAGTGGGCAAAAGAACAATGGATTTAACTCATATCTTTTGACTGGGGGAGAATGTTTGCATTGTCAGCATTCCATCCATCATTTGTTTGCTTTACCACAGGGCCAATTAGAAGGCAGCAAATAAGAGTGACAATGAAGGCAACGAATGTTAAGCAATGGGCAAGCTGCCAACCCCTTGTATACAATATCTCTCGCAACGCAAGTCAGAGCGCTTGAAAGGTATGCTCTATCATAGGCGCAACCTAAATGTTTTTACTAGTGGGCACATTTTTCTGAAAACATGAATTCCACATGGTAAGGTATACACATTTTTGAGAGTATGTCGTCCCTCTAAGTGGTTCAAAATGTTAGGAATGCCGGAAAAAAACTAGTGGGAAGCCAACTCAAAGTGTACTGAGGTAATAATAGGATGTCATTTACTTATTACAGATTATAGTGCATGCTTTTTAAAGGCAGATTTGAAATTGTTCATCAAATGTGGTTGTGCACAACTTAAACTCAGGATGCACAAAACTGATTCACTCAATGCTGTGCTCCACTCAGAATGGCGCTATATAATGCGCTCAGCTTGGCAAAGCGCTATGTTCCCGCAAGTCATCATGGGGGCATATTATCAAGGGATTTATCTCTGCTTTTTTGGCTTTAAAAGCCAAGAAAGCGGAGATAAAATTATCTCTCTATCAGCAACAGGGTGCTAACACGCAAGTTCGCATGTTAGCACCCTTTTTCTCTACGCTTCCCCTTGCATCTCTAATGAGATGCAAAGGGGGCGTTCCAGAGAAAAATAATAGGAGAAATGTTGTTAAGCGACATTTCTCCTATTATCAAGGATATCGCTAACACTGTTAGTGATAAAAAAAAGCAGGGCTAACCGCGTTTAGCGCTGCTTTTTTTACACCTGATATTTTCCTGACTTAGCCATGATATCCTATGGAAGTTTGTGAGCCCCTATCATCAAGCTAACGCCAAACTTCGAGAGATTATCGTTGGTTTTCCAGCGATAATCTCTCATTTGGCAGTTAGTGCGAGGAGTTTTATCACTTCTGAGATAAGCGTTGCTAATAGCACGCTATATCAGTGATAAATATCCACGCTACCCGGCGATAATTATCCTAGCGCTAAGTGCGCTTAGCGATAATTATCGCTGGGGCTTGATGATATGGCTCCAGATTCCTTAAAAGTTATGATATTGGTGAGTAATGTAAATCCTTTTTTTTTTAATTTTTTTTTTTATTGTTTTATGCAAGGAAATACAGTAGTGGTCGATCATATATTATACACAAAAGAAAGAAGAAACTGAAAAAATGATTAAGTGGAAAGGAACAAAAGGTATGTCATTTCTGCATAGGAATTATTAAACAATATCTAGATCCATTCATTTATAGGCTCCTAAATTTTTGTACCCACAGCCCTTTTTTTGGCCCCCTTTAATCTGTACATAGCAATTTCCATATTATTCATATATAGTAATCTTTCCCTCCAACTGAAAAAGGAAGGAGAGTCCGTGTTAATCCATTCCCTAGTAATTCATGCTCCGGCTACTGCCATACAGATAAAAAGAAAACACATTAAAGGTTTAGGTCTTAAATTACCTGAGTCTAAACCAATTAATACCATCTCTGCGGTTATTTTGACATCAAATTTTAACACAGCAGCCAGAAAATTCTCGATTTGTTTAAAGAATTCTCCGAGCTTAGAGCAACCAAAAAACATATGTGTAACATCTGCAGCATACAAACCACAGCAATTGCATTTTGTCCCTGTTGTAGTACTCCATTTAACAACTTTACTAGGAGTATAATAAAGATCATGTATACACATAAAATGTTGAGATTTCATCATCCTAGTCATAAAACATTCGGAGGCAAGTTTAACCGATTCTAAAACGTTAATATCAGATACCTCCAATTTGCTTACTCACCTCCCCTGGCATACAGCTAAGTCATCCCCTAATTCCTAGAGCAGACAAAGATAGAAAGTCCCTATTTGAGTTTTTTTTTGCAAGAGATACAGAAGGGGGACCTTATTCATATTAATGCCTGAGGGAGATGATTAGTTTTGAAAAAAACTACGAATCTGAAGAAACTTAAAAAAATAATTTCTACTTAAATAGTACTTATTCTGTATTTTCTGAAAGGAGGCCAACTGGCCTCCGGAAAAAAGGTTGCCCAAATAACGAACACCCTTTAAGTTCCACCTAATCGCCACTAGGTCACAAACAATTTCAGTTGGTAATAAACCAGAGGCTGCAAATGGCGTATAGGCATTCAACTTGGTTAATCCCAGACATTTTTGGATTTTATACCATACCTCAAACGCTGCTTTTAGCGTCTTAAATTTGGTTTTCTTATAATAACTGGGCTCTGTCATCTTAAGAAAATGGGATTTTGCTCCTTCCCCCAGAATCATCTCATAAATAGAAGGAGAGCTGCAGGTTGGTATTTGAGCTCACTCTACCATTAATAATGGACTCATATATTGTAAAGTGGCTGCAAAATATTAGAACAAAAAATACGGAACATTCCATCCTCCACGCTCTTTACTAAGAATAATTTTTTTAAGAGCCTTTCGATGTCGCCTATATCCCCATAAAAATCTAGATGTTGCACGTTCTGGAAAGGGGCGACCACTCGGTCCCCCCGAACGTATGGCGGAGTACCTCGATCCCCCCGGGAAGCCATTTTGGGCGGGAGGCGCGTCTCGGCTGGTATGCCCGAAGCGGCGTAGCCGGGGCGCGCCCTTTCCCGCCCTAGAGTGGGCTGGCCTAGACACTGACGCGGCTGGCCACGCCCTCTGGGCAGGCAGGGGCGGGTTTACGCCCGCCCTGAAGACGGATAAAAAGGGACGCAAGACCAGAAGACATCCTCTTGTTCCTGTGCTCTGAAGCTGCACCTCCTCGCTGCACGTGAGCTCGAGACGGAACGAAGAGCCAATTTTGAGCGTTGTAATCTTTCTTTTTGTCTTACAGATACTCTGTCGGAGAAATGCCCAAGAAAGGCGGGAAGAGAATGACGACCGAACAGATGGTTCGGGTCCTCATGAAGGAGATGACTGAGCTGAAGAAGCGGGTGGCGGAGAGAGACGGGGAAGGGGGGCCGGAGCGTCCGTCGGCTGGAGCAGCTCCGGGAGGAAGAGCCAAGAGGCCAAGGAGGGGACCAGCTGGGGGAGACGCCCCGGTTCCCTGTACCCCGCTCGAAGCGCCAACCCCAGTACCAGTGGAGGGGAATCCGATTCATGTGGTGGTCACCCCGGTGTCCAAAGAGGATATGCCGCCCGAGCTGGCAGCACAACTTGCAGCGTGGTTGGGCGACAGTAGTGAGGGCGCCACGGCTGCCGAGGCCCAGGCGCTGATGAAGCAATTGCGCGAGAAACGGGATGCAGCCAAGGCGTCCGCGCCGGCTGCAGTAGTTGACAAGCCACAAGGGACGATTGCGACCGCAGATGCAGCGTCCGGTGCAGGTAAGCGGCCATTGCCGATTGCGAGGGATGAGTCAGCACCCTCTCGTAGAGAAAGGTTGGGTCAACATGTGCCTTTGGCAATTAAGGAGAAGATTTGGGCGGGGGAATACGTGAACATCTTCTCGTTGCTTGTTGATCATTATGAGGTGGACCATGTTAAGGGTCAGAAAGATCTTATGCATCCGAGTGTTTGGCGCGCAAAAATGGCCGCCTTTAAAGTAAATGAGACTATCGGCAATTGGGGCAATGCATGGGGAATTTTTACGTCAATCTTGGGGGAACGTAGGCCCGAGTTGCTTTCCGAGTTGCCGACCTATCAGTCAAGAATCATGGGGTACTCGACATCACACCAGGGTAACCATTGGTTCTGCTACGATAATCTTTTTAGAAAGGCAAAAGAGCATAATAAAAGCTTAACCTGGGATTGTTATGATTCTCTGACATGGGATAAAATGAAGGAGACAGGTATGTTGAAAATGCCATTGGTAGGAAGTAATGTTGGCGAATCCTCCCGCCATTATGGGGGGACGCCCTTTCGGTCAGGTACGAGTACCGACGATTACTCGAGACCTGCCGGCAATACAGGAAAAAGGGGGTTCTGCTTCAATTTCAACAAAGGTAAATGTACCAGGCCCCAGGGATCGTGTAAATTTAAACATGAATGTAGTGGGTGCGGGTCGTCCCATCCTGAGTCCACGTGCAGAGCCAAAACGGGTGATAACGGGGGGAGAGGAGGCGCCAAACAGGTCTAACGTAGTCCGAGGGGCGCCTTTACCTACCCCGATTGATACCTTGGCGATGATTCCCTGGCTCAGTGAATACCCGGATCATACTTCTGCTGGGGTGCTGCGGAACGGATTTTCGTATGGTTTCCGCATCCCGGTAGGGGACTTTCAGGGCGTGGAGAAGTGTAAAAATCAACTTTCCGTCCTGCAGCATACGACCGTGGTTCAGGAAAAGATCCGGAAAGAGGTTACTCGAGGTCGGGTCGCAGGCCCATTTAGTGTACCCCCGGTACAGAATTTTGTTTGTTCTCCTTTAGGGGTGGTCCCCAAGAAGGACCCGGGTGAGTTTCGACTGATTCATAATTTGTCAGCTCCACGTGGTCTTTCTGTAAATGATGCAATAGACCCAGAAGTGTGTTCGGTGCGGTACGCATCCTTCGATGAGGCCGTAGCCATTTTGAATCGCCTGGGGCCCGGGGCGCTGATGGCGAAGTCAGATATCGAGTCAGCGTTCCGGTTGCTCCCGGTACACCCGGACGATCAGCGTCTCCTAGGTTTTATGTTTCAGGGTTATTATTACATGGATAAGTGTATGCCGATGGGGTGCTCTATATCTTGTGCCTATTTCGAGAAATTCAGTAGTTTTCTACAATGGGTCTTCACAAAGAGGACGGGTTTCCAACATGTAATGCATTACCTTGATGATTTTCTGTTCCTTGGGGCAGCCGGGGATCTCGAATGTGGCCGGGCCTTGGCCGAATTTTGTGTATTAATGAAGCAGTTTGGTGTGCCATTGGCACCAGGTAAGACGGTGGGTCCTGCGACTTGCCTCGAGTTTCTGGGGATCGAGTTAGACTCCAGAGAAGGTTGTTTTCGTTTGCCAACTGACAAAGTGTGGAAGTTCAGGGCAGCCCTGCAAGTGTGTCTAAATGGATCTAAAGTTACGCTGCATCAATTACAGCAGTTGGTGGGACAGTTGAATTTTGCCCTGAGAGTTATACCGATGGCCCGCCCCTTTTCTCGTTCAATTGCCCAAGCTATGGTCGGCCTAAAGGAGGGCCATCATCGCACGAGACTATCGGCTGAGGTCCGCCAGGACGTGCGTATTTGGTTAGCATTTCTGGCGGACTTTAATGGTCGAGTCATCTGGAACAAACCAGCCGTATCCTCTGAAGAGCTGGGGCTATGGACAGATTCAGCAGGTAGCATAGGTTTCGGTGCCATCTTCGGCACAAAATGGTCGGCACAAAGGTGGCCGACATGGTGGCATGACAATGGTCTGACAAGTAATATTGCTTTCCTGGAACTTTTTCCCATTTTGGTGGCCCTGAGAACCTGGCCAGAAGGGTTCAAAGATCACTCTGTGATATTTTGGTCTGACAATATGACCGTGGTCGAGTGCATCAATAGTCAGGCAGCACGAAGTAAACTGATTTTAAGACTGCTCAAAGAAATTGTTTTACTGTGTATGCAACTGAATGTGCTGTTCAGAGCAAAACATGTCCCAGGGGTAATGAATCAGGCGGCTGATGCACTGTCTCGTTTTCATATGCAGGCTTTCTCGGGTTTCCTTCCCTCAGCGGACCCAGAGCCGGCACCCTTCCCCGAAGCTCTCTGGTCTCTCGGTGCCCCGAACTTCGTCACCTCGTGGGAGAGAGTCTAGCACCACGGACGAGGAAAGCATATGAAGGGGCGTTTAGGTCCTATTTAGCCTTTTTGGGGACTGATAGAGAGAGGCTTTGGGGCCACGAGGAATGGGTAGTGAATTTTCTGATGTCCTTACGTAGGGCTGGGAAATCTGTGGCTACGGCCCAGAGGCATCGTGCTGCTATTTCCTTTGTTGCCAGGGCTCATAGTATCCAGGACCCGACAGCGTCTTTCGTTGTACAGAAAGCGCTGCGTGGGTGGCAACGCCTTGAGGGTCGCAGAGTAGATGAGAGGCGCCCGATAGGTTCGGATAGGTTGGCCCAGTTGTTGGCTACACTCCCTGCCACATGTTCATCTCAGTTTGAGGCGGTGTTGTTCCGAGCCGCTTTTACGCTAGCATTTCACGGGGCGATGCGAGTAAGCGAACTGGTGGCGAGGAACAAACAGGACGTGGCAGGGGGTTTGTGCCAAGAACACGTTCAGATCAGAGGAGAGGCAATGACGGTCTCCTTTGTCAGGTCCAAGACCGATCAAGACGGGATGGGTGACTGCATAATCATGCGCAGGATTCAAGGGTCCTCCATGTGTCCGGTAAAGTGTTTAGAAGATTACCTAGCACGAAGGGTGGCATTATGGGGGGGGACCTTGTTGAGACACGCGGACGCCACCCCACTGACGAAATTTCAGTTTCAGCGGGTGCTTGCGATGTCAATTGCCGCTGCGGGCTTGAACCCGGGCGAGTTTGGGACCCATTCCTTTCGGATAGGGGCTGCTACGGAAGCTACAGCCAGGGGTCTTAATGTTGAACAAGTGAAACGAGTGGGGCGTTGGTCCTCCAATTGTTATAAGAGGTATGTGCGGTTGCACATGTTGTAAAGCTGTAATGATGTACTCACGCCTCTTGTTTTTGTTTGGTTTTCAGTTGCGCAAGCCTACGAGGCGGGGCGGACTATGCAGTCGACCCAACACCGGGCCAGCGGTCAGACATCACCGGCTGTGAAAAAGGAGGTGTGGGTCGTGGGCCACTCATACGTGAGGCGTGCCGCGGACGTATTCAAAGCAGGTGACATGATTCACGTAGCTGGGGAATACGGGTACAGGGTGTCCTTCTACGGAAGAGGTGGTCTCTGTATTGACCAGTTTCAAGCATATTTTGAGGATTTGTTAGGGCGGACGAGGTCACCGCCGTCTATAGTCATAGTGCATTTAGGGGGCAATGATTTGGTCACCACCGGTAGACGACTTCTCCTGGAGGCAATGCTTTCCACTGTAAGTTGGTTGGCGAGGAGAGTTCCGGGGTGCACAATTGCGTGGTCCCATATGATCCCACGAAAGGTGTGGCGGGGGGCTATTTCTATTCCTGCTTTGAATCAGTCTGTTAGAAAGCTTAATAACAAAGTGAGTAGGTTGTTCCGTTCCGGGACATTGCATTCTATTCCGCATGGCTGTATTAATGATGACAGTATGTATTCGGGGGATGGTGTGCATTTGTCTCGGGTGGGGAATGAGTTACTCATAGGAGACTTCTTAGCATGGTTAAAAACGTTAAAGCATGACCTTTAGGTAGGAGCTCTTTGGGGGGTCCGGATAGCCGGTCAACTATCCGGCCTGTGGCGGTAAGGTCATGATCGGTGAGCAGTAATTGGAAGATCCCTATGAGTGGGCGTCACCCAACACGGATGGGAGCGCTCGGGAGAGGTGGCCTTTGGCCCCTCAACGGGGAGGCGGTCCTGTCTAAGGAGAGGCCGCCGGAAGGAAAGGAAAGGCGGTCAAGGCCCCTTCCTGTGTAGGAGGGGTTACTGCCCCCTCCTGGGGAATTTCCCGGGGCCAGTGACGTCTGCGACGGCAGATGTGGTAAGTTGTGTGGGGTTTGGGGGGAGGTCTACGCTACCTTCTAGATACTCACACGAGTCCTTGAACGACCTTTAAGTGGCGTCGAGTTTATTGGGGCCCCCGTCAAGTCAAGGGAAATTGGTAGTTGCACTTGAGGTACGCCTCAGTGCTGTCGCCCCTCCCAAGTGGGGGGGGGTATTTCTGGTTAGGGATCTTGACACCGGTTACGACCTTGCCGTTGGCCCTTAAACGTTAGGATGTACAATTTCAATATTTCAAGAAAATGTTTTGTAGGTTGTTAGTTCGGCTAGGAGAACCTCTGTATTAGGGAATCTGTTAAGGTTAGCCAAACATCGCAATGTGGTAATGAAATTGTACATTAATATGAAACTGTTTAATGTTATAATTTTTTGTTTTAATAAATACGGCCGGGGAGGGTCACTCCCTCCCTCTTCCAAAAACTTCAAGAACTGTTTCCGGTTTCCCTCCTTTGGGGATTGTGTTGAGAGGGGGTGGCGGGTATCTCAGCCATATGGAAATCGGCGACCACTCGGTCCCCCCGAACGTATGGCAGAGTACCTCGATCCCCCCGGGAAGCCATTTTGGGCGGGAGGCGCGTCTCGGCTGGTATGCCCGAAGCGGCGTAGCCGGGGCGCGCCCTTTCCCGCCCTAGAGTGGGCTGGCCTAGACACTGACGCGGCTGGCCACGCCCTCGGGGCAGGCAGGGGCGGGTTTACGCCCGCCCTGAAGACGGATAAAAAGGGACGCAAGACCAGAAGACATCCTCTTGTTCCTGTGCTCTGAAGCTGCACCTCCTCGCTGCACGTGAGCTCGAGACGGAACGAAGAGCCAATTTTGACCCACCCACCAGCCCCTGAAGACAGCCAGTTGTTTGTAATAAAATGGATCGATAATTCTATTTCGTTTACAGGTTGTGGTATTATCGTGTTGATATTGAGTGTGTAATAAAGTTGGTCGATTTTATGTATGTTTTGTGATTAAAGATATTCGGTTTTTAGTGTCCATTTATAAGCATGCTTATTTTGGTCATAGTGGCCAATGTATTGTTGGTTTAGTTAGCATTGTCGTATTTATTTTGGTCGGGCGGTAAGGTCATGATCGGTGAGCAGTAATTGGAAGATCCCTATGAGTGGGCGTCACCCAACACGGATGGGAGCGCTCGGGAGAGGTGGCCTTTGGCCCCTCAACGGGGAGGCGGTCCTGTCTAAGGAGAGGCCGCCGGAAGGAAAGGAAAGGCGGTCAAGGCCCCTTCCTGTGTAGGAGGGGTTACTGCCCCCTCCTGGGGAATTTCCCGGGGCCAGTGACGTCTGCGACGGCAGATGTGGTAAGTTGTGTGGGGTTTGGGGGGAGGTCTACGCTACCTTCTAGATACTCACACGAGTCCTCGAACGACCTTTAAGTGGCGTCGAGTTTATTGGGGCCCCCGTCAAGTCAAGGGAAATTGGTAGTTGCACTTGAGGTACGCCTCAGTGCTGTCGCCCCTCCCAAGTGGGGGGGGGGTATTTCTGGTTAGGGATCTTGACACCGGTTACGACCTTGCCGTTGGCCCTTAAACGTTAGGATGTACAATTTCAATATTTCAAGAAAATGTTTTGTAGGTTGTTAGTTCGGCTAGGAGAACCTCTGTATTAGAGAATCTGTTAAGGTTAGCCAAACATCGCAATGTGGTAATGAAATTGTACATTAATATGAAACTGTTTAATGTTATAATTTTTTGTTTTAATAAATACGGCCGGGGAGGGTCACTCCCTCCCTCTTCCAAAAACTTCAAGAACTGTTTCCGGTTTCCCTCCTTTGGGGATTGTGTTGAGAGGGGGTGGCGGGTATCTCAGCCATATAAGTTTCTAATACAAGTAGGGGAAAATTCCAAGGGAATTGAGTGATAGAGGTATAGAACCTTAGGTAGAATCAGCATTTTCAGAACGTTAACCCTACCATGTAAAGATAAGTGTAGGGGATCTGAGTAACGTAAATCCTGAGTAATTTCCTGATAATACCCTAAGCTCAAATGGAGATCTGTTAATGGTAACACCTAGATTAATGTATCCAATCGTTCTTGTTAATAATTTACACCTTTATTCTGCATGCTACCCTAACCATGACCTCAGGATAAACCGGACTAAAAACCCACTCCTACAACAGTGCAGCAGATGTAATTCCCAAAAAGTGTTATGTGCACTAGAAGCATTGAGTCACCAGTTGCAACCCTGAAAAACTAATAAGAGAATGATGGTTTAACAGAAGAAATGCTGTTCAAGTGAAAAATGGAGCTACCGCTGATAATACCAATGATACTTACTGTGTAAGTAAAATAGTACACTTAAGGTACACTGTGAACCCTTTAAAACAATGACACACATAAGTGCTATACCATGGCATAGCGCCCTTCAAGATAGTGTTGAATGCAAAGAGGGACGCGTTGAATGGTTGAATTATTGTCAGCCTCTGGTTTCAAAATACTGCCCGAAACGTTCCCTCTCCAAACAACAGATTGGGGGCAACCATTTCTTTTGTACTTTGTAGCGCCCAAGTGTGGTGAGTCTGAGAGGCACTTTGTTGTGTTCACCAACCCTTTGGATAGAAGAGTACTCGGTTGTCTAAACTGTAAGATAAAGACCAGAAGGGGTGTTTTCTAACCTGTAGGTGAGTGTAAATTATTTTTTAAAGGGTATTGCAGTTCAGTTGGATTCACTGGCTTCGTGCACACGCTTTATCGACCAGACGACCTCAAGGAGAGGGAAAATGCCAGGATCACAAGTGAAATTTTGCTAATACACCACCAATAGCATAAGAAATAATGCACAATATGTAGTGTATGTTATTAATGTATTGGACCTGTTATGACGTCACAAACTATGATGCTCATAATACATAGATTTGTTGACTTGGAGTTGTGGCTTAAATCTGTTGTGACTCACACAAAGTACAGCTTTGTACGTTGGTCTGTTGTGACTTTTCTAGTATATCTTTTACCATTACACTTCAGCATCAGGAATGTCCTATTACCACTTTCAATGAATGTCACACTTCTTTCCTATGTTTGTACAGTTTATACATTTAAAAAGAATCTTGTATATTACATGTGACTTTTCCCTTTTACCTTCTCCTCTGTCCTTGTTGGATTGTTAAAGCTAAGAAAGGCTCATCAGAATGTGGTCAACAGTGCGCATAAACACAGATCTGTACAAAATAACAAAATAGTAGTCTTTTGTTAAAGAACATATTTGTCTTTAAAGTTTCCTTACACCTGACAAGTGACTTTTTAAAACGGAGCTATGAATGCAGTGTTATGGCATGTTTTCCTAACTTTACTTTCACAATATAAGGCAGTGCTACTGTTGCCCCAGTCGTAATCGGACCCTATGTTCATTTTTTTTACAAAAAATTATCATACAGTTCTGACAGTTATTATTAATATTTTTTTAGAGTTTTTAAATATTTATATTTTTTAATTATTATTATAATCTTTATATTGTTTAGTTTAGTGAAAAAATGTGCTCTCGCTTTGTGTTTTAGGTATCATGATCACTCCCCTCTCTTCCTCCTCCCTTTTTCTTTGGAGTATCTTGATGTGACATCAGAATGATGGTTTTTGCACTAAAGAGCGCTTCTTTGTATTTATCAGTTTCTCCTGGCATGTTATCGTTGCGTACTTTATGTCGTGGGATACACATTGATTAGGATGATTCGCTGTCAGTATTATCTAATTTTTCTATAATCATTTTTCTGAGATCTATATCTTTTTTCAGCTCAAGCTAATTTTTGCTTTCGTATCACTGACCATATGGCTGTCTAAGCAGTTTCTCAGGGGCTGTGGTTGAAATCAGTGCACTTT
Organism: Lissotriton vulgaris; assembly: GCF_964263255.1. Lineage (NCBI taxonomy): Eukaryota > Metazoa > Chordata > Amphibia > Caudata > Salamandridae > Lissotriton > Lissotriton vulgaris. The sequence goes on from NC_141685.1 coordinate 301,100,090, forward strand.
GTGATTACATTATAAATACCTTTACCTTTTTGGGTGGGTAGGGGCTACAGATATAAAATACATGTGGTCCCATCAGAGCAGTATCAGCCACTTAGCTTTGATACTATTAACACAAATCTTTTAATTATTTTTGGATTATGTTAATTGAGTGTTATTTTTCAAAAATCAATGTCACCAGTTAAACAAAGAGAGCAAAGAAGCCACTAGGCGAATATTTAGCTTTGTTTATTTAATGGATTTGATTGAGCTCACTTAAAGTGTAAAAAGAGGAGATTAACCATATTTTTGTATTTCAATTCTCTTCATTTTAAATGTATGTATTTCTAGATTTATACCAAGTAAATAACAGTGAAAAAAGAAAAATTTTATGTTTTGAATAGAACGAGCCGTTTGAAACAATTTGAAGTATGTTCACCATGTCTATGGTTTATAATACTTTTTTAAGGGTGATGGTGCATGAGAAAGATCGTTGGCCATGAAGAAGTCCATATGGCCGAAACGTGATGCTAATTAAAGACTTTATATAAAGACATCCCGGAGAGTTAGCAATTCTTGGTTGCCTATGAACAACACAACTTTTTCTGTATATATTACATTATATAATATCTATATATCTATATATATATATATGTATATATATATACACCCACACACACACTCTGCAATTTGGCTTGAATTGGAGTGGGAATATTAACAAATATTAAATCTAGCCCCACAAAGTCCAACACTTTACCCAATGTTGCTTTGATTGGAGTGGGAATAGTAAATATTCCCCTTTTCCAAATTTCAACACTTTGCCCACTTTAGCTTAGCTTGGAGTGAGAATAGTAAATTGTCCCTACTTAGTGTTCAAATGTGTTTATTAGAATTTGGAAGAACATTACAATAAACATACAAAATATATAAGAATAGCTAAATATAATTTTAGCAAATATATATTCACTAGTGTCATATAATTAAGGAAAAAACATTTGCCAATATTAATATGAAACAGTAAGCATAGGGAAATAAAAAAAAAATAGAAGACTGGGTCTCCAAGTAACCGCCAGCCAGAGCGCCAAAGCTTACCCGACCCAGGACCACAACTGTTGACTCAGTAATACGAATTGCAGGGTAAAGCGGCTGCCTCCAGACACCAGAGTCTGGAATGGTTCCTAACAGCCCCCACAAATAGGGGTTTGTTATAGGAAGCACACCTCTGGATACTATACCAGTGAGACTGAAGACTAATGGGGCATCAACCGCCGGAAGGACTGAAAAATCCAAGTTGCAGAACTCGGGACTACGGAGACGAACATGCCTGGCGTTTACCACCTGAGCTTCCACTACAGGGCCGGCAATGGACATAAAATCACCGGTCTCACCTGTGTCTTGAGTTTTGCTTTTGCTCGCCTGGGGTGCCTTTGAAGAAGTTCAGAGTGCTGAACGAAACGCGTCGGCCCCTGCCCCACATCGACTCAATAAAAATGCGTGAGCAATAAGGTGTACTGTGTGCGGCTCACCTTCTTTCCAAAATGCAGAAGACACTGTTGCTATATATATATATATATGTATATATATATATAAATCGGCCCACTTCCTCCGTTTACACCGGGACCTTGTAACTGCGGTGCAATCCAGGGTGGAGGTCGCCCTGTATTAATTGTTTTCCACCAAGCACAGCAGCCGCTGTGCCAATGCACTCCAATCCAGTTATTTCGAAGAAACCACGAAACAGTGCGTGTGCTCAAAATAGATTTAATTCTCCATTTAAAGTTCCAGCATGTGATTCACGGCAAGTATGGAACAAAACCCAACGCGTTTCGGCGATGAAACTCTCGCCTTGCTCACGGGTAACTCGTGTATGAAAACAAACAACTAAATAAAGTTTACCCAAAGTGCACGTGTGGTCAGTGACCCGGTCATGAACATAGACAAGGGACATAGTTAAAGTCACTATGGTGGCCATCTTAGCATGGTGAAAATAACAGTGTGCCAAACATTAAACGAATTCTACATGCAGTTATCTATCACTGTTACTCAAGGTTACTGGCACATTTTTACTGACATGCTGGTCTGCGGTGTGCATAGATTCAAAATACAAGCCCAGTGGCTAAATTAAGACGGCACAAAGTATTTGTAACTGTGACCCCTATTCTCAATGATATTAACATTATCGGCGGCCACTCTCACATGGTCAAATTCACATGATATTGTAGATAGGCTGTTGATTATTAACAAATGTCCAAGTGGATTAGATAAACGTGAAGTACCTTGATCCTGTCTGGTATGTATATATACATCAATTAGAAATTAGACTTGTTAATTCTATGCCAAGTGGCCAATTTGCAAAATGTCCAAATTAACATAAATAGGCAATGTTTCCACTGATGGGTGAGTGGCTCTGAACCTTGCTACGCTCATCTTAGAGTTCTCATCCTTTCTTCCCCAGTGGGAAATTCAACATTCATTCACTTCAGATGACAAGTCCTCTTGATCCTGTACAACAGCGAGAGAAAACAGAAATACAGCCTGTCAGTATATCTGAAATATTAACCAATAATAATTATGCTCAAGACTATGTTCAAACGATTTTGGTACACAACCTATGCCCCAGTGATTTCAAAATGATTAAAAACGGTTAAAATGAAGTTGTTTTTGCAGGAAATTAGGAACATACAATGTTAATCTTCATTGGTAATCAATAATACCATTGCTCAGAAAATATTTAGAATCAAGACTCGGAGAACTAACAGGATTGAACCACATCATGGTTATATCCTTTATTCTCCCAGGTGCCAGATCATTTCTTCCTCCGAATTCAGACCCCCCGGAATCAGACTGTCTAGGTCAATGATATACCTGTTCTCCAGTTGCCGTAGCTTACGAATCTTATCCCCCCCTCTCTTCATTTGCGGTAATTTATCTATCACAAAGAATTTTAGGAGGTTGGATGAAAACAATCTATATATATGTATATATATATATATATATATATATATATATATATATATATATATATATATATATATATATATATATATATATATATATATATATATATATATATGTATATATATATATGTATATATACACACACACACACACTCTGCAATTTGGCTTGGATTGGAGTGGGAGATTTTAACGAATATTAAATCTAACCCCACAAAGTCCAACCCTTTACCCAATGTTGCTTTGATTGGAGTGGGAATAGTAAATATTCCCCTTTTCCAAATGTCAACACTTTGCCCACTTTAGGTTAGCTTGGAATGAGAATAGTAAATTGTCCCTATTTAGTGTTCAAATGTGTTTATTAGAATTTGGAAGAACATTACTATAAACATACAAAATATTGTAATGAATAGCTAAATTAAATTTTAGCAAATATATATTCACTAGTATCATATAATTAAGGAAAAAACATTTGCCAATATTAATATGAAACAGTAAGCATAGGGAAATAAAATAAAAATAGAAGACTGGGTGTCCAAGTAACATGGCCAACAGGACGTGAGCCTCCAAGCTCCTCGGCTGGCCTGCCCATAAATCCTGCTAAATTCTGTTAAATAGATCCTCTGACCTACCTGGAATGATTTCGGAGTGACCCGGTGCCGATAGGTTCTTGCGGGCCTGCATTGTTTGCTTGGTGTGGGTGCCGAGGGAGGAGACCGGCTGTGTCCTCTGGAGATGGGCTGTGGCTCAGACAGAGGGCCGCGGCTGCGGTGCTTATCCTGCCGGACTTGATCTGGGGCTTTGCCGCTTCGGTCCCCACCCTGCTCTGGGATGAGGGGCGACTCAGGGGCCGATGGAGGGAGCTGTGGGCCCGGGGATGCTGAATCAATGTGACAAAATGACATTGGCCAGTGGCGGGAGACCTGGTGCCACAGCTGTGATCTTATGGCCAGGGGATTCCTGGGCAGGGCTGGTCCACGGCCTGTGCTCCCTTTCTCTGGGGGTTGGCCGACGGCAGCGCTTAAGGGGTTTATGAGCAAAGGATGGTCAATAGAATAAAAAAGTCTGTAGTCTTTACTATAGCGCTCTTTAATGGGTGGACTAGAAGTTACTAATATTAGTGTCTCTTTTCTGGGCCGACCGTCATAGTAGAGTAGTGCTGGACACTTTAAACCGTCAGTATGGGGCTGGGCGTCTTGAGCCCCACGGAATGGAACTGTATTATTATGCAACCCACCTACAATATGCAGCCCGGTGGCTAGAAGAGGGAGATAACTGGAGAAGAGACTGATGAAGGGACGTGTAACGCCTGACAACCTCCCCTTGGCGCTGATGCAGAGAGCAGGGATTGTGGAGGATATGCCATATATAGTAAAACAAACCTCAAATATATGGCAGAGATGTTTGGAGCGTGTCTTGCGACACTCTCCATTCCATTGAGAGCTCCCAGTATGGATACTTGCATGTATGATAGAAAATATGTCCTTTCAGGCGTGGAGAGAGGCTGTGAACAGATGGCAGACCTATACCCAGCCAAGACATTTATCACCTATGAACAGGAATGTGAGGCCTTTGGGTTGGGCCGACCTCATTACCTCCATTACGCTGGACTGTCTAATTTATTCAAAGTAACTTGGCCCGGACATCCAGCCATCCTCCTGATGACCTAGACGTTTGACATAATGCTCACAGATGGTGCAGGAAGTGGATTTGTCTTTCTCCTTTATAGGGCAATGAGTGAAGATTCAATGCCCCCGCCGAAGGCATGGCATGGATTTGACTGAACCATTAGGGAAGAACTGGACACTAGTAAGTACACTCACCTACTAGGTGTCATTCAATGCCCGCTTCCAATTAATACACTACAACTACTTACATTGCACATATATGACAACGTGTAGCACTGGACCGCCCAGATACATGCCCTAGGTGCGGTGAAATGGGTGCAGACTTTATGCATTTAGCATGTAGATGCTCTGAGGTCACTCCATTTTGGAGTCAGGTGGTGAAGAAGGTGAGGAGGGCCATGCTTATTAGTGTTCACGATTCCCGGTGGACTGCATACCGAAAAAGCGAAAGGTGGCGTATATACTCCTACAGCTCCTGATAGCGTTCGCGAGACCCAGAATGGCAATGCCCTGGATGGGCAAGTGCCCTCCGTTGATCAAAGCTTGGCTGGGAGATGTGCATGAATGGTCGTTAGCAGAGAAGGTACATATGAAAAACAGACGAAGGGATCCATAGGTAGATGAGGATCTCGCAACATGGAGAGAGCTTTGTAATGCTTTTCTTTTACTTCGGATTCCACCGCAAGTGATCAGGAAGAGTCAGAAATGCCTGCGGACACGTCAGAGACAGAATCAGAATGAGTGTGTACTGTGTAGCCAAACGCCTGTTCCCTGGTGTTTTTTGCCATGTTTAAAAAACTTCAAGAGATCCTATTGTTGTCATGAGACACTGCTGTACTTTCTCCCAAATATGTACCAGTAACACTGTACACAAGTTTCATAGGTGTTGAAATGATAAATAAAGGTAATTAAAATAATAGAAGACTAATCTACTTGGATTAGTTTTAGAGGAATTAGTATAAAATGATGTATCGTATCACTAATGAGTATATACCCATATACAGGTAAGTAGTTTGAGAAACATAATAATCGAATAATTTCCAGATATGTTCATGTTTAGGGTATGAATTAGTGGGATTAAGAGAGCACAATCTGGCACCTTGTCTTGTAAAAGTAAACCAAGCCTGCCATTTATGAATAGATAATAATTTAGCGTCTCTCTCGATAAAGTTATAGATTTAATTGCAGAAGAAACCTCAAAATCAATCAGTTTCTTATTGGCAAGAGATACGGTATAAGAAAGGACAAATGACGTACTGATAATGAAATATGAAATATTGTTGAAAATAATAAGAATTTTACAAATAACAGCCCATAGTTCCAACCAAAATTTTAATATAATAGGACATTGATATCAATGAAGAGAGAACCATTTCTCACATTTGTGTTAGATTTTATAATAATAATGTTCCAATGTGAGTTGAGTGGTGCAAGCAAAAAACATTCCAAGGTCTTTTATCTTGACATAAATAATGTTATAATGTATATCTGGTGTGCAATAAATATAAAACAGGAAACATTTCATTTTATTTATATTTAGAGTATAACCAGATACCGTTAAATAGTTACTGATGACATGTATAGAGATAATAGTATGAGAAATGAATAATAAAAAAACATAAGCATAAACATGAATTGTAACTTTGGTATTTACAATCACAATGCCTTTAAAATATGAAAAAATTCAATAAATGTTAAAGAGAGGTTCAATAGATAATAGGAAGTGATGAGACAAGAGAGGACATCTTTGTCTATTGCCTCTAATGACATGAAATGTGTAAGAACAATAACCATAAAGAAACAGTTTGGCTGATGAATGAGTATATAAAACAAAGAAAAGTAATAAAGTGGTGACCAAAATTAGAGTATTTAATGACATTAAATAAACATTGCCAATTAACCTTATAGAATATGTTTTCTACGTCCAATGCTGATAATCCTCATGGTGCACTGGTACAGGAAATAATCAATGTAACGTGACAAATAGGTCTTGGATATTTAACTGAGTATCAGCCTTTCATGAAACCTATTTGGTCTGCATGAATCAGAGAATCAAAAACTTTAGTTAGCCTGTTAACAAGAATCTTGGCATATATTTTACAGTCCTTATACATTAATTCATTTGATATGTAGTTAGAAATAATAGTGGACTCATTTTATTTTTTGGGAAAGACTAAAACGATCACTTCATGAAAAGATCCTTCAGTAGTGGATTTATGGGTCTAGCCAGTAAAAATAGATAATAGATGTGGGACTATTTGCATTGAAAATGTTTTATAAAACTCAGCTGTGAGGCCATCCAGGCCAGGAACTTTCCTTGAGTTGAGTGAGCCAATAGTAGATTGCACCTCATTTATTGATGTTGGGGAATCTAACTTCTTTTTGTTATATTTGGGTAGAGAAGGTACATTACCAGATTTTAAATTAATTTATTATGCCAATGGAAGCAGTTAATCAATGACCATAGCTAGAATGAATAGCGTGATTTGAAGAAAAAAATTCTTATATACAAATAATTAGCAAGGTACCTTCCAGATCTGTTAAGGGGAAAGCATCATTTTGCTTTATTATTCGATATTTATAAATCTGCTCTTTTGCTTAGTACTGAATTGCATTCATTTGTAAGTGTTTGTAATAGTGTTTTTATATTTAGTATTGGTTGAAGAAATAGTCTTTCATATTTAGAGGTAGCTTTATCCAATTCAAATATTTAATTAAATTGTTTATTGTCAATGGCAATAGATATAGCAACGCCTCTAATATTTGCTTTAAAATCTTCCCATCTAATTACAATAAAGGATTCTGCTTTGTGATTGAAGGAACAAGGCTATTTAATGATTTCTAATATTTTAGTTCTATTATTCCCCATTAAGATTAATATCGGCACTAATTTCCCAATGAAGTATAGGGACTTAAAGGACACTTAGTTTGACTTAAAACAACATTATGGAGGTGATCTGAGATACCAGTTTGGTATATTCTAAGTTGACAATTAAGTCACATAAATTCCTGGAGGAGAGCAAGTAATCCAGGAATATGATGAGAAGTGTTAGAGAAGAAAGTGGATTATTTTTCAGTAGGAAAATGTAGTTCCAGATATCTACTAATTTAGTGTTTTTGAAAAAAAAGATTAAAAGAAATAGAGATTTAGGAGGGAATAATTTAGAGGAGGAAAGATGGCCTCGTAAAGAGTCTCTTAAAAGGTTAAAGTCTCAGCTAATAATAATGGGTTATTACCAGGATTAATGATTGTAACAGAAAAGGTGGGATCATCTATTGTGGGACCCCAGCCAACTGCCTCCAGCACTGGTTTGGGAGCTCCGACTGCGCCACCCAGTCGACCCCGGTTGCCTGTCCCTCCTCCAAGAGTGTCAGAGTTGGGAACTCCGGTTGATCTGCCCAGTCGACCCCGGACTGTTGCCTTCGGCTCGAGTCTGGGAGCTCCGGGTAGCTCATCCAGTCGACCCCAGCCGACCGGCCTTGTTGGCACCTTGGCAGCCCTGGATGTGGGAGCTTCGGTGGGTCTGCCCAGTCGACCCCAGACGGGTGGTGATGACATCTGTCTGGGAGCTCCGGCCAGTCCATCCAGTCGACCCCAGACCAATGCCCCTGACCTTTGTTTGGGAGCTCCGGTTACCCCCCCCCAGTCGACCCCAACTAAGGTTTTTTCCTTCCCCCTCCTTCGAGGAATTTTGCAAGGTGGCACAAACGGTGTCTTCGGGGTCCCCGCTTGACCCACTGCCCCCCAAATTCTGGAAGGTCTTCCATGCAGACCTTTTCTTGCCTTTGTTCTCGATCTGTCTCCAATCTTTGGAGTCATCATCGGTGCCAGAATGTTGGAAATTAGCAGTAGTGTCACCTCTGCTTAAAAAACCCACTTTGGATCCTGCCTGCCTTTCCAACTAAAGGCCCATATCCTTGCTCCCTTTTCCTATCAAGATTCTGGAAAAATGGGTGACTCGTTCACTCTCAGGTTTCCTGGAAAACATCGGCTGGTTCGAGGAGGACCAGTTTGGCTTCCGCCCCGGCCACGGGACGGAGTCCGCGCTGGTGACCGTGTTGGACAATCTTCGTTCGCGTGTCGACCGTGGTCGGGCAGCCTTTTTAGTACTGCTCGACATGTCGGCCGCGTTCGACACGGTCTGCCACCGGACCCTTGTCAGGAGACTTGAGGAGTGCGGGGTCACTGAGGGGGCAAGAGACTGGCTGACATCCTATCTTGACGGCAGGCAACAGTTGGTTTCACTTCCACCATTCACCTCTGAGCCAAGGAGTGTAGGACAGGGGGTCCCACAGGGCTCGGCCATCAGCCCTATACTCTTTAATTTGTACCTCCGTCCCTTAGTCCAGCTAATAAAATCTTTTGGTGTCTCGGCATTTAATTATGCCGATGACACCCAGCTGGTCTTTTCACTGGAAGGGAATAACGCGGTCTCGCTGGATACCTTTCATCGCTGCATGGCAGCCACAGCAGACTGGCTACGAGCTAATTCTCTACAATTCAATAGCTCCAAGACGGAGGTACTCCATTGTTCCATCGACAGGATTCCGCGGGCACTCCCAGACAACTTTTGGCCTAGTACCTTTCTTGAGCCAGTACTGGCGGCGGAATCAGCCCGTAATCTGGGGGTGATTTTTGGCCCTAACCTACAGCTTGACATACACGTCAATAAAACCACCTCCACGTGTATGATGCTGTTGCGCATGTTGCGCAAGGTTTTGCCCTTTCTCCCCGCTCAAGCAAGGCCGTAAGTAGTTCGTGGGACCATATTAAGTCGCCTCGACTACTGCAATGGGCTTCTCTTGGAGGCCCCAAAAAATCTGACCGGTAAGCTACAGCGGGTGCAAAACATGGCCGCCAAGCTGGCTCTCTCCCGTCCTAGGTCCAGTTCCTCCACCCTTGCCTTAAGAGACCTACACTGGCTCCCGGTTCATCTGCGGGTACAATACAAAGCTGCGTGCCTTGTGTTTAAAGCTGTTCACCAACTGGGCCCCATCCCTCTGCAAAAGATGTTTGCTTGGTACTCTGCATCGCGACCCCTCCGCTCTTCTTCGGCGCATCTTCTTGTAGTTCCGAGGTTTCACAGAGTGAGGATGGGTGGCCGCTCCTTTAGTGTCGCAGCGGCCAAACTTTGGAACTCCCTGCCACTCTCTCTGAGAAGCCACAAGGACTACTTACCTTTTAGGAAAGCGTTAAAAACCCACCTATTTCCATAAAAGGCTTGAGCTGTTAAGTTTATGGTTCCTGATCAAAGCGCCAGGATGCCCTCTGGGTGACAGGTTTCGCGCTCTACAAATACACTAAATAAATAAATAAAATAAATAAATAATGAATTACCTGACTTATGGTAGTTCTATCAATTTCAACTATAACATATAAAAATCTACCACTAGTATCACAATGCTTAAATCAAACTTTGAAAGGAATCTTTTTGGAAAATAGAATAGAAACTCAATTTTTCTTTCCATCTGCTGGCGGTGAAACAAAAGCATCAATCCAATGTTTAACCATTGAGCACAAAACCACATCATTAGCACTAAGTTTTTTGGATTAAACAGACATTTGCTTTGTGGCAATAAATATAGTCAATTATTTCTTTACATTTAACTGGAGTGTGTAAGTGCTTTCACATTTAACGAAACAAGTTTAAGTTGCGATGTAGAAACCATAAATAGATTTAATATTAACAGAAAATATGTGAGGCAGACTAACAGTGGATATAGAAAGTAGGAGGATTCTTGTGATTCCACGGCTTCATATTTGAGTGGTGGAAGTGTGGTCACCTTGATATGTATTTGTGGTATTGTTAATAATGGTATTGTTTATTATGGTTGGTTCCTGTTGGTCACCTGTTATGTAATGTTGGTATGTTCAATATAGAATGTCAATTCTCAAAGAGAAACTGTGAAGGCAGTTAGATTTTGTTTTTCCTGCTGCTGTAAGCTATGGCTGGACTTTCTCCATCTTAATAAAGGAAGTTGTCTTCATCACGTGAACCTCTCTGTGCTTTGGATAACCTCTAAATTCACATTGGTGGCAGGCGGCCTATGGACCTACTCTTGATTAAACTTCAACACTCTTTGAATTTGTTTTGGTTCCTGTACTTACATGGATTCAGGTGCTGCATTGTACTCTTTCCTTCACATTTTTTTATGGACTTTGTTTGCAAGCATTGCCACTTTCGATTTGGATTTCTACTGCTTTATTGATAAAAGCGCCATTGGACTTCCTCTCCTGCTTTCTTCCTCATGCCCTGTTTGCTCTAAAGCTGGCGGAAGAGTGGTGAGGTCATGTGCACGTTGTCATTGCCTTAGAGGTGCACTCTCTCTGCCTTGTGCCAGTCATATTCGTGCCAGCACTACTTGTGCAGCACTCTCTTTTACCGCTCACCTGTCTCGTACTGGCATCTCCATGCGCGCTCTCATCCTAAATGCGGCAGACTATTTACCTCTTGTCAGCTCCCAGTTTCACATTTACCTGTAATAATATTTTGGGACTCTATGGATCCTTCCTGGAACTTGGCCTGGACTTCAGTCATCTCCCAACAACAGGAGCCTCTCATATGGCTCCACTGGGATGTTGTTGAAAACTTCCCTTCTTGTCATGGAAATGGATGATGGACTTTGATTTTCTAGTAAAAACTCAAAGTTCAAACTCAGTCTTACTAACAAAAATATGACTATGATGTTCTTTCATCATCCCAGCAGTTATACTTCAGCTTCTAGATGCAATTTTTCATTATTTAGCTTGAAAATTGTATTCGTATTTTTTTGTTCTTCCATTTTGTCTTAACTTTTATTTTTTTCAGGTGGAGTTCCGGTACTATTTTGAGTACTGGGATTCTTTGGACAGTGTTTTGTGGTGTGCTCTTTGTCTCAGTGTGTTTTTCCTTGCTCCATCCTTGCATTATTTACATATCTCAATCTGTTTAAGCATTGTTTCTTGTTTTATTATAGTGTTATTATGTTTGTCATGCAGAATGTTACTCCACCACCTTTTTTATTAACCACTCCAGGTAATCCTGTTCTTCCTTTAGGCAAAATAAAAAAAGTCTTTATGAATTATTTTCGGGGTGTGTGGTACAAATGTGACTCCTGAGGGGAAAAAGCAGCAATGTTATTACACTGTTTAGGCTGAAGGTCAAGAAATATTGGAAACTTTACCCAGCATTGACAGTGAAGGTGGTGTTGATGCCTCTGTGAATAGATTTGAGCCTTCTATTCAATTGTTAGATAATCATTTCTTGTCAAAAACAATTATTATAATGCAGAGATACTATTTTGGTGAACATAAACAGGGGAATGATGAATCAGTTGAAGATTTTGTTACAGTTCTTCGCAAATTAGCTTATACATGTAACTTTGGGAATAAAACTGAAGAGAGGATTTGGGATCAATTCACGTTCGAGTGTATATGTGATAAAATAAGAGAGGAGTTTTGATCTAAGAGTAATCCTAAGCCTGATAAAGTGTTGCTTGTAGCTAAGCAGGTTGAACACTCAATAGCATGCGCTTCCAAAGACTAAAGAGTTTGTTTCTTCTGTACAGTCAGTATCTACCAAGCAGAAAAAACAGTAGTCTTTTCAGTCTAAAGGCAAACTATCTTGTTACAGGTGTGGGTGCCTATTTATTTGGTCAATTATGAAGATTGTCCTGCTTTACGGAGTGGAGGTAAATTTTGTGGAAGAAATGGGCAGTATGGAAAATGTTGCAACTCTTTTGAAAAATCTATGGACAGGGTGAATGAAGTACTACGATTCTTCAAATTAATGATGCAAACTGTATTTCTGATGTAAATTGTGAACATTCATCTAATGTAGTGCAACGCAATGTTATTGATATATCTATGATGTTGGACTCAGGTGCAAAACTATCATTGGGTTCGTTGGTGATCATACTAAGTAGTTTTAAGGGAACACCATTCTGTTTGAACTGGATGTTAACAATTACAGGGTAAAATATATTGAATTCATTGTCTATTTTGAGGCACAAATACATTTTCATGAAATACTGCCTTCGAAAAAATATATATTCCAGTTAAGTGTGATATAGTATTGATCAGACCTCATCCAATACTTCTTGGAATGTATCTAGAACCCCAACGCTAGGCCTCAAGTGCAGATAAGAAAGGAGGACACCATACCTGAAATGCTGTTGCAGAAATGTACACATTTTTTCTTGGAGAAAATAGGTTGTATCAAAGGTTACTTACATCACATAATGTTGAAGGAAGGAGCCACACCAGTAGTAGGTAAAGTCAGGAATAGTCCATTCAGTTTTCACGAAGCTGTAGAGACAGAATTGATGTATCTTAATATAGAAGGAATATTTGAAGCAGTAAAAGCTTCTCAATGTGTCCCCAGTGGTTGTAGCTATCAAAAGCTCTGGGGACACCATGGTATGTGTTGATCTTAGAGACATCCATAACAAACAAGTTGTTGAGGACAAGTTTTCTTTTCCTAACAACATTGAGATGGTAAGTCTGTTGGACAATTTGATAACACTTGGTTTGACATCAGCATATCACCAGGTTCGGCTGAGTGAGGAGTCTAAAGATTTTACCACCTTCTTAACTCAATTTAGAGTGTTCTGTTTGAACAGAATCCCATTTGGTCGTTTTTCGTCAGCCTCTGTCTATCAGAGAATTATGACAGATTTGTTTGGAAAAGTACCTGGGGTCAAGTTCTTTCCAGACGATGTTCTGATTTTCCTTTGATCCCCTTGAAGAACATTTGCTTAAAATTAAAGAGGTGTTCAAGATCTTTACTCTTAGAATTGGTAAGTGCAAGTTGTGTTGCCCTGAAATATCTTACTTAGGACATGTTAGTAGAGATGGTGTTCAACCTAAGGAAGTGTTGATTAGAGCCATCCAAGATTTGACTGAACCAACCAAAAAGTAAGCTGTGCAAGTGTTTTTTTAGGGATGGAAGAATTTTATTTGAGGTGTATCCTGAATTGTGCCTCTAATATAAGAAATCTGTTAAAAAACAAGTTTCTTTTTCTTGCACCAATAAATGTCAGGAGGAATTTGCTAATATTAAAGTGAAAACTTTTACTCCAGGTTTACTGTGTTGTGTAGCTACCGATGCTAGCAATAAAGGACTGGGGGCTGTTCTGAAACAGGTTGAGAATAATGTTGATTTTACTATAGAATTTGAAAGGTGCTAGGTTTCATTATTCTGCTATCGAAAAGGAGGCCATAGCAGTTTATTGGGTCATGAAACAATGTAAGCAGTTCTTGTGTAACTTAAAGTTTATGGTTCAATCAGATCAAAAACCACTTTAGGAAATGTTTAGTAAAAAAGGATTGCATTGTATTTCTTCATGAATTTGTAAGTGGCTAGTTGCACTACAGGACTATCCGTTTTCGTTAAATATATTCCTGGTGCAGATAATAAGTCTGCAGATTGTTTATCCAGATTGATGAATGTAACTCGTGAATCATGTGAATTGATGAAATGGGGTGGAAAGATAAAGATTTCGAGGTATGTTTCAACACATCTGGTTGTGTTACAGAGAATGAGTGGATTTCTGAAATGCAAAAGACCAGATGCTGAAAAAGTAAGGATAGCTCTTTCTCGTGGGATACAGTACATTTCTTTTAGATGCATTTATTACTAGGTAAGACAGTTCAGCCAAACAAACGGTTCTTCCTCTTCTTTGGGAATGGTGCTCTCCTTCTTATGGACGTTCTCCACCAGGGCGATGATGACCAAGCCAGGAGGGAGAGGCATAAATGCGAACAGAAATAAGGGTCAGTGCCAATCGCTTTGCCATACTCAGGTATAGGAAAGGGAGTGGGGGAAGTGTTGCACCCTATTTACAAGTTCTCGTGAGTGTGCTGCCAGAGAGACCACCACCAAAATGCATGGAAAATAGAAGGGCTTCAAGCCAATATTTAAACAAGGCTGTAAAGGACTCCACCTCTAATGAGAACAGGATTTTATCTCCACCCGCCTCCTGCTCCCTAGGAACTGTACACATACCTGTGCAAGCCACGCTCCTCCTGAAACGTGGCTTGGCGACTCGTGGGGTCGCTTGCCTCCTGGCGTTTGTTCCTGTGGTTCACGGCAGGAATCTGCCCTCCGTGGGTCATCGTCGGTCATCGCCTCCCCCCGGACTGCTGCACAGTGTCTCCGGTTTCCGAATTGGGGGTTCTTCCGCTCTGGTCAAACATGAGAGAGGGTAGACTCTCTAGTATGCAACACTCTTCCTCTTCCGGCGTAGATGGTTCACTCCTCCAGGGGGCGTGGCTCTGAGCTGCTTCAGCGTCAGGCAGTCAGGTCTTAAAGGGCCCAAAACAGTAAAAGTCAGGATCGTCCATGACATACCATACATTACTGGAACCCACTGGCGGATGAGAAGTAAACAGAGGTGTGGGCCAGTGAGGCAGAGTCTCTTCTTCCTGATTGGTTTCAGGGTCAACAGGAGTCAGAGCCTGACACATCCCACCCCTAGAGTCATCCCAATCGGGGAGGCAAAGGATACAAGACAGGAAGTCAGCATTGGCGTTTTGGGTGCCTTTCCTATGTCGAACCTCGAATGCAAAGGGTTGGACGGACAGGAACCATCTTAACACCCTGGGATTATTACTTTTGTTCCTACTCATCCACATTAACGGTGCATGATCAGTATAGAGAATGAAGGGTTTTTCCCTCAAGGTAATACCAACGTTTTTCTACCGTCCATTTGATTGCTAAGCACTCTTTTTCAATCATGGGGCAGTTCTGTTCTCTCTGGAAATGTTTGCGACTGATGAACAGTATAGGGCGTTCCAGACCTCTCCACAGTCTCTTCAGATAACACAGCCCCTATACCGACATCAGAGGCATTGGTTTGCAGACTAAAGGGCTTAGCAAAATTAGAGAACGTTAGAATTGGGCTGCTAGTGATAGCTTCCTTAAGGCATTGGAACGCTCCCAGGACTCGTTCTGATGGATTCAGGAGGTTGGTTAGGTTGCATCCTTCTTCAGTAGGTCGGTTGGAGGACCAGCTATCTTGGAATATTGAGTTTGAACCGCCTATAATAGCCCAAAAGGCCTAGGAAAGCTCTCACCTCTCTTTTGGTCTTGGGATTATGGAGCACTGAATTCATCAGTTTCTGAAAGGTTGTGGTTGCTCTATGTAGACCAAAGGAAAGTACTGCGAATTCAAAAAGCCCATCTGGGGTGGAAAAGGTGGTCTTCTCCTGATCTCTTTTTCGTAAGGGGACCTGCCAGGACCCCTTTGTTAGGTCGAGGGTGGATATGAAAACAGCATCCCCTAACTTTTCTATAAGTTCATCTATTCGTTGCAAGGGATATGCGTCAAACTTTGATATGGCATTCACTGATCGGAAGTCAATAGAAGATTTCGAGACAAGAACGATGGGTGTGTAGTGTAGTTCCTATATTCCTAATAGGCTCTGAGCATTGGAATAACATAAACGATAGTTTAGACTGTTGCGTGTTTATCTAGGTTCCTGATCGATACTGTGACCTTATGCCCCTATTCGGCTATAAATCCATTTATTCCCTATATTGGCATAACCGTTCAAGTGCGATTTTCTGAAAAGTCATCTCTGGCCTCACACGAACAGAGCCACATTCCAGCATAGTTCTCTCTGCCACTTCCTTTGCGACCAAATAGTGCAATGACAGAGCAGTAGTCACTATCTGATATTCCTAGATAACACTCCGAGTTCTTCAACAAGATAAAAACTCAGCAAACCTGGAAATCCCCGCTTGCTATGTTTTGATTAGTAATGGAACTCTAATGAGCAACTGATAACTATCACTTCCTAGTGACATCTTTAATTGACGTCTTATGTCCAGCAAACTTGCGTCAAACCCGGCACCTGTCAGGTATAAATATTACCAACGTTGCCTTAAGCAATGCGAGCTACTGTTGCTGATGCCAGCTGTCTGCAAGACCCCGTGTTGGTAAATCTAGCACTCTCTCGCTGCAGCCTGCTGTCCCTGTGGTGGTGAAGCTACTGATACCATTATCGCTGCTAAAGCGCGAACTATGGTGCAGTACGCTTAAGGAGCTGAACAGCCGTCCCTCTGCGAAGACATCCAGCAGATTCCAGCTGCCCGCGGACGCTGTCCCCCCTCCTTCCTCGACGCGCTGAAGAGACCCGCTGCCTTTCTCGTGCAGAGAAATCCAGCTCCGGCGTTTCCGGTCTACCTTTGCGGGTGACTGGGATATCGAGAGAGACCCCTGAAGGAGATACCAATCCTCCATCATTCTATTCAGAGGTATGGTGTTGACTAAACCCTTAGACGAGAATTCTTGAAACAAACCTTGGCAAAACCAACTTAACTTAAAGCTACTTACTTACTCCCCTTCCACGTGTTAGGCTTAGGTCAGGCACACTGGGGTAGGCATAGTTAGAAGCACCAGTTGAGTATGTTAGCCTAATGTATATATGACTGTATATATGTTTTATTACTTTTAAACCATTGTATGGCTAAGAAACCATATCAATGCTTTTACAGTTCTATTTCGCAATACTTATCTTACTGTACGTACTTTTTATAATAACAATCATTGCAATTGTGGCAATACATTTCTCTTGTACGAGAAGAAAGACTGTTCAATAAATGTTAACCCTTTATTGACAAACGCCCGTCTCTCTATTCTCTACATCTCGTGAAAGTAAACTGCACTAGACTGACTGAGTGAAATACATGTCTATTGTTTCACACGACCCTAGAGATTGACTCTTGATCTGAGGAGCAAAGTTGTCATGTTGCACGGTTGTTGGAAAACTGAATCCCTTCTTGTCTGTGCCAAGGAAGCTGATCACTCCCTATGCAGAGAAGAAAGTTTCCAGTGACCTCTGAGCTAGTTGGTAACACAACCCAATTAAGTTTAGCATAGTCAGTGGAGGCCTGGAATATCTGCAGTTCCACGTCGATACTACTGTTTATGTTATTCCAATGCGCAGGGCCTAGTGGGAAACTAGGAACTACACTACATGGCGCCCAACGTTTGGTAAGGCGATAAACTAACGCAAGACGTTAGAGTAACTCAGTCGTGCATATTTCACAGACCCCTTTCTCCCGTAAATACTCCAATAGACGTCTGGAGTGGGTGAAAGGTTAAAATCCGCCCGACCTTAGTAGGAAGAGATTCCTATGTAAAGCTCTGGTTTATTCAACGTTGAAGGATACAGTGTTCCAAAATATTGTGCACCTAATCTTTGTCTCCTTGGAGACCTACTCTGCAAAGCCTGCATTTATAAAATGTCAGACAGTGAAGAAGAAAGGGAAGCAGCTAGGCTGGCAGCCCAACTAATAGAGGAAGACTCGAGTCTCCTAGACACAGACCCGGATGCTATTATCATCCCGGTCCACTTAAGAAGATCTATAACGTTAAAACTTATAGAAAACGGACTGACACCTCAAGGTGGTACAGTAATTTTCGTGATAGAGGCTCACGAGTATCGGCAGACAGAGGTATTCTATTCATGGATAAACTTTCCAGCGGTAAACGCTATAACAAAAGAGTTTCACTATTACAAAATAGAGAAACCTCCGGAAGAGTACGCTCCTTTCGAGGAGATTGAAATTCCACTTAAATTTCAAGAGCACCTGCTCTGGTTTAATGGCGCCCTAAAACATAATGATCACATAACTAGGCTCGGTCCACTAGGTAGACCAGGAGCAACGTGGCCGGTTCTAGCCAGCTACACACCACATCCTGACATTGTAAAAATGTCTAAGGAAGAGCTGTTAGTACAGCTAAAAACACTAATTAAAATACATAGGCAATTAGTCCAATATGTAATGCGGACTGCAACAGTCCAACCAGCTGTTAATACATCACAGCTGACCCCTCATCAGGGGAACACAAATAAAATTACACCACAGAACATACAGTCATGTCTTGGTAAAACACCCGTAAAACGGGAACAAATTCCTTTCTGGTTAGCACAGAAAATCACTCAAATAGAGGCAGTATTTCCTGATACTGCCCCTATTGAGAAACACAGAATCTTGACCATCTGCCTTCCTATGGGAATCGCACCACACGTGGAGGACTGCGACACTTGGGGTACAGTCTTTGCTTCCATTTACACAAAAACACACGGTGTTCCGTCTATGGCGGTAGTACCAGAAGTGCTAAAACAGATTCAAAATGAATTCGGTCCAGAGCCCGCTTTAAATCTAGGTATGAAATTACTGAAAGACTTCAAGCAGGTCTCGGCTATATTATTAGCCAATATAAGAGGAGAAGCAGCATCTGTGGCGATTCGCCAGAAGTTGAAGGAAACAGATATAAAAGATCCTGTTGAGCTTGCAAAAATCATAGAAAAATGCTATGAAGAATTAGGTAGAGACAGCTTGGGAGGGAAACCGGTAAAACCCCAACTGCTCGAAAATCCTGAAAAATTATTTATTAAAAATAATTTAAACACTCCTAAAAAGAGCTGGGATGGAAATAAACAATCCACTCCCAAGGAAAAAGTTTTCCAGTCCAGAGGAAGGTCTCCTCGACGGAGGGAAAGAACTCCGACTCGAGAACGCCAGTCTCCCCAGAGGGAGCCCTCTGAGAAAAGATATAACCTTAGAAATAGGGATAATCTGAAAAAACCTGATAGACATCAAAGTATTGATACACGTCCCTCTCGATCTCTTCCACAGAATTCGGAAAGAAGAGGACGGTCAGACCCAGGAGAGCACACCAAGTCCAAAGACAAGGAACCTGCTCAAAATAAGAAATCTCAATTTCAGAAAAAGAAGGTAGCCAGTATTAGAGTAATCAACCATGCCGAGAATACTGAGGACACAGTTGAAAAACGGGGAGTGGGCATTGACAATGTTGGACAGTGCATCAGAAATCAGTATAGCGCGCAAGATCTTGAGGAGTCATCTGGAGACAGTGGACACGAATGAATACATTCAGGTTGAAACTGCCGACGCCAGACTTAGCGAGCCCCATAAAATATACGAAATAACATTGCGTATGGAGGGTGATAAGACTAGGAAAATTAAGGGTCTATTTTGGGATAAGCTCTCAAAAGGCTATGATATTCTGTTAGCTGAAAAAGATTGGCACCCGGAGTTTGTCAGGGAGTGCCCTCGTGGCGAAGAAGTGATTATGCCTGCCTTCTCGAATCACATACCGATTCACAAAAAGTATACATATGCAAGGAAATGGGCAGTAGCCCAGGCACCTGCATTATATAAAAATCATGTAGGATGGGATGAGGATTCACCTCCTCACAAAATCCAATTAAAAAGTG
The DNA here is from genome assembly GCF_964263255.1 of Lissotriton vulgaris. Lineage (NCBI taxonomy): Eukaryota > Metazoa > Chordata > Amphibia > Caudata > Salamandridae > Lissotriton > Lissotriton vulgaris. Next base: position 301,119,881 of record NC_141685.1, read on the forward strand.
AACCAACTGCCCAACAGCAGTATCCCATAAAGCAAGAAGCTAAAAAACAAGTCAGGGAGATCTTAGATCAACTTGAGTACCAGGGGGTGATTGAAACATGCACCTCTCAAATGAACAATCCTTTGTTTCCTGTCTCCAAGCCAGACAATTCATATCGTCTAGTTTTGGACTACAGACACCTTAATACATGTTGCAAAACTTTTGCAGTACAAAACTCGCATAGTGCAGCCCTAATGAATAATATAGTTAGGAAAAAATATAAAACGACATTAGACATTTCTAATGGTTTCTTTTGTCAAAACATTGCACCAGAAAGCAGATATTTGACCGCTTTCTCCGCTTTTGGATCGCAGAAAAAATTCTGTCGACTCCCACAGGGGTTCAAGAACAGCCCAGGACTATTCTCAGCTAGGGTAACAGAGTTACTACAAATCTATGATGATGAAGCATTATCTTACGTAATGATATTTATCTCACAGACGACGACTTGGATACTCACTTGAAAAGAGTGAACACCATTATACTTGGGTTCGCAGCAGAGGGTTACAAATTCAACTTTAAAAAGTCCCGAATTGCCCATCTGACAGTACTGTTTCTAGGGTACGAATTATCAAGTGAAGGGAAAAGCCTAGCGGACAACTTCTTAGAGAAGTGCGCTGTACTCCAAGCTCCAAAAACGCTGAAGAATTTACAATCCATACTAGGTTTTCTGAATTTCGGAAGAACTTACATCCTAAATTACGCAGAGAGGGTTAAACCTCTCTACGAACTAATTAAACCTGATTTTAAACAAATCAATTGGACTAAAAAACACACAGAAATTTTGAGATCGCTGCAAACAGACATGTTAGCAAAAACAAAATTAGATACACGTGACAACACACGTGATCTTGTAATCCGAGTCATCCCAGGAAGATGCGGATTCACGTACCTAACCTCTAATGAGGGAGAAAAGGTACCAATTTCAATTAAATCTCACTTGTACACACAAGCAGAAAAGACATTCAGTCACACAGAAAGAACTGTGAAAGCAGTGCAAATAGCATTAGCAAATGAGCGAGAACTAGCACACGGCAAACGGATTAATATCCTTACAGCGGAATCCGCCTTCGAAGCGCTATTCAGCCCAGTAAACCTGCCTACAGTGTCACTGGATCCGAAATGGATACAGTGTATAGATTCTCTAGGAGCGGAAGATGTGAAATACTATTTCGCCCCGCAATACGAAGAACTGAATGATTTAGAATATGAAGAAGAATATCCTCTGCCAATCGAAATTCTACCTCTCCCACAATACGCATGTATAATCTATACAGATAGCTTTGTACAGCATTTCAACGTAGAGAGAAAATCCTACGATGTAGCATGTGCGATCATTAAAGGTCGTTGGCTGTGCGGTAAATTCAGACCGAAAGTAACAAAAACTGAATCAGTAAAGTACTGTTCAGTTCAAAGAACTGAAATCAGATCTTTAAAGATGGCGCTCGAAAATGCAGAACGTGAATTCCCGACACTTATAGTGTGCGATTCTCATTTTTGCGTCAATTCTTACAACAATAAACTGCAGAGTTGGATCGGAAACGACTACAAAGATGACACAGGTGCCACAATAAAGCATAAATTGCTCTGGAACGAGGTAGCTCTTTTACACAAAGAACTACAAAAGACTCACGTGATTCACGCACAGAGTCTTCGACGTGATGGCGTTCACGTTGCAGGGAATTCATTGGCTAATACAGCCAAAGCGGAAGCAACTAAACCGGCTTCCGTAGCCACAAAAAAGCGTACAGATAAATACATAGACGGGGAAACCATGCTAGCAGTAAAAACGACCGTAAAAGGCGACTGTGCAGCGCTACCCGTAAACTATCCACTCAATTATGCATACATAATCGATGCAAACTCCGTTCCTTTTGCTCGAATCCCTGGAGTGGGGGACAGAGTAATTCCAAACAGGAGCAGGAGGGGCTTCCTATTACTGGAAGCACACATGGGGTGGGGTCTGAAACACCAAACAATCAAAGCCTCTCTGAAAGAATTACAATCAGAGTACTGGTGGCCAGGAATGAGTATAGATATTCAATGTTTTGCTCAAAATTGTGAAGACTGCAACAGAGATCGCAGTAATGAAGAGGCCAGTGTAGTTTCAGGATCCCTTCTAGACAGCATACGGCGGTCTATCTGCGCAATCAAAGAAGAGAAGCGCGTCCCAGTGTACACCATTAAGACGAAAAGCACTTAAAATAATGAGGCCTCCAGCGCTCGGCTGACGCTAGAACGGTTATAAAAGATTTGCGAGTCAATATCGGCACATACGCAATTACCACGTTCCATTCTGACCAGGGTCCTGCTTTCAGCTCTCGAGCTTATAAGGAGGCCATGGCTAGCATGGGAATTGGGTTGCGGTATTCTTGTCCGTCGCACCCCGAAGGGAACAGTGTGGTAGAAAGAAAAAACTGTGACATAAAGCAATCTATAACAGCGAAGGTATTAGGTTCAGGCGCTGGGTGGGTCGACCATTTAATAAGTGTCCAGACTAGTCTTAACAACATGCCAAGAAATTCTCTAAAAGGTTTCAGCCCATACGAACTATTGTTCGGAATTAGAATGCGAGTTCAGGACCTCGATAGTCAGATGTCAGTGGTACAAGAAGAAACAACGCACTTTGATGTAAAGGATCGTTTGGCTGTTTTACAGGAACTGAATGAAACAAGAAAATCATTAAGCAACATAAAGTTAAAGCAACAGCCAAGAACCACTGACGAGGCACCACCCGCAACAGCCCCAGCAAGGCCTGTCTGGATTCCAAAGATTGGGGATCTAGTCAGAGAAAAGATCGCGGTGAAGAAGGAATTTGGGCCTTCTTACAGAAAAGCAGTACCTGTCTTGGCAGTCACCGGAACAAGATCAGTTGTGCTACCGTCCCTTGCTGGTAAAAAGGAGAACAGAGTTGTGTCTATCGATCTGGTAAAACCACAAGCATGTGGCCTATAATCAACAGTAGGCCCAGTGGACTCCCAAGAAACAACAGAATACCCAAACTTGCAACAATCCAAGAGGTTCAAACTGAAAGACTAATCACATTCGATCAGCCTGCAGTGCACAATGAAGGACTATTCAAGAATGCCATGGAACTCGTGCCTCTTGAAACACAGATTGAAACAGTTCGTCAAGAAACAACACCAGTCTACAATGATGTGGCATCAGAAAGTGCTACCGAGAGACAGATTGAAAGAACAATCCCATCAATTGACAGAACTGCCTCTGGTTATTTCATCAACTTCGACAACTTCTCTGAAGATCAAAACGACCCCGAAGTGATGCCAGAAACAAAAAAGTATTCTAAAGAAAATACAACAGGACTCCTTCAACAAATCAAAGAACTATATCTGGATTCACCGTTGATTGAGCATTGGATTATCTCAGGGGTATTTATACTCCTACTATGCCTAATTTTAGTTTTAATTTTAGGAAAGTTTATTACAATTGAATGGACACAGCAAGTCAGAACATCAACCTAGTCCTGAAACCACACAGATCATCACACGTGAAGAAAAGAGAACTGTCAACAGTAAACGTCACAGCAATTCCAATACCTGGTGGGGTAGCATGGGAGAAAACAGACTATGAGATCTATGGTCCGGTCGAAATCCTGAAGTATCCTCATCAACTAAAGGTTTCCTTAAGTGACTTTGTGACACCTAGTACATTCTCTGATGATTGGGACTTTAACAGTATTAATGACATGATATCTGATTTAGTAATGTCAGCTAGATTCACAGATCATGATTATTTACAAGGTTCATCTAGTTATGAGCAGTTATTCTGTTACACCCATTATGGGGATCATTACTTGCATAAATCTGCACAGCCTAGAAATGTTTTTATGTATAATCAATGGGAACATTGTTCTACACCACCTAAAAGCAGTTCTAAAGCATTTTTTGAGAAATTCAAATACTTTTCAGGGTTTAACACCAGTGATGCAGAAACGTTTTATTATAAACTGTTAGATAAAACAGGAATGAAAACAATGCTGACAAGTTCTAAATTGATATATTCAGAAGCATTTTATGACAAAATGATGACATTTGGTTTTGATTATTGGAAAAATAATATTGAAACGAAAACAATTTGGGGTACAAAAGATTGGCAGGTGCAAGGCATTGAAGCACTATTTAGAACCTGCATGATACCAGAACAAATGTTATTTTTAAATGACACAATACACCAAACATCTTGTCTTGGCCTAGCTAAGATCAAAGACCTTAAAACACCGTCTATACCAAAGCCAATACCTGAGAATACAACCACAGATATTGAGTTAGACGTGTCACAAATTTTACATTTCAACAGAACACATCCTGATTGGAAAAAGTGGTTAATCTGGCCTACAGACACAAATAGCTGTCAAGATAGATTCCTGAATAAAACACAGGGGTTAAAAATGACCAGATTAGACTCTAGATACTCCCAGAGACAACATCCAGGGATTATAACAACATACAGTGTAGGGAAACTCTGACTAGAATGGCTAACCTCGTCCACACTGGCTGAAATTAAGCAACACTTGTTTTTATTAAAAGATGGTGCTGATTTGAGCGATTTCATTCTTGGACCACGCAAACAGCGTCAAAAGCGTTTCATAGCGACCAGTATCTATGCTGCTTACAACGAGGCTTGGAAAGTAAAGCAAATTGAAACTGCTGAAAAAATACGAGAAATTGATCGTATTAATTTGGAGAAATCACTTTCTGTGGTAGACAATGGGTTAATGACTCTGTCTTCCAGAATATATTCGTTGGACAATATTGTATCCTCTGCCTTTGATGTGATAGACAGAGATTTGCTAATGTTACAACATGGCCAGTCTCAATTACGCTCTATTATAGAATTAGGCTGGACGCTGCAAAATCTTCGTTCAGGCTATGTGCCTTGGCGTTTAATCAACACAACGTCATTATTTTCCAGTTTTAACCTTACTGATAAACAGATCAGTTTGGCACAGAAAGGAGCAGACTATACAATCCTGAGCATCGAAAAACTCGAGAGATTACCATTGACAATGTCAGAGAGTCCTGTCATTGAATGGATAATACACGGAATTATCACAATTCCGATAACAACTTTCCGATTTAAAAAGTGCCTTGAGTACATACCTGCTGGCCAGTATGAACAATTGGGTAAAGGATATGTAAAATCTATATGGAAATTACCATACACTCATTCTTGCTATAGTGACAGCGACAAAAATGTATTTCTTAGTGGTGAGAACTGTAAACATTCACTAAGCGGTATACTTTTGTGTCAGGGTATTAATTTACACGGAGCATGTGATGGAAATTCAAACAACCTTTCATGCCACCAGCTAGTCACACCTGCAACTCAGATAGAGCCCTTCTTTATGCAACTCGCGAACGGGAGTTACATTCTTAGAACGGATCACAGATGTTGTGGCCTCGTGCCAGGGAAAAGTTATCTAGTAGAAGTAACATCCATGGTCAAATGCTGTATGCAAGCATTGTTTCCGAGTGGGCCTCCAGACACAGTGACTCCCATCTGGCCTCGTCTGAATCTCTATTCTATACGAATTGATACATTAAGCAAAATGAAATCTGTACTTTTACAGACAGCAGTGCCTATAACGTCATCAAAAGAGACGTATGATCTTCTAGATGCAAGGACAGCTACTGAAGTTCATGACCTTTTATCAACAAATTGCCCCGTGCATTTCGTAGAAATGTTCAGCCAACTCCTTAACATGTCTAGTGCAACAAGCATCCCAGGCATATTTAAGACAGTCTTTACGGGACTGCTAACACCCTTCCAGGCAATTTTGGGAATCTTTCCTAATTTTGTGCACTCCATTTTTGGCGGAATACCATTATTTTTGGGACTCGTCGCAGGGATTCTATTTTTGACCCTCCTGCTTCGTTATGGCAAGCCTCGGCTCAGACATAGCTCCCATGGGAATGGAAGAGACAATCCTAGCAATGCGCTACCGGGACAGGATAACTAACGTCCTTGGATTGGCCAGGCTGAGAGATCTAAACATGACCTGGTTCCTTTCATTCAGACCGATATGGCAAAATTGCATTTTACCTGTGCTACGGTGTATGCTTTGCGGCGATGAATGCGTGTTGGACATCTGTCTTTCACTTCCATCAGCAGTACCAATGGACGTCGATACTTTGCTCAGTCCAATAACGGCTCACGCATTGTGTTGTCCCCAGCGGCTACCAATCCTGATGACGGAATTCGTGGAGACTCCTGTACTACAGCCAAGTGGTAACAGTGGAGCGAGTGACAAAAGCAACATCATCCAGGTACAACGTTCTGTGAGCATTGCTGGTCCTGCCTTCGATGACAGCAATCATTCTCACACCTGCCAAGTTACAGCGCTATCTAATTTGGTTGAACTATCACCTGAATTTGTAGACCAATTCTTTGAGAGCCTGTCTGATACGATGTTCTCACCCGTACAGAAACAATAACTTTTAGAAGCTTTCCGACACACAGTGTTCCCATGAACTCTGAATTCGGCCTTCAGTTTTGATCAACAAAAACTGCCAAGAGCTTTGGAAATCTATTTTTCCCCGTTCAAGCAATAATTCTTTGAATTGGACAAATTTTTTAATATTGACCCTTTTTTGGCACGAACAATTCTTTGCTTAACGTAAAAACTATTCTTAGAGAACAGAAGCTTCACACTTCTATTTCTAAACACATCTAGAGACATAACAACATTACACCAGCCTCTAGCACATGTTATTACAATGCATTTTTATGTGATGATTTATCTCGCATTTCTTCTGTCAGAGATACTTCATGTGTAATTCCTTTTGCATAATCGTTCATTGATTTCATATGCAATAATTTTTTTGAATGATTACTATGCTTTAAAAAAACGTACAGTACCTAAATTCATGTATTACGAGTATGTCTATTTTGAATGCATTTATGTATTTTGGGGTGGGCAATGTTACACATGCATCTAATTGCTTTAGTTTTAGTAATTTTGATGGACATTAACCCGTGGAGTGGGTGTTGCGTGTTTATCTAGGTTCCTGATCGATACTGTGACCTTATGCCCCTATTCGGCTATAAATCCATTTATTCCCTATATTGGCATAACCGTTCAAGTGCGATTTTCTGAAAAGTCATCTCTGGCCTCACACGAACAGAGCCACATTCCAGCATAGTTCTCTCTGCCACTTCCTTTGCGACCAATTAGTGCAATGACAGAGCAGTAGTCACTATCTGATATTCCTAGATAACACTCCGAGTTCTTCAACAAGATAAAAACTCAGCAAACCTGGAAATCCCCGCTTGCTATGTTTTGATTAGTAATGGAACTCTAATGAGCAACTGATAACTATCACTTCCTAGTGACATCTTTAATTGACGTCTTATGTCCAGCAAACTTGCGTCAAACCCGGCACCTGTCAGGTATAAATATTACCAACGTTGCCTTAAGCAATGCGAGCTACTGTTGCTGATGCCAGCTGTCTGCAAGACCCCGTGTTGGTAAATCTAGCACTCCGTCGCTGCAGCCTGCTGTCCCTGTGGTGGTGAAGCTACTGATACCATTATCGCTGCTAAAGCGCGAACTATGGTGCAGTACGCTTAAGGAGCTGAACAGCTGTCCCTCTGCGAAGACATCCAGCAGATTCCAGCTGCCCGCGGACGCTGTCCCCCCTCCTTCCTCGACGCGCTGAAGAGACCCGCTGCCTTTCTCGTGCAGAGAAATCCAGCTCCGGCGTTTCCGGTCTACCTTCGCGGGTGACTGGGATATCGAGAGAGACCCCTGAAGGAGATACCAATCCTCCATCATTCTATTCAGAGGTATGGTGTTGACTAAACCCTTAGACGAGAATTCTTGAAACAAACCATGGCAAAACCAACTTAACTTAAAGCTACTTACTTACTCCCCTTCCACGTGTTAGGCTTAGGTCAGGCACACTGGGGTAGGCATAGTTAGAAGCACCAGTTGAGTATGTTAGCCTAATGTATATATGACTGTATATATGTTTTATTACTTTTAAACCATTGTATGGCTAAGAAACCATATCAATGCTTTTACAGTTCTATTTCACAATACTTATCTTACTGTACGTACTTTTTATAATAACAATCATTGCAATTGTGGCAATACATTTCTCTTGTACGAGAAGAAAGACTGTTCAATAAATGTTAACCCTTTATTGACAAACGCCCGTCTCTCTATTCTCTACATCTCGTGAAAGTAAACTGCACTGCACTGACTGAGTGAAATACATGTCTATTGTTTCACACGACCCTAGAGATTGACTCTTGATCTGAGGAGCAAAGTTGTCATGTTGCACGGTTGTTGGAAAACTGAATCCCTTCTTGTCTGTGCCAAGGAAGCTGATCACTCCCTATGCAGAGAAGAAAGTTTCCAGTGACCTCTGAGCTAGTTGGTAACACAACCCAATTAAGTTTAGCATAGTCAGTGGAGGCCTGGAATATCTGCAGTTCCACGTCGATACTACTGTTTATGTTATTCCAATGCGCAGGGCCTAGTGGGAAACTAGGAACTACACTACAAGACGTAGGACTGAAGTTGACTAGGTCTCTATTGAATATGTTAGACTTAATTTGTGAATGCCAGCTAGCTCAGAGGTCACTAGAAACTTTCTCGAATACACAAGAAGGGATTAGTTTCTGACAACCATATAACATGACAACTTTGTTCCCCAAGAATAAGGAATGTATCTCCAGAGTCGCGGAAACAATAGATGGCTATTTCACTTAGTCAATCGTGCATGATTAGTTTCACCAGAAGTGCAGAGAAATAGAGAGACTGGCGTTTCCAATAAAAAGGTTATTTATTGAGCAGTCTTCTTTCTCATGCAAGAGAAGTGTATTGCGACAATCGCAATACTTGTCATAAAGTAAAGTGCGTACAGTAAAAAGAGTATTATGAAATAATACTGTAAAAGCATTTATCTGGTTTCTAAGCCATATGATACTTAAAATGGATAAAATACATACAATGATAAAAGATGACTAAGCATACTCAACTGGTGCTTCTAAGATACGCCTACCCGGTGTACCTAACCTAAGCCTAGTACATGGGTAGGAGTAAGTGAGATTTAGTTTGAGTTAAATAGTTTCTGCCAAGAATCTATCCAATAATTCTCTAAGGGTCGAATCAGCTCTGTACCTTGTTTATAGAATGTAGGAGGTCTTGTATCTCTCTCCCAGGACTCGATCTCCCAGTAAACCGCAAGGGTAGCCGGGAAACACCGGAGCTGGATTTCTAGGCAAGAGAAAAGAAAGCGTCTCTCTCAGTGCGTCAGCTGGAGGGTCGGCTTCCTTCGGCACTCGCTACAGCAGGGCGTCGGGCAAGAAGTCAGTCGATCTGCTCCAACCCACCGTGTGTTTTGCTAGGGCAGATGCTGGTATATTTATACCTGGAAGGTGCCAAGTTTGATGTAAGGTTGGACATAATACGTCACTAAGAACTCGCAGTTCTTTTAGGACTCCAGGAGTTCTAGGACAAATCAATACAGAAGCAGGGGAAAGACCCGGACTGCTGGAGGTTTGGTCTCTCCAAGAACTCGTTGTGATTTCTAGGAATCTGTGGAAGTAGCCATGCCGTATTTGGACTACATCGGCTGTGCCTAAATATGGTTATGATTCTGATGCCTATATAAGGATATGATGAGTTATACCTATATAAGGGCATGAATCGGGAAAATTACACTAGAGCCCTAGATTCGTCTACAACACCCACTCTACGTAGAATGTCTATCTTTACTAAGTATTAAAGCAAGTATAACATCTAAGCATGTGTTTACAATCCCACCCAAAAATACATAAAGTGCATTTGAAATGGTTTGTACGCGAAAAATGAGTATTGTACTGTAGTTAACTGTACGTTTTCTAAGCAGTGGTATAATTCAAACAATGCATATAGTTTACATTTGAAATGCTGACTGAATGAATCACGAAAAGTTACATTCATGAAATGGCTCTTAATACAGAAGAGAAGGTCGAGACTATTTCATCAAATATTTATACAAGACAGTACATGTGCTAGAGGCTGAGTTCAAATATTGTCTCTAGATTTTTTCCTTAAAAATAGAAATCTTGTTCTCTAAGAATAGTTCTACTTTAAGCAGATTACTCTGTGCCAAAAAAAAGTTAAATATTTTGGGAATGAGAAAAAATAATTTTGTTTGAGGAAAAAATAGTTCCAAAGTTTTAAAAGTTCTGTTTATCAAAACTGAAGGCCGAATTCAGGGAACGCTTTGTGCTCGTGTTTTCAAAAGTTATTCTCGTTGTTAGGAGAGAACATTTACTCAGATAGGCTGGCAAAGATTTTGTCTACAACAGTAGGTGAAAGTTGGACCATGTCCGAAAAAGTAGAAATAGTGCATATGTGAGATACACTGCTGTCAAATTTGTCTAGATCAGCAATGGTCACGGAATGTTGTACCTGTGTGCCACTTTCACCTCGTACCTCACCGCCAGCATGTTGCTGTGAGGTCTCAACGAATGCCGTCATCAGAATTGGTAGCCGCTGGGGACAACACGTTGCATGAGCCGTTACCGAACCAAGCAAAGTATCGACATCCATAGGTACTGCTGATGGGAGTGTGAGACAGACGTCTAACACGCATTCTTCTCCACAGAGCAGGCATCATAGAACAGGTAGGATGCAATCTTGCCAAATTGGTCTGAATGAAAGAAACCATTGTATCCATCTCGGATGTAAAGCTTTAGAATTTGGAATGCTTGCTCTTGTCACTGCTTCTAGGGCAGGTACAGGTGTAATGATTATTATACGTTTACCCTGTGCGAGGGCTCTTTCTTTTGCTACAGCAGTTTGAACCGCTGTCAGAATTTTCTCAGTAGAAGTGAATTTTATTTCAGCTTGTGTGTACAAGTGTGATTTGTAAGCTATTGGTACCATTTCCCCTTCATTATAGGTCAGGTAAGTGAATCCGCATCTTCCTGGGATCACTCGGATTGCAAGGTTGCGTACGTTTACCCGTGTTTGCAGCTTTGTTTTAACTAACATGATCTGCTCCAAACCACCGTGTGCTTTGCTAGGGCAGATGCTGGTATATTTATACATGGAAGGTGCCGAGCTTGATGTAAGGTTGGACATAATACGTCACTAAGAACTTGCAGTTCTTTTAGGACTCCAGGAGTTCTAGGACAAATCAATACAGAAGCAGGGGAAAGTCCCGGACTGCTGGAGGTTTGGTCTCTCCAAGAACTCGTTGTGATTTCTAGGAATCTGTGGAAGTAGCCATGCCGTATTTGGACTACATTGGCTGGGGCTGATTCACAGAACTAACTTAAGACAAAATCCTAAACTTACTACTTTTGGTATTCACAGAAGTTAGGATTTTGTCTTGAGACAAACTTAAGACAGACTTAAGAAAGAATCCTAACTTAAGTCTGTCTTAAGACAAAATCCTAACTTCTGTGAATACCAAAAGTAGTAAGTTTAGGATTTTGTCTTAAGTTAGTTCTGTGAATCGGGCCCGCTGTGTCTAAATATGGAAATGATTCTGATGCCTATATAAGGATATGGTGAGTTATACCTATATAAGGGCATGAATAGGGAAAATTACTCTAGAGCCCTAGATTTGTGTACAACAGGTGGGGACCAGTTGCTGTGGGAAGGTTTTATAACTCCCATTTGTAATATTGTTTTTAGCTCCGAGGCGATTGCTTCTCTTTGGGTGGCTGGTATTCGGTACGGTTTCTGTTTGACCACTTGTTCAGGAGACATCTCGATGGAATGCTCCACCAGAGTGGTCTTTCCGGGCAGATCGGAAACAGCTTACAGAAGGGTTCGAGTGTGTCTAACAGGCCTGAACGTTGGTCCCTCGATAGTTCTTCATTTAATACCAGATGATCTAAAGTACAGGGGTCTGTCAGGGGGTTAGAGCAAGTTGATTGGTCTGGGATAATGAACCCAATTATTTCTTCAAGAGGTTAATGTGATAGCTCTGTTGTTTCCTAGGGGTAGTTTGGATCCAGTAAGTAGTTTTCCTATCTTAGCCACCATTTTAAATGGACCCTTCCAATCAGATCTAACTTTAGTGAGGGATGTGGGCTGCAGTATGAGGACCCAGTCGTTTACCTGTAGGGTTCTCCATTTCTTCCCCTATCATAAAAGGATTGTTGCTTCTTTTGATTTCTTTCCAGATTGGAATGGAGTAAGTCTTTACCTATCCTAGCACTGAGTTGTTTGGTATACTCCAGGAGTTCATTGGAGTTCATTGGCATCATCCTCTCCTTTCTCCCAGACCTCTTTTGTCATCTCTAACAGGGTTTGTGGCTGTCGATCGTACAACAAATTGAAAGAAGAACAGCACAGATTGCTTTGGACCTGTCCTCGGATGACAAATAGGGCGAGGGGAAGGAGCTCATCCCAGCTCCTTCCTTCTCCAGTGAGCATCTTTTTCAGGATTAACTTGAGACTCCCATTGTACCTCTCTACTAGCCCATCGGTTTGGGGGTGATAGACAAAAGTTTTGATGTGTTTTAAATCCAGCATGCGGCATACTTGGGACATCAGTTTTTAAACAAAGGGAGTTCACTGATTGGTAAGGATTTGGTGATGGACACCTACCCGGGAAAAGTATTCATCCAACTTGTCAGCTATGCGGGTTGTATTGGGGGGTCGTAAGGGAAAGGGTTCTGGGAAGCGAGTGGAGTAGTCCACTAACATCAGGACGTACTGACTTCTCTTTGTGGATTAGGGTAAAGGGCCTATCAGGTCCATGCCAATCCGTTGAAATGGTTTGCCTTTGATTGGTAACAGCTGGAGTGGCACGGGGGGTCTATAAGGGTTTTTCCATTGGCAAACGGGGCATTCCTGTCAGTACTTCTTAATGTGTTCGTATAAGCCTGGCCAAAAGAAGTGTCACAGAATATTTTGGGTGGTCTTTAGAGCTCCCGACTGTCCTTCTAGCAGATGGGAGTGGGCGAAGAACATGATCTGGTCGCGGAAGAACCGTTGTACAAGCAGTTGTGAAGATTCGTTCAGTCCTCCCACCCTATACGCAAGTCTGTTTGTCTCGAGGAAGTAGGGGTATACTGGGGAATACGTGGTTTTAGGTGTTCGGGCTCCTTGCTAAGTGTTTTGCAAGGACGGGTCATTGACCTGGGCCAGCAGGACATTTTTGTCTGTTTGCCAGGGTTCTTGGGTGATGAGAACACAAGGGGTAGTGGATTTGGTGGGTTGAGGTGGGTTCTTATTGTTTTGAATATTGCCCATGAATAAAGCCAAGAAACTGGGGTTGTCTGTTTCTAGTATTAGTTCCTCGGGAAGGTTCTGTAGAACACACACGGTCACCATTGTTTGGGTCTGTCTAGGGGTTGAATGGGTATGCGGGCCACTGGGTAGGTCTTAACGTCCCCATGTACATAACAGATCTGTTTTCAAGGGAGAATCTGTGCAGCCCCAACCAGATCCTTTTGTACACAGACTGGCGGCACCCTGAATCCAAGAGGGTGGTTACCTGTGTTTGGTTAGCAAGAACACTCACATAGAAACAAGCGCCCATCTCTTCTGTATAGAGAAGGGTCTTCGGAACAAAGCTGATGTCCATCGGTTCATTGCTTAACTTCTTGCAAAAACAGGCCACAGCAATGTGGCCCCACTACCCACAGTCGAAACATTGGGGTCCCCAGTAAGGGGAAGCCTTGGATCTGTAGGACTGAGGCTTCGGAGGTTCATTGACAGGTCGTATGTTCTTAGGCTCTTGGCTTCCTCGCTGTGTTTTCTCTGCCTGCCACGGAGAGACACACGGTTGTGCACGAGAAAAGGAGGTGGCCATTTCAACCGCCTGCTCAACAGTGAGATGGGAGTGTTGTCACAGCCACCTTTGAGTCGGAAAGGCGAGGCTTCTAGATATTGCTCTAGATAGATCTGGTCCATGATTTCCTCCGTTGTGTTTTCTGTTGGTTTCGACCATTTATCGGCTGCTAGCTTCAACTTAAAGGCAAAAACAACAGTTGATGAACAGAATGCAGAACAATGTCATACATTCACCCCAGTACAGAGATCTGGGCCTAAATCCATTGTTGTTTTACTCACCATGCCATTTGAGTTTGAACCCAGCCTTATGCAAATCAGTCTTGACCCTGTGCCCCATGGGAACAGTCCAGCCCGAACTGCCAAGCCAGGTCCTCCCTGGACTGAAAACAAGCATCCTAGGACCAGTTTCGGGCTTTCAGCCCTCATCAGCCAGGATAGCTTGATTCCAGTGGCATGGAGAGCACAGGACTCACGTCTGAGCATACCCGTCCCACTTGGGGTGACAAATGCAAAAACAGCAGTTGATGGACAGAATGCAGAACAATGTCATACATTCACCCCAGTACAGAGATCTGGGCCTAAATCCATCGTTTTTTGCTCACCATGCCATTCCAGTTTGAGCCCAGCCATATACAAATCAGTCTTGACCCTGTGCCCCATGGGAACAGTCCAGCCGAACTGCCAAGCCAGGTCCTCCCTGGACTAGAAACAAGCTTCCTAGGACTGTTTTCGGGCTTTCAGCCCTCATCAGCCAGGATAGCTTGATTCCAGTGACAGGGAGACTTCAACTTAAAGAACAGTGTCTTTGGGTTATCACCCGGGACCCCCCTTTCCTTCCGGAATTTAACTCTGTAGGGCTC